>NC_134372.1:17437878-17740909 GCF_035582795.1 Mycteria americana
ATCACTAATCGGTTAGAGATTTCTTTTTTTTTTTTTTTTTTTTGTCAAGTATTTCATTGAAAGCTGTAGGCTCCACTTTTGTTACTCGTGACATGAATATGTCTGTGATACCAAAATGTTCTTTAATTCATTGTTTTTTTAAAAAAAAATTATTGTACACAATTTTTATTTTAATTGTAAGTTTTAATCATAATGTATTGCCTTTTTGAAGATAAAAGTAAAATCGGTGTTTAACCATTCATCCAGTTTTAGCACAACTGTGCTCCTTTCCCCCCTCCTTATACTTAAGGGGCTTTTTCCTTCCCTTACGGTTTCTGGCTCATGTTGTGCTTTACTTTGCTAATGATCAGGAATAAACAGGATTTTATGTTATTGTTTTACAATAAAAAATTGTATTATTGTTATTATGTTAATGTTATTAACAGAAATAGCATAAAAAATCCCAAAGAAATCCAGAAAGTAATATAATAATAAAGTAACAAAGTAATATATAAGTTGTCAAGGTTGAAAAGGGGTTCCAATAATTAGAGTTCATAACACACAGCATGAATGTTTTGTTATGGCAGCTGACTTGACTTGACATATATACAATTAAAACCCTGAAAATTTAATCTTTAAACATTCCTCTCATACGTGAAATACTGTGCTATCCACAGTGCTTTTGTTTGTACTTGCTAAAAACTATCGTATATAGTAAGAATTACTTTAATGGAAAGAAATGAACCCCAGAAAATTGTATTTTTTAATTTTTTTTTAGCTAAGTGCAGAACATGCGCATTTAATCCCCTTGTGATTAAAACACTTAAACATGCACTTATCTTCGTGTGTGAGTATTCTCATTCGCTGAAATGAGGCTGCTTATGCTTAAAACCTTTAGCAAGGCCAAATGAAAGAAGAGATTTTGTCTGTTGGTAACTAAATAGTACTGATGACTCCGTTAAAATGAACATGCATACATTATCTTTGAATTTATGTCCTTATTGCTTCCATTTTTCAAATTTAAAATATTAAAACAAAGGCAAAGCTATCTGCAGCCTTTAGAATAAAACAAAAGAAAAGAAGCCTCTCCTCATAAATCTGATTACTTCAATTGTGTCTTTCCATCCAGTTAGATAATTCTGAAGACACACAATATAACTCATGCAAAGGAGCAGAAGTAAAAAAAAAAAAAAAAAAATCACACTTGGTCTGCTGTGCCCAGTCCTATGATAGTAGTTTTAAGGTCATATTTTACAGATGTCTACTTACTATTTTTTAAAGCTTACATTTTGTAATAAGCATTGCCTGCAGCTTCGGTGAGGTGTTGCATGGCTCAGTTATCTGTCATACTGTACCTACTACAAGTTGAAAGTTTTAATCTTTCTTTACCTTTTTTTTGAGGGTATTGGCACTGTATTCTTTAAAAATATTCTCAACAGTGCTCAAGTACTTGCTGAGTGCCAGTTAGGCTTTGAGGCAGTGTTTTTGTTATGTAGTGAATAAGCATAAATTGTCATCAGGTCTTATCAGAAGAATATGTAGTATTTATTCTGTAAATAATCTTTCAGAATATTTACAAGGGAAATGCAAATCACCTATACTAATTTTTGGCAGCATGGTTAGGGTTTTTTTAAAATCTATTCACTATGAAAGTTTTTGCATTAAGTTCTTAATATCGTTTTTAAAGTCTGCCAGTTGTTAGTAATTATGGTATATCAATCCACGTGCAACCTTATAAATCCAGTGCCTATGCTAGCACTCTTCTGCAATAACTTAACACAGTCTGAATATGTTAGTAATTTCCATGTGATTTTCCCCTTAATTATTTTTTTGAGTTAGTCATGTTTATAATAATTAGTAAGGGTCTTGAAGTATCAGTGGCAAAAGCAGACTCTGAGTAGATTAAACCAGTATTTTATCACATGCCTTCATGCAACTCCTTAAGGCATAATGTAGAATTTTCTGTTCTTGGCCTATTGTTCTTTCTTACATGCTCTAAAGTTTTGCCTCAACCGTGCCAACACTGCATGAGGCCACACTGTAAGCTGCAGGCCTGAACTGTTGAGGTCTTTAGCTGTTTGCTAAAATTGGCTAATGTTCTCTAGTAAATTATGGCTTCATATTAACCATTTAAGTATATGAGGTAGGTAAGAGACCTTAGCACTACTTTGAGAAGGTTAAACTCATGCTAAAAAGTTAAGTTTCATAACTTTTCTTTTTAAGGATTTGCCTCAAGTTTAAATATATAACAAAGATGCTTAGAGAGTAAGATTTTCATTATAATAGTGCTTTCCTTGTGCTGTTGTGTGTGCCTGTAGGTAGCAGCAATTCAGCATCACGATGAATTTGTCAGTATACTGAGAGGCATAAGCAGCAGAAGAGGTAGTGGACTCATTTCATACCACTCCATTTCCTACATAACATTGAGTAACACTGATGGTGCAGAGAAGAGCACGCTGTCTAGTCTATATGCCATTCATGCATCGCATTGATCTTGGAAAAATACTCCAAGAGATCATGATGTATAGACAACAATATCACTGTTAGAAACCTTTCGGGTCATTGGTGTTCTCTTGTTCTGCAGTCTGAATTGTAGAAGCATGCTTTTACTTAGGCATTCCAATTTCCAGCAGCTTGTGGTTAATAGTTTTATCCCAAGTTCCTATCCAAAGCCTTAAATATTTTCCATAATGGTTTTGATTAGGGCATGGAAGTAGACAATCTTTAAAGGTCCCTTCCAACTCAAACCATTCTATGGCTAGTTGACTGAAAAGACATTCTTTCACTTGTCAATCCTCATCTCATTTCTGTTAGCAAAACATGAAGGACTTTGTCAGGAAACTGCAGGGCAGGGAAAAGGGCTTCACTCTCTTAAAACAGGCTTGCTCCCTTATTTTTTGGTGTCAACAATCAGAAATTCTTACACTCCTAGCAATCACCTGGGTGAAAGAAGAGCACCAGTTTTGCCATAAGATTTTAATCCCAGATGATAACATTCTAAATGGGGTACAATTCACAGAGGTACAGAAATGACCACAAAATTGTATAGACTTCTGTAAATCTTGTTACTTTTTCATGACTACGACAGATGTTCAGTGGGGAAGTAGTTTGTCATGCCTACTGAATTTTAGAATCACTGTGTCATTTGGAAGAGCTCAAATGTCATTGTAAGGAAATAAACAGGAAGATGTACTACAGAGAAGCAATATCGAATGAAAATTGGCTAAGAGGATATAAATGTAATTAGCGAAACACATTTTCATGACTAGTAAAATTAGCACCCATTTATACATGTTATACACTTGAACCCTTGTTGACACCTGAGGCTGGGAAAATATATCTGCTAATCAAAACATGTAATTATATCCTATGAAGCTGAAGTAACGCACTGAATCCTTGCTCTTCATGGTGTTAATGATTTGGGAAACTCATTTACCCGATCACCTCAGTTTGTCCTTTCTTGCTGTATTTCTGTTCCCCAAAATAGTAAGGTCAGGGACGTGCTAAAGCAATTAAACATTAGATCTATGGAAGAGTGAACATCGCATAGATTGTTAGATAGTATTGATATCATTAAAGAAGAAGGTGCTCTCAACAGTGGGGAAAAAACCCTTCTGGTGGTAAAATAAGCAAAGCAAGATAAATTAAGTATTAACTTGCTGGAGAATTAAAATTCCTACAGACCTTTACTATAGTTGGGGAGTTGATAACTTGTCATTTCCCACTGGCAAGACCTTAAGTAGCTGTTTTCAGAGTCCAGATCTACATTTAATTGAAGAAGATGATGGTCTGACACAAAAAAACCACAAAGGGAAAAAAAAGTATAAATGATTGGTTTTGTAGGGGTTTGGGCCTATATAGGAGAATTACTGACGAAAAAATGGGATATAAAAAAATGCTTACTACATTTAATGATGTGATAACAGGTGAATTTATTTTGTTTTACAGCCCAATTCTAAGGTAGCATTGTGGAGATGTGGGAGACGAATAATCCTAACGTAGAAAAACAATTTTTTTACTCTGCAAATAGTAAAGTATGTCACTGTCAGTGAAAGGTATGCTGCCATAGCTATAGATACAGTGCTCTCTCATCTTTTGTTTTGTGTATGCAGATAGCACAAATTAGAATTTGGGAGGAGGGAACACAAGGAGGGTTGTAGATGTAATTGTTTGGTGATGAAAATTAGAACTAGAAATTAACTGATTTACAGTAACATTAAAATCATCTTTATCTTTAGTTCTTGCAGTTCAACAGAATCTTCAGGCTAGTTAAATTATAAAGGTGATTGTAAAAAGGAGAAATGCTTCTGCTGTAGGACAGATCTTACCCATCTTGATTATGCAGCTCTGGCAGGTACATGTGAATAACCAGTCCTATATACCCTTTTTAATCACCCTGCTTTTTATATATCTAGCTGTTTTAGATGAACAAAAAGAAAACAAGGAAAGTTTATAACAACAGTAATTTACTATTCCTCACTTGCATAATTTTTAGACTAAGTGACATTCAATAAGAACATTTTCTTTATTTTTCTAAAAGCCAAGATAATTAACGTTTAAAACCAAATAAACATAATATACATAATGTTTATTAACCACAAGGTCCTGTGAAGAACATTGTAGTATAAAAATGCATTAACGAGTACGGATATGTTAACATATTTAGTATTAAGATGATTCCTAGAAAGCTGGAAATGAGCAGAAAATTTACTACTTCTAATATTTGAAGGTAAATTACCTCAGTATTTCATAGTTCTGTTGATATAATCTTCCTTTGTACCTTCATTTCATGTAAGGGAGACTGCGGCAATACTTACATATTGTATTTGCTATATGCAATGTAGTTACCGTCCTGGATTTCCCACTTAGATCCTTTAATCTCATATTTTTAGGTGAAGACTCATGGAACATGATAGATGTTCTGGGAAAATCCACAACTTAAATCCTCAAAAATTATATTAAAAAACTTCCCGTGCATACCTTGACATAAAATTGGGCAGTCTAAATAAATTGTCTAAATAAATAGAACTGATGAGATAATATATAATACTGCATTGAATCTGTACATATACATAAGTAGTCTAACATGTGAATGTTCTGTTAGTTACTGTTAGTTACTATTATTTATCCACTGGAATTGTAGCAAGTGTTCGCTCAGTATATTCTCTCTGTGGTGGGATATATGGCAAATCCCATGTATAAGTTGTCACATTTCCTCAAAAAGTCAATGTGTTACTTCAATATCAAGAACGTTCCACTTCTCCATTTAGAGAGTCATTAGGTATGATTTTCAGGTATGAATTTAAAATTTTGTGGCCCTTTATACACATCTTACCTCAAACTTGTGAGGTGTTATGGAATCTGAATACCTGTGCAATGAGTGGACTTCCTTGGACATTCAGAATCCAGGAACAAAGCAACAGGAATTTGGTGAAAAGTAGTAGAAGGGGCTCTCTAGAACTTTCTGACATAGTGGAGATGTAGGCTTAATCACAGGCCCTGAGTTCTTTTCATAGTGTATCGTTGCCTGGGCTGAACAACTCATACCTTAATGCAGCCAAGGGTTGTTCATGCTTAGTGACATTTTAAATTTAACATTTTTCCTTGTCTGCTATATCAATTTATATTACCCAGTCATGCAAGAACATTTTTTTAGCAAGGTTGTTTTTACACTCTGTCCTGGGGATTAAAAGAACAAAGTGTCCAAGGCACAGGTTTAGTCCACATAATTCTGTGCCTAGCTTGTGCTTAATGAAGCAATTTTGCAACTAAAGCACTTGATTTCCTTATAGAGTCAGTAGAGAGTGGTGGATGCTTTTGGATACTTGCCAGAGGAAGACGATTCTGTCTTGATTTCACTCATTTAAGTTAGGTAGACAAGATCTCCCTCTGAACATGTCTCTGGAGTGCTTATTTCTCTCCACTGACAGTAGGGAATAGGAGGTTTGGCTTCACTGTCAAGAATTTGGCCATGATCTAAATGTCTAAGTTCGGTCAACAAGATCCTACCCATAATTTTTTTTAATGCATGCTGGAGATGTTGACCAGTAAGTAACAGCTTAAAAGGGTTTTGTCAGTGTCAGCTTGTAAAAGGAAAGGTCATAAAGATAAACTTTGACATATTTGGTTTTGAAAAGGCTACTTCAGCTGCGATATTGCTTACTTGCACCTTTCAGAACTAAAATGTTCCACATAGTAGTTGTACCTTTTGTGAAGTACTGTTGTTATAGGTGTGATTTTCCTAATGGTCTCTATGTACCAGATGATTATCAGGGTCTGTCATTACTGAAAAATAGGATTTGGTATGTGGAAACTTAAATAGTTGCAAATGCTTGTAATGAAATAATAAGACTAATTCTAAAAAAAGCTAAGACAAAAAAGGCCTTTCAGTTGTGAACGACTAGTCAAAATGCCTGAGTGCCATTGGTTGCTTCATCAATGAATGTATGAATTACATCATGCTACGCTACTTTGTAAAATTCTTATGTCCAGAGGTGAATTAGTGCATTTGCAACATCCTCTGTAAAGCAGAGGTTCTGCTTTGTCATAATTGCCAAACTCTGTTCACTACCTAGTTCAGAAGAGTGCTGGTTTTACAACTGTAGGTTTCTCTGTGTTGGAACGTGGTCAGCAGCTGCATAGACTTTATGAATGATAAACGTCATTGCGTATAGTAGAGGTTTGGGTTTAAACCATATTTTCTAATATATGCCTTTACTCCCAGATGATTTAACACCTTTAATGCGCCACACAATAGCCCAACTCGTTGTACAGCTCATGGGCCATGGATGACTGGTGAAATATTTAACATCCGAGTTTAATGACCACTCAGTCCCTAGCTAGCCACATCAGAGGTATTGTGATAAAAGAAATTAAGAAATGGCAATTGGGGGATTACTACCAGGCTGAGGCACAGGTTGTCCACTGTTTAGAAAATGGGTTTCTAATGACCCATTCGCTCACTTGAATTGTCTTCTTCTGCCTGTGTTCTTGTATCTCCATGTAGCCTTCTAAGAGGTCTGGGATACATTTGTATTACCTTTCTCTTGTCTTTCCTGCAAAACTAAATGGGAACCAATGGTCATCTTGCTGGCAGTGCTTAAGTAACATCTCTCTTTGGAAGAGTCCTGTTACTGCATCTCTTCATTCTGCTTTCCTGACAATTATATAAAAATTTCTGTCATACTGTGCATGTTAATCCCCTGTTCATTTTCCTGCACTGTCTAGAAAATACATTTTAGTATGCCTGTTTCTGAGGGGAGATATTGTGTCATCTTCTCTTATTCGGGAGATATTACATACATTGAAAGAAGAAAATTATTTTTTAAAGCAACTGTTCCTTTTTTCAGGCTGATATAAATTGGTCCAATGGCTAGTACTAAAAAGAAAATCTAAAAAAAAATACTTACTGGCATGTGAAAGTTCTTTTTATTATGTTCTTAAATTTATCTCTTGGTATATTTTTACATTAGCTGGCAAACTAGAAGTTCCATGTAGTATTTTATACATGAAGCATGCTTTCCATCCTAATGCACTCTTTGGATCCACTGAAAAATGGTGATGTGTTCAGTATTTGTGCCCAGCACGAGAAGAAGGTAGAAGCTTGTACCGAGAGTGCCACGCAGGAGTGCCAAGGAGAGAACATACGGCCTATATATGGGGCCAACCCCCTCCCCTGCCTCATTCTAAATAGAGTCTTAGTGTTTGGACGGTATCTAATCCTTTATCTGAAAAGATGTGTGAGATGTTAAGTTTATTTGTCTTAGAGGAGTAAAATGTTCAGCTACACCTGTTACAATCTGAACATATTTCTTCAGGACAGCCCTCTCTGATTCTTGGTTCTTGGAGCTTTTGAGTTGTTTTTTTCCTAGATCTAACAGAATTGTAACCAATGATGTTGCATATTTGTTTTCTCACCTACTTAGCTGTCTTTTCAGGTATGGTGACTCTTACTCCAACTTTTCCTGCAGGTTTTTGAGTTTATTGCTCCTTCATATGCCAGCATGGAGGGTGCAATGAATAGGCAGAAACTACCTATGTAGTTTCTTTTTTAGCAGTTTTTCACCAGGAAGACTAGCTGTGAACATGAGGTACAGTTTTTGTATGAACATCTAAATTAATTTGGTGTGTATAGAGAGTGAAAAAGAACAAGGAACAGGATCTGTCTTTGAAGGATTTGCTGAGCTTCTGTCAGTGACTGTGATGGCTAAAGAATTGAACTGTTGCACTTTAAAACAAAAAACAAAACTGTTTTTTACATTCAGTCCTAGAAACAGAGTTGGAAGGGACACGCTGACTCAGACAAAAGAACTTGTATACACATGCTGTACTGAGTGCTGTTTCTAATATTCCTTGTTTCTGAAGTAGGATTTACAACCTTGAGTAAAGTGCTTAAATTCCTTGTGCAGTGGACAAACAAAAGTCAGGTGATAAAAAGTTTCGAGGGTCACTATACTGAGCAAGAACTTGCTCAATAAGTAGAAAAACTTGGCACTTAGGTTTCCATTTACACCTAAGGTCATCCCTGTGTGTATTTGGGTTTTTGCTTTTTTTTTAAAAATTTTTTTTAGACCAATCATCCTCCATCCAAGGGTGCTATCCCTTGGATATTTCCCTGACCTGTTCTTGGAAGCATTCAGTGACGCGGGCTCTACACGTTTCGTGGTAATCTGTTTCATTTGTTAATAACCTCCTGGTTAGAAGATATTTTGGAGCATTCAATATCAATCTGTCTTGCTAAAATTTAAGTCGTTATTTCTTCTACTGTTAATGGGCATGTTGAGTGACTGATCACTGATACAACTTTTTTTTCTAACCTATAGTTGGCTTCTCCAGACTAAGCAACCCTTTTACAAGTCTTGTTTTATAAACTTCTTAATCTTCAAGTTATTTTCTTCCATATCTTCTAAATTATCTACATCATTAAACTTCAAATTTGATATACATTCTTCAGCTGAAACCTTTTTACTTTTGGGTGTTACATACAAACTTTTACTGATACATCCAACAGTACCTTCCTTGCAATGTTACTTCGTGTTCAATTTGTGGCTTTACCTTTATACCTTCATCTGTTCCTGCAGTACACATCAGACTAATTACTTTCCTTTACGTAGCTGAACATTAGATCTCTTCTGCCCCACTCTTTAATCTAGAATTTGTTTTAACTGAATTTAATCTTGCTTATCTCAGACCATTTTTTCCATTTGTAATGTAATAGAGCAAAGATGTAAATCCTGGTTTTCTTTTATGGACTGCTATACATGTTATAATGGAAGATTGTTGAGAGGGGGAAGGGCTTTAGCTAGGAGGTATCAAAAAATGCTTCTCTTGCTCTTTCACTCTTTTGTAGGTGTCCAGAATGGCAACTCTAGCACACACAACACTGAGTTAGATATAGAACATATAATGGTTACTTTAGTGAGTCTCACATTGATACCAAGGTCTTAGTGAGTCATGAGTGGTAAAAGGTGAAATCTTTTCGGTTTAGGTGACTGGCTGAGTTCACTTGAAAGAGGCAGAGTCACACCATCACTCGGATGACTTCTTGACAGTTAAATTTTTTGTTCGTATTGGCATAGCTTTGCTGCTGTGTTAGTTTTAAATACCGGGACTTCGTCTGTCTGTTCAGTGCCTACCCAGGCTACCGGAGAGGCAGAAGTTCTTTCTGTGGAATACTGGACCTTACTACTTTCTCCATACTCTGCCTTGTGTACTTCAAGATCTAATTGGCCTTCTTCTTCCTTGTCCTCCTAGGCAGACTAGCTAACTTGGGAGCACCCATTCTACCACTAGTTTGAGACAGATTTAGCTGTCTTCTGTTGTGGGGATGAACAGGGGTGTCAAGCCAGAGTAACATTATGTGCCCTCAGTTTCATACTTATAACGGTACTTACTCTAAGGAAATAGTTTGAATCTTAAATAGATTCATAAGAATGTTTAGTTTTATAGAAATAGGTTCTCTGTTTTGGCTGAGCTATTCCTGATGCAAAACATCAGAGACAAAAAAAAACCATACCAAACCCCCTCCCCCCCCCCCCCCCCCCAAAGGACCTCTTACAGCTCATTCAGCTCAGCTGTTTTTACACCCTACTGCTCCTGAGCCCCCAAAGCCATTGCAGTAGATTGCAGAATTGAAGTAGCATTCTGGTCACATTTTTTCCATGAACTATTTCCTCTGGCACCCAAGCTACAGCTGATCTAGGTGTCCTAAAAAAGAGAATTTGAGGCACAGAGATGGATTTTTTCCTACGCTCTCAGAAAGCTATTTGACTGTAGTTATGTTTTTGTGCTGCTTGAGCTACAGTAAGAAATCCAGCAGAGCTGTTTGTCCAATATCATTGTTAACTTTCGAAGTATTGTTATCAGAAATAGTGACTACATATTTATTTAATCTGTTTTAAGTCTGTGTTTGTAATCTTTCCAGTCTTGCCCCTTACCAGTAGATGCCTGGGAACAGGTTTTCTTCTGGGTTAATGAAGTCTGATTGTGTGTCTCCTGATATCTTACCAACTTTGCCTCTTCCTATAAATTGCTCTGATATGGACACTGATAGGATAATTAATTTGGACCACATGCACAGTCATATTTTCTAAGTAAGTACGTCAGACAAAAACTGTTAGAACAATGAAAAGAAGAAAGGTAACTTTGGCTTAGTATTGAAAACAAGACGTGTTGAAAATAGACTTGTGAATCTGTAAAAAATAAAACTATCAAAGAATGAACTAAGGATTTTTATGTATAATATGTCAGAGATGATAAAGGCAATGCTGAGTTTCTGCAAAAACTAATGAATGAGAACCATTTAGAGTAGACAGTACCCTCAGTGACAGAGGAAGAGACAGTTCCATGAAATAACCAGTACATGAATATATGTCCTTCTGCCTTTAGCAGACATTTAGCAGTGGAAAAACACTTTTGTATACACACACACAAAATAATGTTACTACTAAGCTAACAAAAGTGAGAAAACTACTTAGAAACATCTGGTTCTTCTCTGTAAAGCTGAAAAACATAAAACTTGTTATTTACATGTTCTTGATTTTTTTGTTGGTGCTTTTATTTCAATGTCCTTCATGTTCTACAGGTCCTGCTAGTCAGTATAACTGAAATATTAACAGTTTCTGTGAGTTGATCAGAGGTACTGACAAGGGTTGGTCCTATTTGATTGTACTGATCATCTTAGTCTTTCAGTAAGGTCAGCCACCATCATTTTGCCCTCAGACTTTCACAGTTCTGGGAATAACCTGTTACATTATAAACTCTGAACATCATCTACATTATGTTCACAGATACCCAAATTCTTAATACAGGTATGTATTAAGTGAAGTGCATCATTTAATACGTGGAAGAGATTCCTTTTAAAATAAGCAAAAAGCCCCTGCTTACCTGTTCCAATGTTTTTATCCAAGCTAGTCGAGGATATAGGGTATAAATGAAACTTGAATTCTCTCATTTGCTTTATGGTTTCCTTTATCTGGGACCTTAAGAATCATAATACAAAAATAGCTGCCCTAAGAGGGAGTTGGGGAGTGTTGCTAAGATGGAACAGTCCATTGTGTACTTCTGATTTCAGTTTGATGTGTCACAAAACCAATCTACAGTGCTATGAAACAACATCAGGCCAGCCATTCCCAAGCTGCGTATTGATGTGTTTGCGTGCTGTGATCCTATCTCTGACTTCTTCCTGCGCCCTTACTCTCGCCTCTAGCTCTGTTTCTAACCTTCTCTCATGCTAGGGTTGGCAATGAGGCATTTTTGTAAGGTAGTTTGATGTCTTCTGTTCATATCCTAATGATTTTTCTCTTAGTTTTGAGACTACTCTGGCCCATTTATTGCTTCGTTCCTTTTTATATGGCATGAATGGACAATGATGGACACTTAAAAGATGGACAACAATTGAAAATTTTGCCATAAGTTCATATACAGTTTATTTTCAAATGCCAGCCTGTTTCAAATACTATTTTCTGTTAACCTCAACTGGTGCAGGAAATATTCAGCACTTCTAAAATTCAAGTCACTACTTTGCCTTTTTCTTGCTTCCTCTTTCATGAAGACTGAAACTTTCTTCATTCTGTTCCCTTTAAAGCAGAAGGATTTGATTTAGATTAACACTGGAACTACTTTTCAAACTCATTCCTTCATCCCACAACAGACCGTGTATAGGATCAAATGGCACTCATTTTGATCAACTAAAATATTTGGAGATAAGCTGTCTGTGTACTGTCTTATGCTTATGGCATTTCCATGATAATAACTGGGGGAGAATCAGATTTATACTTTTTTCCCCAGTCATGATTTGTCATTGTAAGTGACCATTCTTTTAGGTAATATAGTCGATAACACAATTAATGCTAAAAGGCAAGTTTGGCATAATCCCAGTTTTAGCCTTTATGAAATATGATTTACAACATTTATACAGAGGAAGATGCCATGAAGTTCTTAATTGCTAGGATTTATAAGAAAATACTTCAGTATGCACTGATCTTTCACTGTATACGCAAATAGTGATGAATGCTGTCATCTGTGTGTGTGTGTGTGTGTGTGTGTGTGTAACAGAGGCCAGAATTTTGTCTGGAATGTTTTGTGGGGAATTTGGTGATTCTGTGTAATAGCACTGTCTTCTGCTATGGTTTAGATGGCTTTTATCTATCCACTAGAGGCTATTTCAGGATAAATTGACAACCTGCACTGTATCTTTTTACTCAATCACTTCTACGTGCAGAGTGCCAGTAGTATTTTCAGAATAGCACTTATGATAAGGAAAAAGTAGGCATAAATGGGCTGCTGAGAATTTATTGGTACTCCTAGTTCTGTTGATCAGGAACCTTGCCAACATAGTGACTCAACTGCCTGTTTAGAGCCTTTTCTAGCCAGAGTATTTCTCCTCCTCAGAGATAAAAATAAGAGTTGGTGACTTAAGGATAGAATGAACAGGAGCTAAGACAGCTTGTCATTGCTGAATCTTGGCCTGACAGCTGCCTTAGCAGAATGCATTTGATAAACTGTGATTGACAAAATACTTGAAAATGGCAGCTTAAAACTGAATTTGTGGAGCATGCGAAAGTAGGCAGGATAAAGCAAGAATAGTCTTATGAGCACACAGAGCTGTCATCGTGCACATAACTCTCTTTAAATTTGAAAAAGAGAGAGCTGTAGGGAAACCTAGACTGTCCCAATATAATTATCAAGATCATTACTATAATTGAGCCTTCATTTGAAGCTAGGTCATTATGCAATATTTTGTGCTTGTTTATTATACAAAATCTAATGTTGTAACTTCATTCAGTGGTAGAGAAGGGGCAAAACAAAAAATTTGGCTACTAATTGCTCTGAACTTTTGGACTCCCTACATAAATTTTGAAGTTTTATGGTCCCTTTTGATACTAAAAAAAAAATTGACAAGTGGACCTCACTTCACTGACGTTACATTTCTGTTTTGAGAACAATGAGAAGTTTCCAGTTATTGTGAATTAAGCTCAGAATTCTCGAAAAATGAAACCATTCTAATGCATCTTCTGCACAACTGGAGGCACTCGGAGGGCTTTTTTTCTTAGGTGGGGTGTCTTTTCTATTTCAAATCAATATAATCTCCTTAGTTGTCTACATAAAATGTTATATGCCGTTCCACAAGGCTATGGAAATTAATTACACCACTTCTGTGTAAACACTGGGATGATTTTCAAATAATTCTATATAAATTCAGTTGCAAAAATAAGATATGCAGAACACTGCTAGTATTGCCAACTGCAGAATGCTGTGGCAGTAAGCAGAGAGCACAGTAGTCTCCTCCTTTCCTTTGTTGATTGTAGCCATTAGACTGCTCTCCCAGTTGATGCGTTTGTTGGTGTTCATTCTATTTCACATTTGCATTTAAATTCCTGTGAAGGAAAGATAAGATAAAGAGGTAAACAAATGATGCTTATTTGCTTTTCAATTGAGCTCCTATTAGAAGTATGACTTTAAGACAGAAAGAACATTGGGGAAAAATGCCTAGGTACTCTTCACAAAGCATCATATGTCCATTCAGTCTCCAGCAGACTTCAAAAGGACATATCCCTGAGGTTTTAATGAAAACATAAATCAACAGGGAATAACTAAAAATACACTGAAAATGAAAAGGAAACTAGGTCACTCACCACATGACTCAATATTTGTAGCTTAGCTAGAATATATTGCAGTGTTTTTTTCACATCATAAATAACCTTCTGGTACATGTAGAAAGTATTGTCTACATTTATTTACTCTAAAATGTTATCTCTTTTGAATCATTGTGTCTAATGCTTTCTCTCTAATAGCGCACAGCATGAACTTGTAATAAGTTTATGTATGTCTGTCTTGTCCAGGCAATTCTTCTGTCTCTTCTATAAACTGCTTGGTTTTTGGAAACTGGCAGAGTCCTTAAGGCTAGATTCTACCTATCAGGAAACAGATAAGTGTATCTATTAGTAGCCTATGGTGTATGCAGAGGGAAGCAGCTACCATGATGTGTAAGGTATACGTACATTGTTACATACAAGAGCTGAATTTGTCTGGTTTATTGAGTGTATCACAGCTGCCTCCTGCACTTTGTTGTTCCATTCATGGGGCAAACTTAATTTTGGTGGGTTTTTTTAAATGAGCTGGGAAAACACATATGTACTGAGGTGATTGTTTTCTGTATGCCAAATGTTGTCCAGGTGTCGTGGTTTAACCCCAGTTGGCAACCAAGCACCACACAGCCGCTCGCTCACCCTCCCCCTCTCTGGTGGGATGGGGGAGAGAATCGAGGACAAAAGTAAGAAAACTCATGGGTTGAGATAAGAACAGTTTAATGATTGAAATAAAATAAAATTAAAATAATAATAATAAAATTGTAATGAAAAGGAAAACAACAAAAAAAGAGAGATAAACAAAACCCAGGAAAAACAAGTGACGCAACCGCTTGCAACCTGCCAGCCGATGCCCAGCCCGTCCCCGAGCAGCGATTGCTGCCCCCCGGCCAGCTCCCCCAGTTCATATACTGAGCATGACGCCATATGGTATGGAATAGCCCTTTGGTCAGCTGGGGTCAGCTGTCCTGGCTGTGCCCCCTCCCAGCTTCTTGTGTGCCCGGCAGAGCATGGGAAGCTGACAAGTCCTTGCCTAGTATAAGCATTACTTAGCGACACCTAAAACATCAGTGTGTTATCAACGTTATTCTCATCCTAAATCCAAATCACAGCACTGTACCAGCTACTAGGAAGAAAATTAACTCTATCCCAGCCAAAACCAGGACACCAGGGTAGTGAAGACAAAGACAGTGAAAAATTTCCTGAGAAATCTCATGATGTGGAGTGGGTGGGAGGGAAAACAGCAGGTGAAATTGATAATTGATGAGGAAATATGATGGGCTCTGAATTGTCTATTATTATTCAGGAAAGTTAGGTTAGTGCAACAGTGGATAATCCTATGAAAAGGTATCCATATGATATTATAATAATGCAAACAACCCCCTTACAACAAACAAGAGGAACCAGTGGAAAGTTTACATAAAGAACAAAACAGAAAATATCATCACTGCTATTCTGTAAAGGTGTGGGATGTCCATGCCTTGAATGATATGTTGAATCCTCATTCTACTGTTTAAAGAATGATATAGTAGAACTGCAAGAGGTAAGAGCCAGTGAGATGGGTTACCCAAAGTATGGCATAGTTTCCTTTTGAAGAATGACTTTAATAGCTTAATATTCTTTAGTGTAAAAACAAAACAGTGACTGTTGACATGACTGGCGTTTGCGCAGTGGTGAATGACATAGAGTTCCCACAGGGGAACTATACAACATCAAGTGAACAAATGGCAGATCCAAAACGAACAAAAATCTACTTTTCATATAACATTCAGGGAAGTCGTTGGACTTCTTATCCCTGGACTTTGTAAATACTAACAATTTACACTGGTTCAAAGACAGACTTGAGAAATTATGGTTGGACTCAATGATCTTAAGAGTCTTTTCCAACCTAAATGATTCTATGATTCTAACTGATGGAAGAAAAATCCAGCCAGGGCTGTTGACTAAAAATTTTAGGAACTCTGAGAGAAATTCCTGGAGTTTTGGAGGCTATTCTGAAGGATTATCTTTATATGTTTACTCTAGTTTTATACTTTCCCTTAGACTAGAGATGTGATAAAAGATCTATGATCTGACTCGCTACAGGTTGTACTTACATTCTTTGTCCAACTGTACTTAGAATAAATTTGTTTCAAAGCTATAGGTGATCTCATTATAGAAGCTGAAAAGATAGTTGGTAAAATTTGAGGTTGAAATCTTGTCCTTTGTAATTTTTTTCCCTAACAAATAACACAGTAAGACAGTAAGTTTGTCTACTTGTCTTCTTGTGAATTGTGTGTCAGTTCTTAGTTCATCAAAATTGTTTACAGGTACAGATGACAAATTAGATTTTATCAACTAAATTACTTGAAAACTGTAATTTGATTTCTCCCCCCTCTCCCCCCCAATAGAATTTGCTATAGAAGGAGAAGAGAGATCAGTAAGTAAAAGTAGGTCTAAAGGTGGTTGAGGCTCATCAATTAATTAACTTGCCTTAACAATTTAAAAACAAGAATTCTTAACCGTGAAGAACATAACTGTATAATGAGAAAGTCAGATGCTGAAGTTACTACTTTAAGAGCTTTTTTGTTTTGTTTTGTAAGGCATTATTATCGCTAGAATATTGATCTCAATCACCAGCTCCTTAGGAACACAACTGTATGTATTTGTTTTAGGTTTTCTTTATATTTTTAGGGCCTTCTTAATTTTAAGTAAGCAATAAGCTACAGTGTTAGAAGCATACAGGATGTTGTAGGACCTATGGAATATTCAGGCCATTGAAAAAAAATGCCCAATATGTCAGTAGGACTGACGTGGTAGCACTTTGGTCTTTCTTCCCTTTTTTGTCCATATGTCTTAGCTTTCCACCATTCTTTTGACAGAAGAAATCATGTTTTGGTGGTTTGCTTTTTTGTTTGTTTGTTTTGGAGGAGGGGTGGGATGACACAACACCCAACAAGTGGTTATAATAATTTAGCACTATTAGAATTGCATGCTTGTACTGGAAAACCTTCTTTCCATCGTTTTATGAATCCCTTAATGTTTATTTCACAGCTGTCACAGTGCTCCATTCTGCTGACATTAGTTGATAAGTTAAAACAAGTGCAATCTTACCAAGAGCAGCTAACTTTGGTTTATTCCCTTAATTACAAAAGAAACAGCAAAGTAGTATGTGGCAGATAATTTTTAGTATGTGGCAGATAATTTTTACTGTAGCATTTTGAGTGACTTATTCTTTCTTTACACTTTCAAGCTGAAAAAGTACAGGATATCAATATGTATCCCACAATAAGGAGAAAAATTCTTTTTAACGAATTCTTTTTACGATTCTTTAAATTCGTTTTAGCCTTCTCTATACAGCTTTTATTTACAGTTTTGTGTGCTGCCAAAGGTGACAAAGAACAGCAGTGGGTGTTTTAACTGAAGTGTTGCTTGGTTGTAGTACAATGCATATAGTCCCCTCTAAATTTAAACTTTGTACCTGACCACTTTTGTTGTAAAACTTGCTTAATGTGAATTTTGTTGCCATATTTATGTAAGGATACTGATTTTAAGTAGGTTTTTTGTTTGTTTTTCAAATAGCTAGATTTGAAAAAGTGATACAAAATTTCACCAGGAACTGTTTAGTTTGTACTTTAGTAAATTACTTTCTCCCCATTAGCCTAATAATTCAGATATTGGTCTTTCCAGGCATAAGTTTTTGATCTAAAAATATAGTCATTGGAACAGAGGCTGAACTAATAGTAAAGTGTTATTTCGGAGAAAGACTTGCATGGAAGAGGTATTAAAGAAAGAGAAAGCAGCCTTAGAGTACCTGTAGTTGCCACTTGAGACTGAAGCTTTTCTTAGTTTTTTATAAATTATTTCCATGAGAGTTGTGGCTTATGGTTTTACAAATTATGGGGATATTGACCCGTAGCTGAGTCATTGACCCGTATGGGGATACTAACCCATTCCTAACAGCATGAAGTAATAGTTGTTAAGTTGACCCTTACTTTAAAAAGCAAAGCAAAACAAAACCAGAAGGAAACAGTGTGAAGAACAGAAAAAAATATTATGAAGTTTCACTTCGAGTTTTTCTTTTGATGCGAGTCAATGACCATGTTGAATTAAGAGGCAATTATGGATATTTTAGATGGTAGGGCTTCACTGTTCAGGGGCATTTAAGAAGATTTGTCCAAATTACCAGTGATTCTGTGGCATGATTTTAAAGTGGTATTGTGAAATTGATTGAAACTCCTATGTATACATATTTGTCTGGACTTAAGAGGGCCTGTATTTAATTCTTTTTGGAAATAAGACAAGTTGAGACCATTTAATTTGACTTAAATAAATCCACTTGAAATTTAGTTTCAGTTCACTTTAAGTTCATAAGCATAGACAGACTTCTGCACAAAAAGTAGACATATCTATGCACTTTACAAAGTGCTGATCTGAATTATGCATGTCCCTGTGATTCTTGTAGTACTAGTGCATCCTAATGCTTTTATTCGTCCATAGGAAATGAAAGTAGAAAATGAAGGTATTTGTCATTTTAAGTCCTGTACTGTTGTCTCTAATGTAGCTAGTTGCTTAGTTCTCTATAAGAGACCTGGGCAGTGCACTTGGAAAATCCAGCTCCTTGTGCAGTAGATCTGTTGCTGGTCATGTTTGGTAATATTTAGGACATTAGAAATAGCAATGTCAATCAAAAATTCTTCTGACTCCCGTTTTTTAACCTTACCTTTGGTAGACAGAGGAGAGGGAAAAATGATGTATTTGCTGTTGAGTTCACTGAACTGTAACAGGCTTTCAAATGTACTTAAGCTAATATTAGAGCATTTTCCTTTGTAGCGTTCGTCATTCTTGCATGAATATTTGGTGGTGTGTTAACATACTTAAGTGTATACTTTCAAAAAATAAAATATGTGTTGTGGATGTTTTGTATTGGAGAATAATTCCGCTTGAGAGCTGCTAGTATACTATGCAGGTAAAGCTTTTTTAAGTTTAATTGACTTGGTGAATGTGCGTCAGAGGAAAGAAAAAAGAATACAACTTTTGTAAAAGATCAAACAAAACATTGGATATAAAATGTGCAATAGAACGTAATAGAGTAAAACAGCAGATAGTAATTCTGTCAAGACAATATAGGCAAAGAAGAATTGTGTGGCTTTCTTATTACAGAACAGTTCCTATTCCCATACTGTTCTGCATGATTTTTGTACTACTGACCTTTTTCTAATTTCTTCATAATCATTATTTGCCTCCAGAAATGATATGCATATAGGTTAAGGGTACCGCATTTGTTATGTCTGTCCAGTATGCTTGATCCAAAATGTTAGGGGAGAATGTGATGAAAAAACAAAACCAGAAAGGTTATTTGTGGAAAATGTAGGACTTTGACCTACCCAGTGCTGAGAGAGTGTTCTGTCAGTGGTTACGGTTTTTGTCCTATTCCTCAAAAATCATAATGATCAGTAATAAATGTTGAGCAAATAGCAATGAAAATGTACTAGGGTATTAACAGAGGAGCAACATCTGCTCATTGAAAGTGTTCAACAGAGAGGAAATCGGAGACAATTGGGACAAGCCTCAGCCACATAGGTGTGACAGAAATGGAGCAAGTGTTCGTTACTGGATTTTTTTGTATGAATATTGGGAGGGAGGGGAAGCAGCTTGAGAAATTAAGGGTATTTATTTGTAAGACCTTTTTTTAGTGCTTCTGAAGTGCTAGTTTATAAAAATAAACCATCTTTTTATTGTTTATTACCAGTAAAAATTGGGTTATGCCCTTTGATAACCAGAAGAGGAAAAATGAGAACAGAGCTTAGGAGGATATTTAGGCTCTGGTCATATTTAAAGTTCCACAGTTATTTTCTAGATGAATGTTGGCAGAGAGGCATAAGAACTATGGGTGGAGAAAGCAAGCCTTATAAAATGCAAAAAGGTTTCATACTGTAAAAAAAAAAATTCATAAACAATGTGCTATCATGTCAAAGGGTGGAGCATATACTATGTGATTGGTAGACAAGCTTTTAGTGATGCCTGCCGGGAAATGTTAAAAAGTGAAATTCCAGAATACCTGACTAAACTAATAAGGGTGAAAATCCATAGTGCATAGTTGGAAGCATCCATTCAGATGGGACTATGAAGGGGAAAATTCTAATGGAAGAAAACAACTGGGGAGGGGGTGGGAGACAGAAAGAAGAGGTAGGAGTGATACTTGTTCCTGGATAGGTAACAGTTGTGAGTCATTGTCAGGCGAGCTCAAAAGAGGACCCATAAATTAAGAACAAGACAACATTCGGTGATCAGCCTCTTTGCTGTGAGAAAGACGTGTCCTGTGGGGCCCAGGAATGCTCTGTGGTGGGATCCTGATGACCGGGACCTCTGACTGCGTGGTGTTCAGAGGTGCCTCCTGGTTGCAAGTTACATGGCATAGCAGTAGAGAGGGAATGAAAATGGGGAGAGTAATTACAACCTTTCCCTGTTAGCCTTTCTGTCGGACAGCAAGATGTCATCGTGTAGGTCTTGTCAGAGTGCCAGGCCTCGTGGGAGACTGCTGGGGTGTGAGGGAAATTAGATAAATGTTAAAAAGTAATAGAATGGTGGAAGCAGAGTATCAGTTTCTGAAAAGGCTGCTGTGAGGAAAGAAGAAAATGAGTTTGCTGCATACTGTGCAGAAGACAAGCAGCTAGTCTGAACATCGTATACCTCACAGGACACCGTTTTAGGAATTGCAGCATCTGTTTTCTCAATTTTCAAAAAGTGTTACTAGTATTTATACTGTTATTTAAAATTAGCTGTATCAGCACTGATTTTTAACTTAAACTGGGACTTGAGACAGCAAGCTGAAAACTGCTACTCATTCATCTTTGAAAGTAATGTACAGAAAGCAGATTTCTTTCTTCTGTCAGTTACTGTAGGAGCAAACGAACCTCTGGATGTTGGGGGGGTTGTGTTTTAGAGGAATGTATAAGAGGAAAGCATAGTAAATTCACACAGGTTTTACTTTTCCCAGACGTAAAGTGTGGTGTCTGATAGGGACTAAAATTAACTTAATGATCTAAAGATTTACTTACAAAAGATTTTTTTCCTAATTTTTGGCAACGCCAATGATTGTAGGTCATAGTCTATTCTTTCCTGTCTGATAATTGCAAAATCCATTACTATTCCTTTGAGGTTTTTTTTATAAAAGACTGTACTAAATCTGAATAAAAGCCTAATAAGTAGATTAGTTAGAACAATAGTCGTCATGAGGATGTTTGATTCTGAGTGTAGCTGCTAGAGATAACCCTAAATGCAATTAGGTTTAACTCCCTGTGAGTGTCAAAGGAAGGTAATACCCATGGAGACTTCCCTTCAGATGACACTATTTTTAAAGTATCTCAACATTTAAATTATTCTTTCCTTTGGGCATTGGTAACAAACTTTTTTTTTTAATTTCTGGAGAAACAGAGCTTGGAAACTTATGTTTTAGCCATTAATTTTAGATGTTTCACATCAAAAAGAGGGATGGCTCAGCTTCCTTGGGGGAACAGTTTGGTGTCCTTATCTGTACCCTTTGTAATTGTAAGGATCAAATATCCCAAGGTGGCCACAGACAGGTAAAAAATAGCAGATTCAGTAACATACACAAGCTTAAAGGGTAATGTGATAAAATGTCAATAGATAAACTGTTGATGGATTAATTCTGTGTTTTCCTCTTGAAAGAGAAATGAAAGCAAAGCTTCTATTAAAACGAAAATAGAGACAGTAAAGATTTCAAAAAGTTGAGTATTATGTGGTGTGATATAACAGAAACTGTAACATTGTAAACTACTAAAATGGTTTAATTGAACTGTAAGTACCACAGAAGAATTGCACTGTATTTAAGAATTTGGTTCCATTTTCACATAAAAAAGGAAAAGGGGAAAACAAAAAAGCTTAGTGAAACAATTCCATTATTTCCTTGTTGATATATTCCTGCATATGCATGTGTTTACTTATATTTAATTTCTCCTATTTTTAAAATACGAAAAATGTGAAAATAATTTCATCAACTTTTAGTGTTATACTTTTGGGAAAATTGCTGGTAACACCAAAATGAAGAAATTTGCAATGATTTTTTTTAATTATTTATTTACCAAAGTTTTTATATTGATAGTCATTGTGCTCCGCACTTCACATATCTTTGCTTCACTTGCATATTGTTCTTAGAATTATCTTTCAGTGGAGCGGTCCTGAAAATCTCTTGTTTTCCTTCCTTGCTTTTAAATCAAAAGCCTGTATCATCAAAAGTAAAGCTGAACTAATTAGACATGAGCCAAAATACCTGAAAATGAATGACAGTCATACCACATGAAACTTGCATTTCATGTGTGGCAAGGAGACATTTAGGCAGTTTAGTAAACTCTCTCTGGTTTGTATTGTTTGTAAAAGTATAACTTGTCCCTTAAAATTACTTTTTCCCCCCAAAGCCAGCAAAGTAAAACTCAGGAGCTGTTATTCTTTCACATTATTTCAGTTGCAGGCATTTTAGCTCAAAAATATTTGTGCTCCTAACAAATAGCTAATTTGTTGTCTTACGTCTTTAGCATGCAAAGCAGTTTATTTTCTATTGTTTTGGTCAGCTGTTTTTATATCTTTAAGTGTCAATGTGTTGCCTTTTTTTCTTTGCATATAATAAATCACTGTGGTATACAGAACACATTTTCATTGTTGATTCTGGTGAGTCGGTGAGTCTTGGATGCAAGTTTAAATTATTATCTTATAAAAATTATTACGGATTTGAACCTGAGATGTACCAAGTAAAATAATTTCCCAGTGAAGCCTTAAAGGCAGTGAAGAACAAGAATTGAGGTGACCATACATTAACAGGCTTCTTGTCTTACTGGTTTGTGCAAGGAAATTAATGTAAATAAATAAAAATAGGTTTTATGTTTCCTGTTTATTACATCTGAAAACCCTCCTGTTGTTATTATGGAATTAAGTAACAATTTTCAATTGATTTTGTGCTTTTCAAATGTAAGAGGACTCCCTAATTACTTCATGTTTTCAAAATCTAGGTATATTTGAATTAGTTGTACAACCAAAAGAAACCTGTTTTCTTTTTAGTCAAAGAGAAAGACTATTGACACCTAAAGGATTTTTTTTAATATATTAAAATCTGTCTTCCTAAAGCTGGAGAGTTTTTACAAGGCAAAAGAAAAAAATTTGCCATCCTTGCATCTGTGCAGTTTCACTGGCTCACGTCTAGTTGAGATGCAGCAGAAAGAGCCTGATTATGTTGATAGTCAATGTAAAAGTCATCATGCTGCTACAATAAACATGTAAGAAGTGATTTATTACAGCCGAAAGTATCCATTTTCCAGATGTATCTTAAGAGTCTCTTTTTAGATCATAAAAATTATCTTTTAGAAGAATGTAATGATACATACTTGGCTATAGGAGTAATAGATAATACACAGAAAATAAGTTAGTATGATCTTAAATACCTACTGTACAGCATGTATGGAAACTCATGGACTTCAGGTTAAATTCTAACACACCTATTATAGCCAGATTTTTATGCACTCTGTCCTTTTTCATGGTTAATGATACCGACAGTGGGTATGCGTACCTCCTGCAAAGCAAGATTTCACCAGTACTACTGCTACTCAATATGCCTTTTTATATGTCATTGATAAAAAGATAAAAGAATTCTCAATCTCTAGATAATAATGAGTAATGTATTTTTTATTATTCAGGAATGCTTTGGGTGGGAGGAGGTGAAACATTCTATTGGCTGTATTACACTAAAGGTGAATGGGCCATCCCTAAAATGTATTTGTTTTATTTCATTTAGATTTTCACACACACCTTTCTGAGAAATTGAAAGACAGACAGACAAGCTGGCAGCAGCTGGCTGAGACAAAGAACTCTCTAATACGTAAGGTTTTTATCTTGCTTAAACTGTATTCCTTGTAAACTTAGAACCTAGTTTAGAATTTGTGGGGTTTGCCATGATTACTCTAGTTCTGTTTATGTTCTGCTTATTATGTATTTTTTGGGTTGGTTGGTTTTTTTCCTCCTGGGTATTTATATTCTGTTGAATAAACCTGATCTCTCTTTACTACGTATTTCTATTTCACTGTTGAGCATTACCTTCCTGATTTTATTGAACCAAGTAAGGGTGGGTTTTTTATTGGGAGTCTTCACTGGGTGCTGAAGGAGCTGCGTTTTCCCTGAGCTGACGTTGCTTCACGGGACGGGGCTCATTGCATGGAGAGAAAGAGAGCTAAGACATGTAAGAGATGCCAGATCTGGGTACGTGCAGGCATAATTTAAAAACAATATGGTATCTGTATCTAACAGTATTTTCAGAAAGGCAATTACATGTTTTATCCCATTGGTAAAAGCTTGCACGTGATACATGTTGCTTCAGTGATTCTTAAATCTGACTTTCTAATGAAAAATTTAGTGATAGCTCTGTTCATCTTTAGTCTTGATTTTAATTTTTTTGATCTAAGAGTTTCAGATTCAGACAGTCACACTTGGTGTGACACTAAAGTTTTGTATCTTAGGGCTGTGCAAAACAATCAGGGGGTTTTGCTGGGTTTTTTTGGTTTTGTAGGGAATCACCTAATTGATAGATTATTTTTTTTTTTTAAAGGACCACTACTGCCCCCTCCCACACACACATACCTTTTGTTTCCCTGAAAGCAAAACTCCTTTGGGAGGAGGAGGATATTTGGAAAAAAGCTTGCAATGTACTTTTTAGCAAAAGAAAAAATTAACAAGCTGTAGTAATATAAATCCAAAGACATCTTAAGGAATTTTAGTACAAACATAATGATTCAGTGACATCTTCCTCTTGATGTTTCTTGAATTAAAAAAATAGTTTTCATTCACTGGATATGTACACTTATATACTAACTATAGTATCAGTATGTGCCCTTACTAATTTAGTAGCGGCCGTTTTTTATAAAGTCTTTTCTCCTCAACACTTGCAATTTTTGCCTTGTATTTGACTGCCTAATGAGATGAAAGACATATTTTGATATTTCATTCTTTTCTTCCATTGCAACCGTGACCTAGTATATACATGAAAGATACCTTTCCATTTGGTCTTTTCATTTAAGCACTTAAGTCAATGCTTTGCTGAATTAGGGCCCTAACCAGGAATAATATTCTGCTTGCTTAATATTTAAATGAGACATAAAACAAGGTTTTCTCGTCACTCCCAATTTGATTTTCTGATATACTTCTTTCCATAATTGCTTGATCGTTGGTAAAAACTAGTGAATGGCATTATGCTTTAAATCTCAAACAGTGTCTGAGCAAATACTGGGGCAGTTTCTTACATCAAATTCTGGAAAGTACCAAGCATCTGTGACCATTTCATAGTTAATGCAGCCCAAGAATGCTCCGTGTTTTTTCAGACTGGAAATAAGGACCATTTTCTGTATTTCATGCTTCTTAGAAGAGTGGGAGCCAGAGCATTTGGTAGAGCAATTAAATTTCCATAATGCTGGTATATAATACCAAAAATTGCCCAAGGTGGCATGTGTATGGTTGGTAGTAAAGATTAAATTAATAAAGAACTGAAATGATCATGTATATATCACTGCATTTCTGAAGCATTCATGATTATTGGTGTTGCAGAAGGGGTTTTGGCACAGGTAAAATGAATAGGTTATGCTATTTAGGCCATGCTAAATCTCAAAGAATAATACTTGAGTGCATTTTCCAGGATCACAGAAAGGTTTTGCCCTACAAATTCCATCCATCTGAACAATGTCTTTTCTCATTTGAAGCTTTGAGGCTTTTCATCAAATAATTGTTTCTCTTTGGTTTAGTTCTTCTCCCTGACAACCTGATACCCGTCCCAATTCAAACCAATTTGATTTATATATTGCTTTTAATTTTTTGTATTGTGTTTGTTCAGGGCTCTAGACATTAAGAACAAGATGAGAATGTATTAATAACTATATAGCAACTCAAAAATATTTGACGATAGTATTAGTTCTCACCTCTGGCTTGGCAGTAACATGCATTTAAAAAAATAAGAACTGAGACAAGCAATAGAAAAACTTAGTACTTACTATGACTTTTATGATTCTAATTACATGGACATACTAAATCTGATATGGCTAGTAAAATAGTTTGTTGCATGCCCTAAAAGTGGTAGGAAAGGTGCAGTGAGCTTATAGATCCAGATGTGCTGACTTGCATTGATGTCAGCCAAATCTATTATGTTAATAATTCAAGGGAATGGACCAAAACCAAGCTTTATCTCTGTTCCTTTCAAAAAGTGCCATATTACTTTTTTACATCAATCTGGATGCTGCCAAAAACAGACAGATGGCACTAACCTTGGTTTAAAGCCTCAGCTGGCTGAGAATGCATCCAAATAGTGTTGCAAAGCTTTCAGTGTACATGTTGTGTCAACAGAAGAGGACTCTTTGTATCCCCGTAAGTAGAGCCCTCAGACTTTTCATTTTAAAGGTACCCAGTTATCAAGTGTGCTCATTTAGTGGGTGGATTGCTTTACTGCGTACTAATAAAATGTTAGGTTTCTTGATCTATTCAGCCTTTGCTTTGCTAAGGAGAAAGATGCCGCTGGTGCAGACCAAGAGGTAATGGGGGAAAAAAGGTTAAGTGCTGAACATGGGTATTATAATGGTCAGCGCTTCAGAAACACAGGCAGAAGGATTGTTGTCAGATCCATGTTCAGACCCTGGAAGGAAAGAGGATAAAAGCCTCCTATAGGAAAATATCTGCCCCACGCAGTATTTGGAGTAGACCTAGATCTCACCTTTTCTGACTTCTCCTTTTCTGGGAGAAGAATTCTTAATAGATTTTTTAAAAACCCAAACAAAACAAAACCAAAAACAAACCACCAAAAAAAATCTCAAATCTGTCTCATACTAAGCATCCAGAATTAAAAACAAAAACAAACAAAACCACCCTGGGTTTCTTTTTATAGCTGTAAAATAATGTAGCAAAAGCTCAGAGATTTATCAAAACCATTAATTAATGCTTTTAAAGCATTCAGATAGTGTAATGTTGAGCAATACATAAAAGCAAAAGAAGAAATTTAATAGCGCTTAGCTTAGAGTATGATTTGAATAGGACACTAACAGAGGTCTGTGCTTCTCATTAAATAATGAAGATAAAAGCATTGGTTCCTCATATAGTGCGCGCAAGCCAACCTGAACATTAAGCGCAATAGAAGACTTAACAGGGAGGGAGAAAGGATTGAGTCAAGTAATTGAAAAAGATACTACAGTGCAGTAACAGTGGTTGTCCAGGCAGCCTTTTGCTACCGTTTCCTATTTTTTGGTTCACTTAGCAGCCATTGTAGAGCGATTTAAGTATCTTTTCTGTTTGTTTCAACATGGTGATCTTGAGTAAGCTGTGAACGTACAAATCTGGGCATTGTAGTGGAGTTCATAGTCTCTGAATTCACATGTAATCCTGTCAATACCAAAAGGAGATTTGAGTGACTATAGTTGATAAGCTATATATTTGATATATTGTTGCAGCAAGCATACAACTATCTCAA
Source organism: Mycteria americana (assembly GCF_035582795.1). NCBI lineage: Eukaryota > Metazoa > Chordata > Aves > Ciconiiformes > Ciconiidae > Mycteria > Mycteria americana. The sequence goes on from NC_134372.1 coordinate 17,465,431, forward strand.
AGATCTGTGGTAATCTGTGATGTGCAAGTAAGTTCTTACAGTAATTTTGGGATGTTATCAATTGAACTGTAATTTAATTAAGATAGGGATTATGCCTTTTCAGGGGGAAGAAAATGGATCGGATTTTATCCTGTGCTTATGATGTTTAGATACAAAATGCAACTGGTTATATGGGCATTTAATTTAGGAGGATGATCTCTCTATGGCATGACATTTAAAATCATCAGTGAGAATGGTAGACTGCTGTCAAGTAGCCTTCAGATATAAATAAGTTATTTTACTTTGTTGAAAACTGTATTTAAATGCTGTGTATGGATATTGCGGATAGTGTTTATAATAATTCTGTTTAAATCACAGTAGAGAGGAATTTAGTTCACTCTGCTGCTTTCAACGTAGGTTTGCCTTACTGAGGATTATATGGGTTTGCATTTCTAGGAGGTTTTTTGGGCTTCCATTGTAATGGAAATTATTTCAAAAATACATGAGCAAAAACTGGTTTTGTCATAGGATTTTAGCAATGATTTCTTTTAAGTAGCCAAGTCCAGGTTGTATCATCGCTCTTCATGCAACATACTGTTTTGTTAAGAAACAGTCACCCAGAGAATGTAAACCACGTAGCCAAAAGTGTGTGATAATATAAAACAATAAGAACGTAGAAAATTCTGAGGGAAAATAAAGCTCTCTTGCACATTGGGTCCTAGAAGAAAACAAGCTGACAGTTCTACCAGGTGCCTCTCCTAGGATTAGACTTAACACTTGTTACAGAATTTGTCTTGAAAACACCGGTATTTGAACTAAAGAATTTGCAAATTTGCTAGAGAAACAAAACAGATTGTGTGTTGAAAGACTGAGCTGCTAGCAAAATACTTGATCATGTCAGATTTATACCAACTGATCTCCTGTGTATTGCACCATGTCCTAGAAAACTGGAAGCCATGAAAACAAGCGCTTATATTTTAAGGAGTTCTATGACAGCTTAGAAAAAATAGCTATTCCACTTTTTACATGAAGCTTCTACCTTAAAGAAACTGATGAAATAGGTGGTAATTTTTAACACAAGCAGTGACAAAATAAACACCATCTGCTAGTGTTGACTTATTCCATAGTATTCTCATGCTGGGTGATTTTATTTCACTTTTTTTCAGAAATAGTTAATGACACATCTGCTGTGCAGTGGAGGTGCATTTTGGGTGATTAAATGTGGACATAAGTTTAGGGAAAACAATAATGAAACTTTTTCAGGAAACTGAAGGAAATATGAAACTACTAAAAGGAACTTAGACAATATATAGCTGTGTTGATGTCTTTTATTTTTTTATTTCGATCCAATTTACTATTGGATCAGAAATGTTAAACGTATATTTATTGTTTCACAATACATGGTTATCGTGGAAAGCTTCTCATTTAGTCTTTCTTTTACCAAAGCAAAAATCTTTCTACAATGACATTCTTAGTCCTCTAAGCAAGCCTAGTTTTCTGTCACATCCATGAATCTGGGGCTGTGAAGATAGTGCAGGTTCAGGTGTTGTGTGGGATCAGTGTCAGATTTGTTTACATGGGAGAAAGTATTTAAGGGAGCATAATGTACAGTGCCATCATTGCAACTGCAGAACAAAATAATGAGGTTTATCTCAAGATCCAGTTGAATACTGTACAATAAGAAATTCTACATATATGCAGAGTTCTTTACTTTTATAGAGTATGTCTTTATCCTGTAAAATTCTGTGAAGCTATCTTTCCTCCCAAGCAAGGTTGTAAGACAAGATGTAATCGTGTCCCTGGGTTATTCAGACAAAGACATCATTCATGGCATTTTGTGTTGTGGCATTTTTTTTCTTCCCTTTGGTAGAGCTTGGTAGTGCTGTTGGTTTGAAGATTCCTCTCCTGTGTCCCTGAAGAGCAGTCTCTTCCCAAATTACCCCAGTATGTCCTACCTTTTCCTTCTCAGTCAACAATGAGAAGTCTTTGTTGTGGGAATTCCTGTTTAGCACTTTACTGCAGAGGCATTAATATAATGATCCACTATACAAAATCCAAGCAATTAGGCTGTTAAACCTGTGTTTACCGTGCCAAATCTTATGTCCCTATGCTGTTATCAGTATAAGTAGATTTTAATAAAACCAAAAAACTAAATGTCTGGATCTTCATATGGATGAGTGGATATTTAATTTTAAGATTTTGAGATAGAAATCAAAGCTATGGATTGGAAACCTGAGAAGAAACTTTGGCTACTTTATTCTCTAGTAGGTGACAAAACAGGATGGACTCCACAGTGACATGAATTCAGACTCTTTGTCTAAAACTTTAAAAATCTCAAGTAAAAACAAATTCAATGTCTTCCCTTCCTGCTACCAAGGTCTGTATAATGGCATGAAATCCTTGTCTTCCTTTTATGGTTTCACAAAGCGTTTTGACAAGTTGTGCAAGTAAAACTGTATACAGTATAAACAGATAATTATGTCTGGAAAAAAACATAATATAAACAATTTTAAAAGGAATTGCCATTTATTTTTTTGTTACGAGTCCTGAAACATATAGTGAGTATAAATGAAGTTTTGCATTACCTCCTTATGAACACTGGCTAAGGAAATATTGATAGAAATACGTTTAAGGGCAAACTTCTGTATTTGTAGATATTTTAATACTTTTATTCAAACTTCATTCAATTTGTTATTTTAGTAATGAATGTGTAGAAAAGCAGTGCCTGTGAAGTAATAAGCAATTAATGTCAATTGTTCTGATAAAAGAAAAAAGAGCAATCTGACTTAGTGCATTTTTGTCTTTTCCAACTGCATAGTAATTAAAAATTGGAATGAGAATTCATGCAAGTTGCACTAAATGTGTACTGCATATATTAGATAGTGAGCATTAGAAGTCATCCCATGTTCCTTAGCAGTGATAAACAGATTTACATAAGTTAAATACTTATATTACAAACCCTTTGACTTGACCTGATCTGTGTAAACGTTGCATTTACGAATTACCAAACCTCTTTGAAAGACAGCCTTATGTATGTGTATTATCATTTATGTTAATCTGAAACATTTCTCAAGCTGCTGTGCATGAAGTTAGGGTGAAGAATCCCTTACTTATTCATACCCATATGTATGCTGTGAAACTTGAGTAAGGAGGGAGACAAGAAAAACTGATTTTAAAAAAATTAATTATATACATATTTTTCTATACTAGTGCCATAATTCCTTAGTTTAGGTTTACTTATATCCACTGCTAGGGTAAAAGTGAAGGTAGCCTGACCAGTGAGTTCTTTGTGAATTTCTGTAGCTTGCTTTTATAAGCACTTTCTTTTGTTTGGATTATGAACTGGAAATATAATGTCCTTTATTCCAAACTGGATCTGCATCTGGGGCAAAATTTTTATAGTCTCTAATGCCATAATAGTAAGTAAAACAAAATTGATAACATCATATTTTTTAATACAGAGAAGCAATGAGGAAATTATGACAATAAATTATTTTAAACCATGTTATTTGTGAACTTTTCCCTGTATTAAAGATTTTTACATTGGCGATGCATAACTATATTCAGAAGTTGTCAGTGAAAGGCCAAGCATTTTGATAGAAATGTAGATAGTGGATGGGGTTACTGTGTCTGAAGAATTAAATCCGCTTGGGATAATAAGCAGAGGTGAAAAGCTGAGACTTATATGGCACACTTCTTGATATCCATTTCCGTACTGGGACAAGTGAGTTCAGTATTTTCAACCAACTTCACAGTATTTCTCCTGCCAGTAAGACTTACAGACATACCTGGTAATACGTTTTCATGCTTCTTCAAAATGTATTTCCTTAAACAGGATTGTTAGGAGTTAGTATTTGATCCAGATATAATTGTTTAGATTTTGAGTGATGGTTCAGTACAGGGAAGGTGCTTCAAAGACAGGTTTTTCTGTAGTGTATATGCTCCGAATCTGGCCATGCTTGATTGTATTCGGTTCATTTTTTTTTATTTAGAGTGAAAGCTTTGTTTTCTCAATCAAAGTCTGGGGTAGGAAAATACTGTGCCTCAAATCCCACATGGCTTGAACTACTTGGTCCTGATTAAAGAAAGTATTGAACGTGGTGTTAATGCCAGGAGGCCTCAAAAGGACTTACTGAAACTTACTCACAGAATATTTTTTTTTAAATAAAGCATGATTTTTATTTTATTAAATAGCATGTGGAAGTGGGAAATTGAGTGCATGTTGGAAAACTAAATTATCTGCAACTAGGAAAAAACATCAGGTGGCTTCTTTCTCTTTAGATACCAGAAATCTTCATCTGGTACCTATCTAGCTTGCAAAATCTTCAGCCTTCTTTGAGCGCTGTAATGTATTTATTCATTGTTAGGGCAAAACTGCACTGCTGCCCTCCCTCCTCTTTCCACTCAAAGGATGCTTGGCGACTCTCAGGATTAGTTGCAGATGTTGCCCCTGAGTTTTGATTCTGAAATTTGACTTTATGTATCATGTGATAATATCATCATTTTGGGGGACATATACCAGTGCTTCTTTTCAATAGTAAAAACAGCTTGTGCAACCTCCCTGACAGCTTATTACACAGTACAGGCTGAACAGCCACATGTTCTAATTTACCAAGTGCCTGGTTTGGTCACTAGAATTGACATATTCAGAGTAATAAAAGGCATCTCTTCTTTTAGCCACTGTCAGGCCTCCATTCTCTTTATAGAAAGCCTTGTCAAAAGTAACAGAACTGCACTTGCAGTCAAACTTCTCATTGTCTTCTACTCTTAGCAGCAAGGTTTGGATCCTTCATTTTGTAGATCTAACTCAGAACTAGCTTCATTGTAGGTTGGTTTCTGAACATTATGTCTGATTAAAAGTTACTTTTGTGCAAAATTGTGAGCTCCGTATCTTAAAGGCAGTATTCAATACACCTGCATTTTTGTAGCTTAAATTTAGGGTTTGTATCAACAATCTCTTGAATACAGGAAGAAATTAAAACCAGAACTGCCATGACTGCACAGTACTGCTACGGGTGATAAAGGCTAAAGTATTCAAATTCTGCAGAGGCAGAATTGAAATAAGGAAAGTATGTTTCAGCTGGGTTTAGGTGCATCTAAGGAAGATGGATAGGATTGACATGTATTGATTTCTTCATTTTCTAAGACACTTCTGTGATATGTATTATTGACATTCCTTTTAAGGTGGCTCAGAGTTGGTCAAGCCTGCAGTGTTAGGAAGTGATGTCATTTCAGGCATCCGTAGTTGTCAGAGTGGTTAATACAGCTAGTTAAGTAATAATAAAGTAGTAGTAATATGAAAAGTACTGCAAATGTTAATTATTACAAAAAAATTTAAATGGCATTTGCTTTCCTTTACTGTGCTTTTTCAGATATGTCCTTCTAAATCTGTGGTGGTAGTAGAAATCAAATTGTCTCAAAGTTAAATGTGAAGTAATGGGAAAGGACAGGAATATTTCGTAAGTGTGAATACATGTATACACTAAATACATGTGGAGATTCATACAGACAAAATATGAAAACAGTAAAATCTAAGCAGTGAATAATTCCTGAGCAGGAGCACTTGAGTTGTAGCTGGCTTGATTGGGGATATTTTAACTTTGCGTTTTAGTTACGAAGTTCAACAGTTCACTGGGACTTTGCAGTGGATTAGCTCTCTAGAGTGAGAAGTTGGGGTGGGAAGAAGTATTTGGATTGGTAAAGCATTAGAATAGTTCTGTGATCGGTTTGTTGGAGTAGATTGTTGGGGTACAGACATTACTGTAGACTCAAACCTTCCTGATGTGATCATTCCTCCATGATTTAGCTTTATTGTAACAATATAAAAGGACTGAATTTGAGGTATTGAGGCTTCTAAGTAAATTTTAAACTGTTTTCTTAGAAAATTCAGAGAATTTATGTTAACAAGATGGAGGCGGCATGCTTCTACCTCTGTTTTCCTTGTCAAATTAATATAGAAGATTATATTTTTAAAATTTGTACACTGAATATGTGTGCTTAGCTGAATTTCTTAGTCTGCTTTTAATTAATTTAAATGCAGTTCTAAATTTGGTTCCTTGACCAGGTCATGCTTCTGAAGGTTATATTACATGACAATCAAATTAGCATTTAGAAATTCCCTTTCCTTCACCTTCATTGTTCTCATTATAGAAATATCTACTTCAGTATTCATACTTTTTTCTAACCTCAACCTGAGGTAGGAATTCCAGGTGAGGGTTCCTGGAATTCCTGTTAAATATGAGTTTTCCAGAAGAATTGGATGGTATTAGGTACTTGGACATTTTCAAGATCCCTTTGAAGTGTTGTCTCTTACCGTTCACTTTCTGTTACATTGCAGATCTTGAGAAATTGTAATTTCTGAAATGTGACTTTTTCTCTTTCACCCTAGAGTGTGTTGCAAAGACTTGGCTTCTCATTTGCAATGAATTAGCCGGCTAAGATTAGTGTTAGCTGTAGTCATAGAATTTCATTAACAAATACTTGCCTAACTTTAAGATTATAACCTTTAGCTAGACAGACCACTGGAATGTAGAATGTGTTCGACTTCTGGAAAACCGTGCTGTGTTTTTAATAGCATGTTTTTAATGTGTTTCCACTAAAACCGCCAAAAATAAACTAAATAAGGACAGGGGTTGTTTCTTCCAAGCCCTCTTGACACAAGGAGTTATTAAGCCTCCTTGTTGAGGAGGCATGTAAGCACAGGATTCTATGGCAAGTTATTATTTATACATATTCTGTAGGTTTAAAAGATGCATTATGGGGTTTTTTCCCCTCCATGTAAGTCCTCTGCAGTTAGCTGTTTTCTGGAGTTACAATGGTTTCTGCAAAACTGTCATCATTAAGGTGCTGTTACTTTCAGAAGTGCCCTACCCAATATACCAGGGATCCCCGAAGAGAGTAATACAGGGCAGACCACTGTGCTGCTTCTCTTGACATAGTGACCTACTGTCCTTTTATTTTTCCCATATCTGCCATAAATTTATACTGCCCAAGTTTAAGTCTCTTGGCATTAACATAAGCTGTCATGTTTAAACCTGACTCCCAAGGTAAGATGAATAGTGCAACGTGTGGTTTAGCCTGTATCATCGGAATTATAGGTATATGTTCAAAAACTGTTTATTCCTACAAGCACCCTTTCTGGTGTTACTGTCAACTGATATTTGCAATGATATACTTTTATGAGACACAGATATTTTTGGGTTTTTTTCAGTTACATCAATACATTTTTGAAAATGAAGATAGAATAGAACCAATATTTTTATAAACCCCTAGATTTCTTTTTAGTATTTTGTTTTGGTTTATTTTGTTTGGGCTGTGTAGAAAGCCATTTCATATATAGAGAGGAGGAAGTCCTTTTAATTTCACTGTTTGATCTCTTGGAGCTCAACTGAGGCAAACCTAGAGTATGATCCATTTCAGAAAATTAAAAAGAATTACATTTACCTGATCTCTTTAAAGATATGTGATTCCTAAAATTAGTCTGGAAATCCTAGAATTTATTAAAATATCTACTTAGTTTTCTTCAACTGTTTACATACAGGTGTTTCCTAAAAGCTGTTCTTGGACTAGATTTTTAATTAGCTTTTGAGGTTGTCTTTAAAAAAAAAAAAAGGCAAAAAACCCCAAACAATCATACTTTCTACAAGGTTCCTACTAGGTAAAATTAGAAAACTTTGAACACTTCAGGTAGCCACATATGTGTCTTTTAAACTTGTAACAGCAAAATACGAGAGAAGTTGAGTCTGGATGACTTTTCCTACCCAACTTTAACTTTGTATACTTTCACTGTAGCTTCCCATTTGCTTAGTTAGACCTCCCAATTGAATTTCTTTAATTTATAGATGAAAAAAGTTCTGTATGTGCAAATTACAGGGGAGAGAGAGAGAGAGAGTGTGTGTGTGTATTTGTAGTGCGTCAAGAAGGTGACATGCATAGCTGTGGTTTTGTGTATTACATATTATTACATATACAGGAATATATCCTTGAATTATATTTATACCCAAATTTGGAATTACAGTGCAATAATATGTACATCTCTGTGGCACGGTTCCTGTCAACTTCAGCAGGGCCAGCCCTCCAGCTGGTATATGTAGAAGGTGGGAGATGACTGCGGAGCAGTATTTCATAGCTGGCTGCAGGACAATGGTTGAAGAGGTACTTGTCTGAGAAGATTCCAGGCACAGTCAAGAGGCCTCTAGCAAATGATACACAGTTTCTTATTGTGTAGTAGACAAAATGATTTCTTTAAACCTTTCTGTTCTTAGGCTACTTAAATTTACAGCCATTATTAAGCTAAAGGAGCATAGCCAATGAATGTTTTGTGCAGTTGAAAGATTATAGGTCATATAATGATAGGAGACAAAGCTTATTGAAATGCAAAATTTAATAATAATGATTTGTATTTAATAAAATTAATCTTTTCAGAATAACATCTCAATCCATTCATTTTCTAAAGTGTCATGTATAGAAGATCTTTTTGTCTTGCTTACTGTAATGTACAAGACTATGAATATGAATATAATGAATAGCCTTATGTTCTTATCTTACTACCCAACTATCATCTGTTGCACTGTGGTGCAACTCTTTCTGAGCCTTCTTTACCACAGGAAAGTCAGATTGTACAAAGAGCATAACATAAGTTGTTGTGTTTTGGTTTGGTTTTTTTAAACACTAGTCCAATTGGTATTCAGATGTACTGTGTGAACCTGTGGCTAGAACAACTCTCCTTGCCTTACCTGCTTAGAGTAGAAAATGCAGGTACTACTCTTGAAGTGGTATCACTTAGTAAGAGTGACAGATGACTGCTTATTTTAGTTGGAGGGGAATGTGTAATATAATTGCAATTTTGTTTTATAGATACATATGCAATGAGTTCCATTCTTCTGTTATTCCTGATAGAAAAACATACAGAATTTAACTTTCTGAATTCCCAGAATGATGTTAACTTTTGAACTTAATCCCTGTCAGCTTTTTCTCTTTACTCCAAAGTAACAGTATGTCTCTTTTTTTCCTCTGTATCTCATATGTGGCAACTATTACTCTCTGTGACATGATATGGTAATTAAGTTACATTTCATTTTGAGGGGTATTGGCTAAAAATAAAAACCAACTTGATTTCATAATCCACACCTTGGTAAGCTCCAGTTGTCAAAAGTCAGGGTTAATTTTTTTCTATTTCACCTTGCATTTTTAGATTCCCCTGTGTCATCTTATAGCTGGGTGTTCTTTTGCAAAGCTGAGCTGTCTGCTCCTCTCCAGGCAGTGCGTCTCACAAGCAAACACTTGAACTGGTGTCAGCAAATGCACGGCTGTGGTTCACTGCACGGTTAATTCTTAATCATTAATTTGTTGAAGTAATGTTTGCATCTATCAGCTTAAAGGTAAATCACTTCTTAAGCATGGTACATCAGAAGGTGTGATTAAAGAGGTAGTAAAATTATATTGTTTTTAAACTGTTGTTTCTTTATAACTTAGAGATACAAAACCATAGTTTTTCTTCTATTATGGAAAAAGGTTACATATCCAGAAACTGGGGGGAAAAATACACTGAAGAGTGTTACACTGTAGCAATAGGATAGATAGATGCACTTTACATGTGTATATATACATCTTCTATGTAGTAACAGATACTGATGGAGAGCTGGGCTCCTGAGAACCTAAAGAAGCAATGACACAAGCCAAGTATACTTCCTAAAGAGGGCAGAGTAGTTGAGAAAGATTCAACACCCCACCCCACCCCCGCCCCGATCTGAACATTCCTGATGTGTTCTTTGAATTATTTAAATTCTAAATTACGCTGTTCAACAGGTACTTTGCTGGAGGTTGGAGGAGAATAAAATCTGTGGTAAGCTCACGCCACTCTGTCTTTACTAGAATGCCTGTCAAATGGGGGCACTTTTTTGTTTGTTGAAAACCTACATCAACTTAGTATCCAAAAGATTGTAAGCACCCTGACATGAAAAATAAATTCCATTAAAGGGAAACTAAGTTGTGTTTCTAGGGAATTTACATTTTTAAATAATAAAGATGTGCATGTACTTTATGAAATGTTTATGCATACCTTACAAAATCCACTGCTTTCACAGTGTTTTGTCATTGTCATTGCTAAGTGTGGTTCATACTGTGCAAAAGTTCACAAGTGGTAGCGTGAGCAGATGTTTATTGTTCCAAAATGCATGTGCAAGTGAAGACAAAGGACTGTAAATCTGGACTGCAACACAAGTTGTGCTTTCCTGAGTCACGATGCTAAGAGGCACAGCGTATAATTAATCTATGCTAAACATGCACAAGATGTAGATGAGTAAACTAAGTACTAAACATACTCTAGCAGCTGTTTCAACATAATTTCTTTTTCAATAAGCTGAAGAATTTGTTGAAAAGGAGTCCAGCATACACTTTGTATTGGATTCTAATCAGCCAGTTAAGGGACTCAACAATTAGTACACTAGAGGTGAAAATTAATCAAAAGCTAACAGCACTGTGTTGAAAGCAAGCAGTTTATACATTGATTGAAACAGCACTTAGGAGTTGTTTTAGCTGGGAGTATAATATACATGGTTCTTTTAGGTCAGTGTAAAAGCACAGCACATAAATCAGTAGGATTCTCCTGGATGCATTTAAGGACAGCATCTGCCCTTCCTGTATAATGCTGCCTAATATAGTTTTATCTGCACTGTTTTTCTGGTTTTCCAGAAGCCTCTGAAGCATATGATATTTGGTTCCCATGAGTCTTAACTATCTGCCAGATCTTAAGTTATCCCAAGGTGTCTTGTTTCTGCAGCTGGGTCAGGATATGGTTTTCCTTGGCAGAATTTTTTTTTTTTTTAATTTTTTATTTTATTTCATAAGCCACTTAAGCTTTGACATCTGGAGACATCTTTGAAAGAATTTTAAGTGTGTCTTCTTAAGGCATGGAAACTGTTTAATCAATGGTTAAGAGCTAAAAGGTACTTAATTAAAATACAAATATCCTATTCTTGTTTATATGGTAAAATCAGAGGATGTCATATTTGCTTGCTCAAAAGCAAGACTCTGAATTTAAGACCTGCATTTCCTGATAGTAGGAATGATTTCTTCTATAGATTTACGTTTTGGGGTGGGTTATTTTATTTTTCTGTCTGGGTTTTTTGTTTTGTTTTGGTTTTTATTTTTTCCACAAGAAGCTGAGGCCCAGTCAGCATCATGATAACCTCTAACAGCTTGATTAGATTTTTTTGAGAGAGATCCCAGTTGTTCTTAGAGTGGAAGAAGGCATTAGCCATTCAGGTTTTTGTGTCATAGCAGGTACATACACAAGATGTGGTGATTTTGAACTTTCTCTTATTTGTGTAGATATAAATTGTGTAACTTAGTCCTTGGATTAAAGTATTATTTTACATGCAGCATGACCTTCACTTTTCTTATACATCTGAAATAAATGCCACTAAAGTTTCAATAAAGGAGATTTTGTGTATATGTGATACTAATTATATTTGAGTTTAGAGTTTTAATATAAAATCTTTTTCTTAAATTCAGCTCAGACATTAGTTTATACTTCTTCAATTTGTTGATTTGCTCCCAGCTGGTATGTCCTATGTAGCACTGAGATATTCATACACTCAGTTATGTTTGTGACTTCGTGTACCGTACTTCGAGCTTTCACATATCCTAGGCAGTGTTTTGAATAATTTGTTTCTAGGATGTTGCTATTTAAAATATTCCTATGAGGTTGCATCAGTTGGCTTTTGACAGATTAATATGTTTTGTATAAATGCAACTTTAATCATCTTTCTTCTAAATTTGTCTGTACTTAAAATATCTGCAACCCTGGAGTTCCATAGCTTGGTAAGGTTGTTCAATCCCGCTTTTAATTTTCATCTTGATGTGTTATATATTTTACCTTGCAAGTAATAGCAGGAGGGAGTACTTCATGCAGCAGCACCTGCTGATCCACGTTGGTGTAAGTGGCACATATTTCAGTCAAGTGATGTGACAAATTACTTTATTATTGTTTCATCATTTAATTCTAAAGAAAAAAAAAATCTGACCTCAATGAAATGTCAGTATTTCTTGTAACGTGCTATTCATAACTCATCTTGAAAAAATGCAAGATTTGCATTTAGATACCAATTAAAAATTGAAGACAGAATATTAGTTAACGTCCAAGAGTTGCTAAAAACATAAGAAGAAATGGAGAAGGCAGGCCTTTATTTTTAAATCACAGTTTTCAAAGTTATTTTATTATATGAAAATGACAACTATTTCTCTAATATATGCTCATAGTCATATATGTTCACATTTCTTCCCCTATCCCCCGCCTCCCATCCATGTCATGTAGATTGGGAGAGTCGGGATTACTTGCAGATTTCTTGTTAATGAAAAGTGGTGACACTTGTTTTATTGTTCATTGAAGGCTTTCTTCTGACAGAGATAAATGATATGCTTGGGGTTACCAGGAAAATGTGATTTCATCATGGAATAGGGGAGCTTTGAAACAGTCTTCCCGATTTACAAATAAGTTATGAATGTGCCAGACCTGACAAAGAGAAACATTTATTCTAATGCCTGAAGCTCTGACGCTGGAGTCTCTTGAACATTGTGCCTTGCTGTCATCTATTTCATATAGGTTTCAGTAAATAACAAATTTTTAAGTTCTAGAAATAATCTCCAATATTTGTGTAAAGGCACATCACATAATTTGTCTAAACGTAGAAACAGTGTGTACACCGAAAGAGTAGAAGACTGCTTATTAAGTCTGCATGTGTGAGAGGATCTGATATGCTTGTGCCAATAAAATTTTGACCCCTTATGTAGTCAGGAGCAAAGGTAAGGGCTCTAAGCTGATCTCTTCCTCTTTCTGCTCCTATCTGAGCCACCAAAAATAGGTATCTGAAGTTACAAAATGTGGGTATTCCTATCAAGAATGAAAACGAGCGAGAAGTTAACCTTATCTACCTTTGAGATTGGCTCTTGAGGTTGGTTGTTGGACTGGATGACCTCGAGAGGTCCCTTTTAACCTTAATTGTTCTATGAGTCTGTATTAGTATCTCCCTGCGTATCTCTGTGGCGTAGAAAAAAGATAAGTAATTTGTGTGAGCCCTGTAATTTGTTTCCTGAAATCAAAATAGTCTTGACCTAAGTATAGGCACTTATGCTACTGAGCCTTTTGACATCATTCTTAGAACTTTCCATCTATTCAGAACCCAGATCATTGCTTGGTCCACGGTATCGCTGCAGGTTATTCCAGCGGCATGAATAGCAAAGGAGCATGTATGACACCTGTATCCCAAATGTCCAGTATTTCCCAGAACTGATCTTACAAAATATCATTAAAAAATCTTACCTGATCAAAGTTCTCTGTTGTGCATGAGACAGCAGTACTTCAACTTCTGCATTAGTTAAACATTAAATTGTACGAGGATGCCAGATGATAAACAATTGCTTTTTCCTAGGCTCGCAGACTTTAAAGGCAGGCCTGTTATGGAGCCCTATTGCTATTTGTAACAAAAGGTTCATCGCCCCGTTACAGGATGTCGGTTCCATACATAAATAAGAATTAAAATACTAGAAATTAGCCTGTAAGTAAGTAATTAACAAGATCTAAATTCTCCTGTACCTCCCATGTTGTATTTGAGAGAACTGGCTGATCTTTTTCTGCATGGCATATATTTAGTAAATCTACAAGGTGCAAGGAAAGGTCAGCAGTAACAATTGCTTTACAAACTGGCAGACTGCCAGCACTGGATCAAAATTTTAGTCTCAGAATGTTTTGTGTAAATTTGCAATGGAGAGGAGCCTGGTGCTGTGCTAGGTTTCACAAGACTGTAACAAATGGTTTTCTTCATTCTCTTCACATTAAGTTCTCTACTAGAGATGTTACTTTACATACCTGAATATAACAGGATTATGACCAAAATTGCATATTTCTTGTTGTTTATCAGACAAGAATACACAGGTGGTAAATTCTCCTGTTCGTGTCCTGTCCAAAAGTGTTAAAATGGATGCCTACGTATACTTCTGGAATATGTTACTGAAGAGATAAATATGTCCATGGAAATCAAACCCAAAATCTGGCTGTTTTGCACATGTTCTTCACCCTTATATTAAGAAGGTTTTCTTAGCTTTCAGGATTTGATGTGGCTCTTCATAATGTATTTTATGGTTTCATTGTTATTCATTGCTATTTCTTTTCATTTTCATTGAAATGAGTAGCTATGGTTACTGTATGGCTACTGCAGTCCCACACAGCGAGGTTGTGAGGGTTTTTAATTGTTGTATGATGTATGTTTTCAGACTATAGCAGGAATTCTTCAGCTTCCATCCCTAATGCTTATTTCTTGGGAAAATAAAATTTGATCACGGAAGTTCCATAAGCCTGCCTGAAACAAGGGAATTTGGTAAAAGGTGACGTTTGAATAATGATGTTAAGCCTTTTGGGAAGAAGCATGTATTCTGTTTGTCAAGGGAATAGAACATGAGGGAGAAACTGTTTTAGTAAATCCTGTCATAGTTGCAGGTTACTATGAAAAATTGAAAACTTGCTCAGGATAAAAGCTGTAGTGGTTAGACTACAGCAGGCCAGCATGTCTGGGAGAACTCAGATGATATCTGATGGGGAAGGGACATAAGAGAAAACTAAAATAACAATACTGTCGTGGTTTAACCCCAGGTGGCAGCTAAGCCCCATGCAGCCACTCGCTCACTCCTGCCCAGTGGGATGGGGGAGAGAATCAGAAGAGTAAAAGTGAGAAAACTCGTGGGTTGAGATAAAGACAGGTTAACAGGGAAAGCAAAAGCCGCGCACGCAAGCAAAGCAAAACGAGGAATTAATTCACTCCTTCCCATGGGCAGGCAGGTGTTCAGCCATCTCCAGGAAAGCAGGGCTCCATCACGCATAACGGTTACTGGGGAAGACAAAGGCCATCACTCCGAACGTCACCCCCTTCCCTCTTCTTCCCCCAGCTTTATATGCTGAGCATGACGCCATATGGTATGGAATAGCCCTTTGGTCAGTTGGGGTCAGCTGTCCCAGCCGTGTCCCCTCCCAGCTTCTTGTGCACCCCCAGCCTACTCGCTGGTGGGGTGGGGTGAGAAGCAGCAAAGGCCTTGACTCTGTGTGAGCACTGCTCAGCAGTAACGAAAACATCCCTGTGCTATCAACACTGTTTCCAGCACAAATCCAAAACATAGCCCCATACCAGCTACTGTGAAGAAAATTAACTCTGTCCCAGCCAAAACCAGCACAAATACCCATAAGACATTTCTCAGTGCTGGATAAGTTTACGAGCTATTCACCAAGATAAAATTGGACATAAATTGTTGGACTCATGTTCACTGTAATCTAAAGCAAAACAACCATTATGCATACTATATGCAAAGGGGTTGGAATCATTTGTGTGAGCTCCCGTGTCCTGTGTTATATTTTGTTTACAGAGCCATAAGATCTATTTAAAAAGAAAATTGGGAATATTACTTAAACCACTAGGGCTCCTCAGCATTGCTTTGTGAGCAAAGCAGCAGCAAACATCTAGCATCCATATGGGGTGCCTGATAACATTGGATATTTTCCAGGATTAGTCATGTTCTCTCATGGTGAGTGCAAGGCTACCATTCGGTGCCACACCGTTCTGTGCTGCTGTTGCTTCTGGCGTAAGGTGGCATGGCATTGAAACAGGGTTTATCTGAGACTTGACAATATCATGTTAATGTCTGGCTGCCAGAGCAACTTGTTTGAGCCACAGGAGTCTACATTTAAATCAAGAAAGTCATTAAGCTATTTCACATTAGAAGAGAAGCTAGTAATTTCAGTGAATTTTATAATATTTTCACACTGTGCATGTACGCTCATACAAAACTCTCACTAATCTAGTTACTTTTATATTATTTTTATACATATTTCTGATTTTTATTGAAAAAACACCTGAGTAGTTAGTATACATAATTTCATTCTTGTTCATTGATTAGTAGCTAAAAAACAGCAAAAGTAGACAACGAGATTAACTAGCTTCTTTCTGATAATGGCTGTTTGTTGATTTATTGGTAATCAGCAAAGCAACTATTTAAAAGTATAATTGTTGACAAGTAACCTAAATTATAGATTGGATGCATCAGTTCGTGTGTTTGCTGCAGGCTGCCTGATCAATGCCTTCACTGTACATTCTGGTTTTGGTTTTTTAAACACATACAATACAATGAGAAAGGAAGAAATTGAGGAAAGGAGATACACATATTCTGAAGGGACACAAATAAGCTTGAGTTCATGGGAGGGATGACTATTCAGAAGTAGAACATGTTGGATGTGGGACATTTTATCAAAGGTAACGGTTACAACAGCTATTGAAAAGAACACAAAGCTGACTGGAACAAATAATAGAAGGGTTTTTATAGTGTTAGAAAATCTTCCCATTAACTGAACACAATATGCAGGAGCAAACATATGGATCAATCTCATTAAGAACAAAGACAGTTGTTTGAGATGAACCTCAAAGGGAAGAAGAGAAGTGGCACTTCACTTCAGGAAAGACAAAAGAATAATGGGGTTAAATTAGAGCAACATCACATTATCACACTGGTGGAGTTTAGACAAAGACAGAGAGTACAATAGTCCGTCTTGCTGTATGTGGAAAAACAAGAAAAAGAAAGGATTGAGACTCTTACAGGCATAATAAAGTTTTGTTTGTTTGTTTTTCAGTGTTTCAGTGTTAGAAAGCTCTTTCCAGTTTGTTTGGTAATATGATTCAGTACAGTTTGGGCAGTGTTGGTTCCACAGACAGTGCTGTCGCACAGAATATCCAGAAGAAACCCTCAGTATTGAGTGTAATGTTCCTTTTACTCCTCTCATGAATTTGCTTTTCTTTTCCTTTTTTAAACATGTTGGTTGCTAAAACCTTTGTGTAATCTTTGGTCCTGATTCCTCAAGCAGAATGCCTAGATTTGAATTGATGAACTGCAGGTATTCAGCTGTCTTACTTGCTCTGCTTTTTAGTTACAATAGCTTGGAGATGTTAGTAACCTGTATGTCGAAATGTATCAGCTGTTCTTCTTGTTGAAATGCATATTTCTGTGCCTGACTGATGGCACTTCACTATACAGTATACATACACTATGTAGGGAATATGAGTGCCTAGAGCATTCTTTAAGTGGCACCTTTAACAGAAAGCATGAAAAAGCCCATTTACAGGTTAACGTCTGAATTTCTGCTGATGCTAACTCTGTACTAATTGGTTATCTGGATGATAGTAAATAAAACAAGGAAAAGGAATAATAAGACAAAAATACAGAAGAAGTTTCTGTGTCTTCTTTTTGTCTCCTTCCCTTCAACAGGTCTGTGAATGCTGTTAGATATTTGTAGGGGCACAGCAAGACAGGTTTGCTGCGTTTGATGTAAGACAGAATTTTTCAGACAGGTAGGCTTGTGTTTTTCACATTGATCCCTAAATCAAACAGACAGGTACTCTTTATCATCCTCTGGTTAAAATAAATAAATTAGTCACAGATTTTTCTTCGCTGTGCTTTTGAGCTCCCTTGTCAACAAGTCTGGTTATCATATGCACTGTGTTCCTTTCTTTTGTTGAATCCACTAATTCACTTTTCTGCTTTCTCTCCTGCTCCCCCACAATTGTATTCCCTTGCATCTTAAATAGTTCATTTAAGAAGTAGCAGACTTACAGAGGAATTTTGATATGATCTCCCATTATGGAGATTTCAATCTGTTACACAATCACGATTCAATCTGTTAGCTAGATAAGAGTTTAAGAAATTTTTTAGGCTTTAAGAACTTTGTAACAAAATGAAGCAATTTAATATGCAGTTAACAATACAGAATAATATTTACAGTAAAGTTTTAATAACAATGCAATTATATGCCAAGGAAAGATATTATTCAACTGAGATGATAATTTAAAGGACCCAAAGGTAAAACTTACAAATTTAAGAAAATCAGAGTTACATCTAAGCCTTATAAGAAATACATGCCTTAATATTAAAAAGAAAAGAGGGGAATGGGGGAAGAGAAATCTGTTCTTTTAGCTCCTGAGAATCCTGTGATGTGCAAAATCAGTCTTCTGTAGCTGTGATACCTGTTGTAACATTATACTACCAAGTGCTGCAATATCATGCTGCATTCACTAGGACTAGACTGTGCAAAATAAGGCAAATTGACACCTGTACACAAAAATTTATAGTGCTAGCATAGGATCTACTACCTGGCCTGAGATTATATGTGACCGTTAGGAATGATAAAACTGATTTATTTATTTATTTATTTATTTAATTAAAAAAAACCAGTAAGTTGTTGTTTTGGGAGTATTAAGCACAGTAGGAGGCTAATGAAGTCAAACTCTATCAGCAAAAGTCTCTAAAATAACTTCACTTTTCATCTTCTGCAAGTATAGAATACAGTTCACATAATGATAGTATGTGAATGTCTTAAGTAAGTGTTAAGAGATTAACATTTGATCATTTTGATATCTTAAGTATTAGTTGGTTACATGGTTACATCATCCCTAGCACATGAACAGATTGACAAGACAGAACTATTTATTTAGATACATAAACTTTGTTAACCTTGTCTCAGAGTCAGGGGCATTCATGGTCCTTGATGAGACAGAGAGCCTGGAATCAGTCTGATAACTATCAAAATTTTGTTAAAAATTACAACTTTTGGAAAACTTCTGAAACAGGTTAATCCAGAATGTATTTCTGATGAAAGAAAGCAAGAATAGAATATATTTATAATGAAGGTCAAGTCCTCCTATCTATAGCCAAGAGTAGTTGATGAAGTTTAGCTTGTGAATTGGAGTGGTAATCTGGAAGGTGTGCAGTTCAGAACAGGGTGTCAAGCATTTGATCCTGATGGGGTAAAAAAGGGAGTTCAACTCTTGAAGTGCATGTCTTCAATGTAACACTATCTTGGCCATGAACGTGAGGCCAGCCTGAAGTTACTCTCTCCTCTCTCATGTTGCCCTCGCCACTATATATGCCTAGTATGTCTGGCATAATAAAAAGAGCTGTTCCAGGATTCCTTTCCAATGGATTGCTGAAGAATTTTGTCTTTCCAAAGAATATACAGAGAATTGCAGGAAGATGCAGGGAAGCACTAGATGCCGTATTTAGGGAATAAATACACATTTTTTTTGTCAATTTGGCTGGAGCAGTTTAAGAAGGTATGGCTTCAGTTATACCTTATCCCTTGTCAGGAGGCCACTGCTACATCATGCATGGAGCACTGAGGAAGTGTATGAGTACTCCCAGTTTATTTCTGTAAATGTTTGATGAGGTTAACTCAGATGAAACCAGATTAAAAAAAATCATCTATAGAGCATATGTTATAATACTCTATTGTTTTTAATGTATTTCAGCAAATTATGTGACATGACTATCTTGCATGTAAATATGTCATAGTTCTTTTTCCCAGGTTTACTCTGTACCTGCAGCCATTCTCATACACCAGAGGTAGAGCTTTTCTGCATAAGGGCATTGAGCTTGATTATCTTCTGTTAAGTAGAATGATAAGCTTCATTTCCTTTGTTGATTCATGAGAAATATTTTGAAATATTGTGATTTCAGTTCAAGCGAAAAATATGATGGCAGTGTTTGCCATCTTCCTTATAACTCTGTCAGTATATATTGTGAGTTAGAAGGAAAAACGAGTAGTTGTGGCTGGGTCAGATAGCAGGAATTTGCAGGGGACTCGGTGTTCTGCATTGCATCCAAGGAGGTCTGTCTTCCTTTGAAACAGGAATGACCTCTCTGACTGAACACCAAGGAAGTTCAAAAACCTCTAATTTTCCTTGAAGTCTATTTTTATCATGATCAGGGGCAGGCAAAGTTAAAAAGTAGAAGACTGACAGTACAGAAAGGAAAAAATGCCTTTACTGAATGGTGCAGATATTCTGTAGCAGAGTTTGAAATGCCTCTGTTTTTTGGGGCTTTGTCATTTTTATGGTGTGCAGCATGTTACTAAGGAATGCTTAATTATTCAATTCAATTTATAAAAGAAATTATAGTAATTTATGAATCCCACTGCAAAATCATAAAGTTTAATTAGCATCAGTGACTGTTACTGTCATTGGCAGTACCATTAGTATTGAGAGAAAAACTTATACTGAATGAGGAGGACATATTTCAAATATAAATTCAAAAGCATATATAAAACATATATGTAAATGTGTGTACATATGTATATGTGTACTAGAATTATTTTATATGAAGCCAGATGTACAACCAGGGGTCTCTTTGGGTAAGTTAGATAAAATCACTTTCCATGATTCACATATTAAAGATGAGGACTGACCTACTGCCCAGAAGCATTTTAGAAGTTCTGAGAAAAATTAATATAACATCCATTGTGTGTAATGCCATAAGACTTTTTGGAGGTGTGCACAAAATCTGTTAGGTACAGTTTTAATACTGCACTTCTGCGAATACTATTCACTGCTCCCTAAGAAAAATTGTTGTAATGACTCAGCTCCAACAATAGTTGATGTACTTGATCCTGTGTCTATGCCAGATCCCTCTTTAGTTTGCAAAAGGTCCCAACTGGGAATTTGTACTTGCATGGGAAAAAAAGGAAGTAGGGAAGAAATTGCTTTAACACTTGAAAATTTTGTCGATTTTCCCAAAGTCTCCTACTGCAAAGAATAACAACGTTAAAGAAGGTAGGGTGTTAAAACATTTTCAGTGCTGCCCCTGTTAAATCTGTCAATCATGTTGATTCTTTTCAGTTTTTAACAGTTCTGTTGTATATGAAGAAGATAATATTTGCACATTTTATATCATCCATCAACTGAAAAGTACCCATTGAGTCCAAAAAGGCATTTGACCCTCAAAAAGCAATTACTTCTACTTAAATCAAAAGGAAAATGTGGAGGTGGTTTCATGAGTAAAATAACATTTTAAAACATTATAAAGTGGAGATAGGAAGGCAGCAATAAACACACATTTTAAAAGACATATATTTTTAAGCACTTGTCAGAAATGTTAACCTGGTGAGATGTGGAAATGTCAGACACATTACATGTGCAGGACGTGCATTTGGCATTTTGCTGTCAGCAGGGGAGTTCTTCTACAACTAATTCCTCAGGAACCACATGCTGAGTCTGTCTGCAGGGAGGAAGAAGGGCTAGGAGTAGAAGCACATATTGTTTATTTTGTGGAGGTGTATTACAGGATTTTTTCTCTTTAAGGGAAGACCATGAGTTGTGTCAGTCATGCTGTATGATAATTTTCTGGAGTTGGAATAAAATCCGTGTTTTATGCAAAACATGAATCAAACTGTGTAGCTCACTAGTCTTACAAGTAGAAATGGGCGAGTACTAGTATGCTACATATAACGTTCGTTAAAAATCTCTTCCCTTGCAAATCAGATGTGTTTAGTAAATATTATCTGCTGCTGAATTATGATTGTTGTAGAAGGACCTGTACAGCATTGTTTTATTAGGGTCTCTTTTCGGACATAAGACGGGGGGGGGGGGGGGGGATTGATGCCCTGGTTTAGCCATTTTAGTTACTTTCCCTCCTGTCCCTTCAGTTCTGCCAGATAATAAAAAAACCTGTTTGCTGTACTATTGAATTTAAATGGCAATGTTGGCCCCTGTAACATGCGCTATCCCAGCAGTACTATTGATGATGTTACAGTTGTTTATTTCAGCCTCGGATGTTTAATTTGACACTGTTGGTATAGTATGTAGGCTTAAGAGCACGGTAGGGAAATGGAATTTAAGTATTACTGTAAACTCAGAACCAAATCTCCTGCAGGATAGTATCACGTTAAATCGATATATTAATGAATACACAGGATATAGTGGATAGTTATAATTTAAGTTTATACACCAATGTTTTTGATAGAGAGCTTCATAGGTACACCATAAATGCAGAGAGTTATGATTTTTAACCTCTTTTAGTATATAAACTCTAAACATTGGAATTAATATTATCCAAATTTAACAGTAGTATTAAATAGAGGAGCAACAATGAATGGAAGGTCAGATTCATAGCAAATAGTTTCCTCTCCATATTGAATTTTTTTCAAAATTTTAATGTTTATTATGGTTATTTGATATAGTCTTGGTTACTACTGATAGATGCACTTTTTTATAATATGGTCAGAATGCAGTGAAAAAATAACAGA
The DNA here is from genome assembly GCF_035582795.1 of Mycteria americana. Taxonomy (NCBI): domain Eukaryota; kingdom Metazoa; phylum Chordata; class Aves; order Ciconiiformes; family Ciconiidae; genus Mycteria; species Mycteria americana. The sequence goes on from NC_134372.1 coordinate 17,487,518, forward strand.
CCTGGTTTATGTTAAGAAAAATTATATTTGGTTCAGAAAATTATATTTGGTTCAGGTAGATATGGTTTTAAATTTTACCCTGCATGAACAAAAATTATATAGACTTTAGAGTTGGAAAAATGTCTTTTTCAAGTTAGCAAGATGTGTTCTGTTACTAATTTTGCTCTCATTAAGACAATGTTTTCTAATGTGAATAAACTGCAGTAACTGAGTACATCTTGTTGTCATGAATCCAGAGAAGACAGAAATGGAAAGAAAAAAAAAAAAAGACTTTTTGGTTCCATCTAAATAAAAGAATTCTGTCCATTCCTCTAGGAAGAAGCCACAAAATTTCTTCACAAACCTTTGGGGAATCATAGGTATTTTGTGAATAGAAAAAATTATTTCTGGAACTTAAGATCCTTAAATTTCTTTAAAAAGTGAATTAAGACCCTTAAATTTGTATTAAAAATGTATAGCTTTCCCTTATGGACAATTGTTCCATTAATTTTTTTCAGGATTAGGCCAAAATTCTGATTATTGTGCATTGCACCTTCACTGACAGCAAATAGATGCAAATGCTGAACCACATTTAATCTCTAGCAGTAATCATTATTTGACTTTAAATGTTATGCAGCAAGGTTGTATTTCTTTTTCGGTATCCTTAGCTGTAGTTAACTACGTAGGGAAAATAGAAGTAGGAGATAGTGAAGCTCTTTTTTAATCTTGAGAAATAGTTCATTAGTAGATGAAGGATAAAAGCCTCTTTTCAGAGGTTTTCAAAGCATATATTCAAATTTAACTTACTGGATTACATACTGTTGTCAAAAAGGATATAAAAGCTGAATTATCCCTGTCTTTCTATCGAGACAGCATAGTTGGTCCATATTAGTAAAAACGTTTGTCGTTCTTTATGAAGTCACCGGTGCGTTGTCAAGCACTGAAGTTTGTTATGTTTTCTTCAGCTGAAATCCCTTTCAGTAAGTGCTTCTGGTCCCCATACACCCATATTCCTGATCCCATCTCTGCTACACCAGCATATGTGGAAGATAACACAGATTGTGATGGTTTATTGAGCTGCTATAGCAGCTTCCCCCTGTGAAACCTACTCTGTCATTCCACTGTTTGAGTATCTCTTAAGACTGGTACACGTCAGTGTTCACCCATCAAAAATGCCTCCTTCCTAGGATGTTACCGTGTTTTGCACAGTCTGTGCAGCACATCTTCCCAGATTGGTGACTCCATGTTCTTGCTACCATCTTACGCACAAAAGTAGCTGCACAGTGAGTATGCCTTCTAAGGCAAAGATGACTCAACTAATGATATACTTACTTTTTATCTACTATGTTGCAGTCATAGATTTCTGAACAGCTAGGAGTTTTGTATCATTTTGCATTGCATGAAACTGAGCAAAGAAAAGTGCAGGACAGTGAAATAGCTGATGATAAAACCCAGCGTTAAAATGATGGTGAAATGTCACTGTCCATTTCCTATCAGGGAGACATATGGGATTTTTGTTTTGTAAGGCCTAACTCCTGTCACTCAACTTGGAGGAAAAATAACCTCTTTTTTTTTATTTTTATAGGATTAATACTTTTAACATCTCTGTGTTATTAACTGAAAACAAACCACACTTTCTATATAATGCAATAATTATTTGTAGCCTTATTGAGGAACAGATTTAAATTAATTAGAAAAATAGCTTGAAAAATATCACAAATATCCTTGGGCTTATTCTTAAGTTTTCTTAAATGGAAAACAGTAATAATTATTAATACCTCTCATTCTTTTGTCACATGAAGATGTTGCATGATTCAAGCTCAGTTGTGTAAACGCTTGATTAAATGTAAAGCTAAAGATTCTGACTGTAAACTTTTTCACTGCATCTGAGCAGAGAAGGATATACAATGACATATAAGAGGATGTGGGGAAAAGATTTAGTAATCACATTTTATTTATAAAGTTGTAGTTTCATGGAAACACATTTTTATTTTTAAAAAAACCTGAAACTGCACAATTTTACTTTATAGTCTTTCCAAATGAAACCTAAGCACAATTGTAACTAGTGCACTTATCAAGGAGGAAAATTTAACAGCTGTAGTTCTTCAGTGTGCTTGGGGCTAGCCTGAGGACCTTACTGTTCCTCTGAACCATACTTTGATTCCCACTCTGTCTGTTGGGTTGGGAAATGAAAGTCATTTTGACCATTTAAACTTCTGGGTAGAGAAAAGTCTTTATTCTTTGGTGTTGTAAAAGAAGGAAGAGAACTTGATGGTTTTGGGATGCTTGCAGAGAATTTCAGTGACAACTTTAGGTCCTTTCACCTTCTTATCTTGGTGTTGAAATTTTTCATTGGAATCTTAATATTTTTTACAATGTGTAAATATGCTGAGAGTTATAGTAAGAAATAAATGGTAATGTATAGGACTAGACTTTACTTTTTCAGTAATTGATTCTAGTTGTTTAGGTTTCTTGTTTTGGAGAAAAATACCTAGCACTCCATTTGAAGGCAAAAGGCTGTACCAGCTTGTAGGTGGGGTGGCTTGGAGGTACATTTCTCCCATAATCTCATGTAGTAGATTATTTTTTTTAAAAAAAGGTGTCCGCTTCTTTTATTCTCTTTGTATTTTCCTCATCAGAAATATTTCCACATTCCTGAGGGAACTTTATGTCTCTGCGGTACCAGAGGTATCCACATTAAGTTTTCACATTAAATTTTCACTTTGACCAAAGTTTGAAACATCCAATGATGATGGTTAATAAAGTATCAGTAATACTACATGGCTGTCCACATTTTTCATATTCATTATCAGCTGTTGTATTAAATCACTGTAAAGCCCTTATCGTTCTCTTTAAAGAACCATTGGCATACATGGGCAAAGTTATGGAGTGTCACAACCTCTGATCAAAACTCAGTATGATAAAAGTTCTATTTGTTGTCCTTTTACATTAAATTATTACAATATCTTGGCTTAAGAAGAATTCTACTTTCACTTTAGTTTTTTTCCTCTTCTGTAGGTTGATTAATGAAATGGTGAGATACTTAAACATGGAATCAGGCATAGCGTAGAACAAAACTGCTACACTCCCATACTGATGTATCAGCACTGAAATGCACCTGTGGCTTCATGCTAGTAATGGAAACTGTGCACCAATGAAGAGAAGGAACAAATAGAAAAGTATTTTGAATCCTTTAATGTTTAAAAATAGTGTCATTTTCATGAAGCTTTCTGTAACTGTTTCTCAATAATGGTCTGAGTCAGTGTTAATGGGATTTGAAGATGCAATTCCATGGTGCTCTAATTATTTTAATCCTGATTTTCAGACAATGTTTTATTAATGGCATTGCGTTAAAAGCCTGATAAGTTACTCTTAAGTGTGGCAGGAAGAGGGCCCTAATTAAAAAAAGAGCGAGAATTATTGTTTACACTGAAGATTTAATGGAGTTTTTCTTAGTGGGAAACATTACCATTTAAGACATTCAGTGTTGGAGTAACAAACTTCCATGAGTACAACTTATCCCTAGTGCTTAATCCTTCACTTTCTCATGCTTATGTGTAGAGTTGTCTCAAGTTATTTAATAGAATGCTAGCCCAGCTTCTCTGTTCCTCCAGCCTCACGGTATTTGTTTTTTCCTTCCTTAGCTTTGTCTTTCTGCAACTTAGCATTTGCAGCGTTCAGCTTACCAGATGATCAGTAAATGTCAAAAAAATCAAAGTGTTGCTGCCAGCAGAACTATTGAAGTGCTGCATTCTGAATGTGACTTTTTTTTAGTTGATTCCTGAGAGGTCAAAACAGAAAGTGCCCATGCATGTGCGTCAGGGATTCACAGAAACAGGGCTTCAGCATTCCAGCCTTTGTTCTCCATGTACTTACCTGTGCCCTCCTTATCCTGGGCAGGTGCGAGCACCTGCTTGTACTCATATATATAATCACCGTAGGAGTTGTTAACATGTAATATAATTTTAGTTTTGCTGGGAATTAGCTGATCTTACACTGGGAAGACATTTCGGGAAAACATATCCTAAAACCGAGAGGGGAAGACATTTAGCTGAGTAGCGTGCATCCTTCAGAAACAGCAGGGGCATATTGCAGGCTCTAAGCTACCAGCATAAGGTGTCACTAGTGGTTCCCCCGTTTTCCCTCCTCTGCATTTTTTACCCCTTCATCTTAGTGATGGCTGCTTCCTCTTCGCTTGTCTGTTGGGCTGAGGAGTATTGCGTGTGCTACTTGGGCCATATTTTCTTCCTCTTGCCAATCTGTGTGTTTTTTGCTAGGCCAACTGTCAAGCAGCATACTATTGGAAGTAGTGATAGTGGTGTATTCCAGCCAGTAGATGGCAAGCATAGTCCCATCAGCTCTGCCCAGCCAAGAGATGTGTCCTGTGGGTCAACCCACTTTCCAGTTCTCTGGAAAATGTGACATAATTATGACTCAGCAGAGAAACAGGGACAAGGAAGGGATGGCATTTACTATTCTTTACATTGAATTAATGCCAAATGCTTCTGGGTTTTTTTTCTAGACTCTTTTCAAGATTTAACTCCTTTTCCTCTCCCCTGGCTCTCTCGATTCTTCTTTCTCTTTTAAATTATGTATATAATTTTGCTTTCCCCAAGTTCACAAATATCCTAGTCCTAGGAAGTTTTAGTATAAAGAGAAGGGGTTTTGACCCACTCTGCGAAACTTAGTTTGCATGTTTTGCGTCTCCACTTTGCAACCTGTCTGCAGAGCGGCAGATAAACATACAGTTAATCACAGCTTCCTTACTAAAAAGTTGGTCAAATCAATTTAAGCTAAAATACAACTTTTGGTATTATACTGTGCTGCTTCCTACTCTGATTTGTCAGAACAGTTAGATGCAGAAAGAAGATGATCCCAAAAATCAGGCTTGCTCATCTGTATAATCATTTTTGAGCATTTTCTAATCAGAGATGCCTTCTGCATTAGCATTGATGATTTTCAGTTGCACTGATATGTTTGTTCTGTATTTGTGATTAATAAGCTGCTTGGAATATTTTTCTACTTGACTGTGTGAATATGTTTTCACCTGTACAAAAAAAGCATTGTTACAGAGGTTCCAGAGAATGTCCTGCATTTGTTCTCAGTGATTTTGTATTCCTGGAAAATACTTGGAAACCGTGGGTTTCTGAGGGTATGTTTCACTACTGTTTGCTATTCTAGTCTCCACTTGCATACTGGGATGGAAGAACATTGTCAGAATACATATTTATGATTGCTGGATAAATGTTCATGCACGATGTGTCAATGGAGAGCTTTACCAATCCTGTTCTCTTCTATTTTTTTCTGCAACTGACTGATATGCGCATGCAAATAGATATGTAGATGAACTCTTCAGCTTTCACAGTAAACATCCACAGTGAGGTTTATCTAGTACAGACATAGAATGATAAAGCTTTGGGAGACAAATATAACCCCCAGCCTGAGATTAACGTCTTGGCACTTGTGCAGTGTCATGTGTACGCCCAAACTCTAAATGTGACAATGAAAGGAGCTGGTTTTGTATTTGCTGTTTTAGCAGATCAGCCTTTATGTACAGCCAATATGCCTTCAGTGCTGCAGTAAAGTTAGGCAAGTGGATGGAACTCTGCCTACGAGAAGCTTCCCCACAGAGGAATGCAACTGAATGAAAGAATGACCTGAAAATATACGGAGAAGTCACTGATATGAGATCATACTAGCAGGGAAGTTACTGGGGAGAAGCAGCCCTCGTCTTTCAATGTATAATACTAGTAAACATGCAAATTAGATGTTGGTGTTTTGTCTAGATCATTCTGTGGCTGTCATCTTTCTTTCTATCAACAAGGTTAAAATATATGTATAGTTAAATAACAGGTCTAAAAATAAGGAAAATTTTGAAGTGCAGGTTATGGGCTAAGTCTGACAATATCATGAGCTTATTTTCTATAAATGGATTATTTTGAGAGGCCTTTTTATTTAAATGCTTAGACTACACCCACATCCTTTTTTAAAAAATCTTTTCCTGAAGCTAGAAGGATTGGAATGCTGAGGCTTTCAGATAATCAGCTACTTCTAGGAGTGGGAGCTTGAAGCAAACTACCAAATAAGGAGGTTAGTCACATTAACAGAATAGAATATACGTGACTCAGTAGACATAAATAGCGCCAAATTCAACAGGGTAATAAAGAGTAGCATATGCTTATATGTTAGAGATTAAAGGGAGGTGGCACAAGTGACATGCTAAAGCAAATTACATTGTTCTACCATTCTATAGCATCCAAATGACCTCTGGCTTGAGGGCTTAAGATTGTTATTACTTAAAAATAAGAAAATAAAGATAGAATTCATCTTGTCTAATTTGCGCTAATATAAAAGATATGCTATTAATCAAAGTTAATAATCAGTAAAATAAGACAGGCACTTACAGAGTGATTCCTCCTGCATGCTTCATCATAGGGTGGTATGGGAGAAATTTCCCTGTTGTGGTGCATATCTCTGTTCATTAACTGCAGAAGTAACTACTTGACTAGTTATGGTTAGGTAACAACTATTTTTAAATTGTTAGAATTAGTTGAAGCCCATCCGAAACATCTAAGTTAAGATAGAAGAATATGTTTCATTTGAAATTCTCTCACTAGTTAATTGCTCTGCCCTGTCCTTTGGCATTAGTTGTCTTGCTGCCACCTGCTTCTTCATGGAGGGTACTAGGAGAGCAGAGGTGCTAATTTTTAGCTGCTGTCACTTGTAGGCTCTTTGGACACATAGGCCAAATTTGGATACTCCCAAGATTTGTCTCAGTTTGCAAATATTCTCAAGAAACTAGATAAGAAACAGTAACCCTATTTGTAATCTTCCCTTGACTTAGCTTTTATTTTAGATAAGTTTAACAATGGCAAATAAACAATTTCCAAAGCAACAGCATTGCTAATGGAGTTATAAATGAAGTTATGGAGTTAGAACTCCAGTTCTATAACTAGAAATGGAGTTATAAAACCAAGGAATTAAAATATGTTATTAAAATACTTCTGGACAACAGCATTTATCGCAGGTGTCATTTGAAGATTTTTGAAACAAATCTTGACCACAGAAGTGGATATCTTGGTAGTATGTCAAAAAGTACTGTGCTGGGGCACAGTGTCCACAGTTATGCTTCTCAAAAGAGCACCAAAGCTAATGCAGGTAAGTTCTTTTGAAGGAATTTCTTGCAGCTTGAAGACAACATAGAGGCAAATAAACATTATTGAGTTTATCTCGGTTACTCTCCTTAAGTTTAGCTGGGAATTCTTCGAAGAAGTATTTTCAGTGGTTTGGTTTTGCTTTGTTTTTCAGATGTTTACCCTTTGGGTCCGGAAGTCAAATTGTAGTCATGAATTCATATGACATGTTGTTTGAGTTTGCTGATTTTCTGTGTCACTTAAGAAAGCCTCGTGACAGAGTCTGTACCTGACATCTGAGTAAAATAGATGTCAGTTTGGGGAATACAGTATTTGAAGTAAATGTCTGTCTGTCCTAGGTGCACACTGGAATCAGTTTTAGAGATCATGCATTCTAATGTCTATGGCACAGCACCCATAGTATTGTGTTAGGAAGTATATTGTTTGGTGTGTACCACCACTGGTTTCTGTATTAGCAGCCCTTAGGCTACTTTGCAATTTACTGCCATTCTATGATGAATATAAGACTTTTTGTAACAAAGTAGCACTACGCAGACTGTGATGAATTTGATTTGATAGCATCCATGGAATTTAACTTTATTTTGTCATTATGTATAGTTAATTTTAGGTTCATATACACTTATGTTTTGATGAAAATGTAAAGATTATTCTTTAGGGCCAGTGTTACTTGTTTTTATATATGTAGTTTTCTATACATGTAGTTTTATGTCTCATGATTAGTTTCTATACATGTAGTTTTATGTCTCATATGATTAGTATTCATCTCAGTCTCCAGTATTAGTACATTTTATTTATGATTATGCTTTAACTGCCTATTTCTACTTTTTCTTTTCTTTTAAAAAACATCCTATTTTTGTAGGTGGGGTTTTGGATTAACTATTCCAGGCTTGTAAATGTAAACATTCAAAAGTTTATATCCCAGATGAACAGACGTGCATCCTGCAGCGCTGACTTGCATGCCTGTGCTTTGCAGGGAAGGAGAGGTAGGATGGGATTTGGATATGTTAGTATGCTCCGTGCTTCCTGTTGACTAACTCAAGGCAGTTCTTTGAGATGCCTCCAGAGTTTTTGTTGCTGTTTCTACTCAGGCTTCTAAGTTATCTAATTCTTGCCGTATTATCTATGGAGAATCGTGGGTGCCTAACTGGAAGCAAAAGCTACCATGCTTAACTGCAAGTCCTTCTGTCTTTTATTGCATCTAGTTCTAAATAGCTAACAAGGCAATTTTCCAGTCTTCGGAGTCAATTTAAAAACGATGGCTGCCAGGTATTGCTGAAACTGGTATTTACTAATTGATTGATATAAAGGGCAAGAATTAAATGGACTTAACGATTTTTTTTTTAAACCAACCTGCATCCCATTCTTTTCCTAATATGTTATGATATTTAAAAACTGTAGTTCATTTATTTTTTCCTTGCTTACTGAGAGCAACAAAGAGGATTCTCACTTGGCTGTGAAGGCTCAGATCACAGAGTAGAGTTTTGTGAATTGCATAGAACTAAAGAAAGTAGACTTTAGCAGGGCTGCCACTCGGCTGTTCACTTCCCAGCTTGTACTGGTGCTTGGGATTATTCCACCACTTTTGGAGAATTCTGTGTTTCCCTGCAAAACATCATGAGGCCTCTGTGGGCCATTCCTCGAGTTTAAAGGTTCCTCTGGATTGAAATTCTGCAATTTGTTGTGTCAGCCGCTCCCCCAATTTAACACCAACCAAAAATATACTGACAGTGTACTCTGTCTCGTTGTCCAGGTCTCTGATGAAGATATTGAATGATACAGATTCTAGTACCCCTGCAGTATTTTGCTTGCTATTGGGTGCCAGCTGGACACTGAGTCATTAATTCCTGCCCTTTGAGCCCAGCAATTCAGCCAGTTTTTGGCTCACCAAAAAGTCCATTTGTCCAAACAATATTTCTTCAGCTTGCAGTTGAGAATGCTGTGGGAGGGGGTGTCAAAAGGTTCACTAAAAACTAAGTGCAACATTGATTGCTTTCGCCTCGCCTCCATAGCCAGTCATTTCATTGTAGAATGTAATTATTTTGGTCAAGCATGATTTGCCCTCTGGTAAGTCCAGGTTAACTATTCCTGATTATCTTCTTGCCATTGATGTTCTTGGAAAAGTTTTCCAGTGAGACTGATCAGCCTATAGTTCCCCAGGTTCTCTTTCATGCCTTTCTTAGATGAGCATAACGTTAGTAAGGGCTTGCCCCTGTGGCAATGATTTTTCCCAAGTGAATGTCACATTAAGACAATATCCATCAGTCTTTTCAGCACTCTTGGCAAACCCTATCCAATCCTCTGCATCCATCCTTGACTCACTGCCCCCTCACTGTGTGCCACACCTCCTGGACATGTCCTTCATGGCTATGCCCCAGCAGGTTCTGTCTAGCAATTCCTTGACTACACCCAAGCCTACTCTCAAGTTCAATCCAAACTTTTGGTAGTTGCCTTCCCAGGCTTTCTCAGCATCCCAAACTCAGTCATTTCATGATCTCTTCAAACTGGTACTCTGTGCAGTCAAGTGGTAATCCCTCTCCTTCTCATCCTTGCTTGTCCTCTGTAAATCAGTGGTCCTTTTTCCAGTCACGCATGCTCTTCTACTATGTCTCCATGATCATGATCATGTCACAGATTTCTGACTGAACTTGAATTTCTTCCTGATTGTTGCCCAAACTCTGAACAGTAGTGGACAGACACCTGAGGAAAGTGTCTGAATGCCCTCACTTCTGAGCAGGAGTGTGGAAAGTGCCTCGTGTGGTTTTCCCTCTTCCATCCCTCCTCCACTTACAGCTCCTCCTCCTTTACTTTTGAGTTTCACTCTGTGTTTCATGCTTGTACTCCTACAGCTATGTTAATATATTCACTGACAGCTTTGGTAAAAATCTAGTTTTACAGATGTGCATGAGCATATATGCAAGTATAACATTATACTGTATTATTTCAGTTTCTCATTTTCAGCCTTGTTTTATCTATAAACAAACATATAGCTCTTATTTGGTTGTCTGACAAATTTTAGTTGCAATTAAAAAGCATAAATGTAATTGTCATATAATCTTGGCTATGAATTTTTAAGGCAGGTGTCAGCCACTGCTAGTTAGCATGCCTTCCCTCCGCCCTAACCAGCCAGAGCTCTTGCTTTTGAGATGTGTATCAGAAACAGTGACAGCATTTCCAACTACTGCTCTGGAGCCTTTTAGAACTTACAGAGGTTATATCACTGGGAATTAAGCTTTGAAAGTCCAAAGGAGAAATTGTATTTTATTTGAAAGTCTGTCAGTTCATTTAAGAGTCTGAAATAATTCTTTGCAGTTCAATAAAAAAAGGAATATCCCTGCTTTATAAACCTACTTCAGGGGTTTTTTTTTGTTTTGGTTTGGTTTTTTTTCCCCCTAACATTCCCTTTGAAGCTTACCGCTTCATAGATTAGCCCAGTGCTAAATAAAATGCCCTTTTTTATGTGTGGAGGCTTGGTAATTGCTGCAAAAAGATTCTTAGTTGTTCATAATATATGTATAATCAGATTAGTTTTGAATTCTGTCTCAGCTGAGAATGTAGGAGTAATCCAATTCGTGGTTGTTCACCTCTGCTTTTTCTGATGCTTCCAAGGGTGCAAGCAAGCAAGGCCATATCAGCATCTCAGTAAGGAGGGCAGCTAGTTTTGTGGTGCAGAGAAGCAGTAGATTTAAGCCTCTGAGGAAGACATGTTTGAAACTATTGAGACTAATCACAGTGGTTTTGGTATCTACTACTTAAAACTCGAAAGCCTGATTGTGCAGTTAAACTCTCAAGTCTAATACAATTGCATAGTGAGGAATCTTTTCCAAAGCTGTAAGTGTATGGCTATCTCTGATACTTCAATTGATTCCATCATGTAGGACTTCTAAATACTGCTCTTTAAGAGAACAACTGTCATGCAGCCGAAGTGTGCAGATTTCAAATACGCTTAAGCAGAGATTAAACTGCCGAAGTTTCTGGACACTCTGTATGTAACATGGAAGCTTGGGTGAAGACCAAACCCATGGGTTATCCGGGTTTTTCAATAACACTTTTTTCTACTACTTTCACCTTTCATGGAATTTATTCCTCTATGATAACAGCTAATTATGAGATTGGAGGGAACTCTAATGTCAGTTACAGCTTTTAAAGTATTTTATTTTATTCTCCAACTCCTTCAAATGAGTCCCAGACTTCATTGTAGTTGAAACAATTTAACAGTTCTTTCTTTTAGTCATTGTCTCGCATCTTGCCCAGGCAGTCTTTCATTGTGTTTTGTCTCAGCTTCATCTATTGTAGCACAATGGGAGAGTTGATTGGTTCAGGTGCTGATCTTATAATTAAATTAAATTATGTTCGAAGAAGGGGAGAGAAAGACAGGAACTAGCCATTTTAATAGGATAGTGTGTATATATAATTCATCTAAATTAATTTCAAATTCTAAGTATCTAGTAATCATTAAAGATTAATTCTGCTTTCAGTAATTATCAAATATACTTATATTTATTAAATGTAATATGTGTGAATTAGTATGTGTCAGTACATGTATACAATGATATTTAATGCCTTTTGAAACTTACATATTGTGAATCTGTTCCCACTATCCCAGGGTTACGTCACAAGGAATATTTTTATATACTTGGTATATTTTTATATACTTCAATTCTTTGTCTTTGTAATTTTTTATAAAACATTTACTAAAAGAACAGCGCTCTGGTTCTCAGTGTGTAACTGTGAGGTATTCATAATCTACTTGATACAGATTACACCTGTACTGGCCAAAAGGCCAGTACAGGTATATATACTAGCAAAGCTTGCAGTGAATGATCTATTAAGATTTTTAAAAAGAAAATATTTTCATGTTCTTTACATTATACATATTTATTAGTGTCAACAGGTCTTTTATTTATAAGCTTTATTTAACTGTAAGCTATGAAGGTTTTTAGTTTTTCTTGAAGGGTAAGTTTTAAAGCATTTAAAATTTTAGCTGCTACCAAGTGTTTGGCAGTGTAGAAACTAAAACCACAAAATACAAAATTAAAATGTCATGGTAAAGATCTGCTTCCTTGTGTGTATTATTCATTAAGAGATAAGAGAGGTGTTGTTCATAAAGGTAAAAGGATTCATTGTTTCCGTTTACTTGTTATGTCAATAAAAAAAGTCAGGAGATGCTTAAAACATTCTTTATAATGGGGGGGGGAAGTGTTTTCTGTAGCAGAATTCTGGTTTTGAAACTTAGTTAGACTGCTTGGATAATTTGAAGTTATTTAACTTGGATTTTAAAAAATACAGAAATTGATATTCTGCCTGCCTGGACTATATTTTAAAGATATCAACACTTCAAAGGAAGTTACTGAAAGGATATCAGATGCAACCAATTCTGTATCCAACCTAGCAAAATTAGTTCAAGGTATCCTGGGGTAATGCTAAATTAAAATGGTGTTCGTGGTGTCAGAGCACACAAAAATGGTATTAATGTGTTCTTTTTTTTGCCAGAATGGAAGGAAAGATGTAAAGGTATTTTCTCATACGTAGGAAGGTAACTGTAAACAGTATAACTTGATAGATATTTGGTTAGGATACTTGATGTGAAATCCCTTCTCCTCACTGACTAAAGACGTGTACTGATTTTCAGTCTGCTGGAATTGCCGTGTCTGACAGAGGGGGTGTCTTTTAGTAGTCCAATATCTCTTTTCTTACTGCAGGATAAATTAGATCTTAGAAACAGTGATGTGTGCACAAGTTCTAGATGTGGGAAGCATTTTGGGGGTGGGGTGAGGTTTTGTGGTGGTTTTTTTTTAATGAAGCCAGAGAGATGGAGTGATCTGCTTGATAATAAAGCCTAACTTCAATGCCAGCTCCATGCTGTTAGAGCATATTACTAAACAGCAAGAAATGTGGCACAGATGTTGTGGCAGCCATATTTTACACCCTCCAAAAGGTCATGTCGCTTGTTATTACATTCAGAATCAATATTAAGTGAGCGTTCCAAATTTCAGCTGTCAGTTGAATTTATTGCTGCAAACCAAGGCTGAGAGGTTTTCAACTGTGATTCGAGCAAGCTAACAAATTAATAATACAGAAATATGCATGGTGGAGCAGGTGATCTGTGTTCCAACAGAAAAGAAAGTTTAATTGAAAATCATAGAAATCAGAGCTGGGATGTTTAGTCCCTTCCCTCTGCCATAGTGGACTTGTAGTGTCTGTGCGAGTGCATTGTAATGGTCACTGCTAGGGAAGATTTGCAAGCAGATTAAATTGTATGCCGTACAGTGAGATACTATGTATATGTGTGTGGGTACCTTTAAATATCTATTGCGTAAAATATTTGGATCTCTGACATACAAAAATCATTTGCAAATTCCTATATTCTATGCATGTATGACAGTTCTGCTTTTTTGTCGTTATCTCTGGTGACAACAAAACTGAATAGGTCTGAGTGGGGAAAGTGGACAGCAGTGGTCCCGGAGAGCTGCAGCGGAGGGTCTGAAGGCTGAGTTTGCACCTGTGTTTTCACTTTCTCCAGGGTAAAGATAAATTGCAACATCAAAACAGTTTTTGGAATAGAAAAGTAAATGTGGTTCAATGGAGATGGTCTTGTGGGAAGGGGTCTTGTGCTTTTCAGTAACCACAGTGCTTACAATTGAAATCTTTCTAGTTTTGGAAGATGTTGGAATTTCTTAAAGTTTCTAGATGTTTGGTATTTTTTATGCTGCTTACAGAGCTGCTCAGAGAACAAAATGAAGGAAAACTCTTGCAGTTTAGAATTTCTCTTTTGTTTTCAGTAGGTATTAAAGTGATTTTAGTTAGATGAAAAGCATGATTTCAAATCTGATATGTGTATCTCATGTTTTGTTTTTTCTTCTTTATATTCAGGTAGTTCCATTCTGCCAGATTTGCATTTGCTTAAAGCCTTTTCCACAATAATTACGGTATCTCTGTGGCATGCTTTGTTGCTTTTCCTCCTTCTGTTCCAGAAATGGTGGATTTTGCTTCTGAGATATCTGTGAAGGAATTTCCTCCATTTCAGAGTACAACTGATGAAAATTTCAGCTAATCTGCAAATTTCTTTAATTATCTCAAATTTTAATTCTCTTAAATTTGAACATTCTTTATCCTACTTAATGTAAATTCTTCAGAAAGAAATTTATGGCACTTGAAGCTAAACATGAAAACAAGGAAAAATTCCAAAAGAGCAGTCAAACTGAAATGAGAGCAGTAAGAGACACAACATGTCTCCACATCTGCCTTTTATGTACTTTTTCACTTAAATGGGGGTGGGGGAGGTGGGGGGTGTTCAACTTTCAATTTTAAACTACCTTCTTCTCATTTGTGCTAGTGCCAAGAGAAAAGGAACAATGCAGAAGTGTAAATACTGTTGTACCCTTCTGGCTTCGGTAGATGTCTGAATGACACACACACAAAAAATCCTTTTCCTTAAAAATCATTGACAGATATAGGGAAAATATAATATCAGTTTATTCAGTACCGATTTTGGAGAAATAAGGGGTTAATGTGAATGGGATTAAAGACTAAAGGGGAGAGCAGTGGGGCAAATGTATTAATATGCCAAAGGTATTTTGCTGCACCTTTGTGTACTATTTCTGGACAAAGCATAAATTATAGTCATTTAAAATAGACTGAGGTTTGTAGAGCTGATGGAAGTTATCCTCAGTGTACCACATGACTTACTATTGCAAAATAGAACTAGATTCCAGCTTTCCTGCTGCAAGGAAGATAATTCCTGTCACATATCTTGTCTCTTGTCCTTACCACCACTGCCATTCTTATTCTTCTCATTGTTTCTGTTTCCTCAGTGACAACTATAGCTATTTGCATTTGCAATGGTCTTTTGAGACTACAAGCCCTGAAAGGATCAGACATTTGTATGTACCTTCAGTTTCAGTGAAATGGCATTTTCAAGGCCATTGTAAAATTCCACATACTTGTTTTCTTGTAAAATGCAGAAAGGAAGCCATGGAGACATCAAGAGACAATCAGTATTATTTTTTTTTCCATCAGAACATCTCTATATGGATGAGAAATTTACTTCAGTGCTTAAGTTTAAACGGTTAAACTGTAGCATGAACTGATTTTATCTAGTGCTGTCAGCTTAAATCTAGATAAAAACTTCTTGTGTCCTTTTTTCTTTCTGTGTACCTCAGCGAAGTAAATGCTTGAGGTTGCATGGCAGCCAAAATCTGGCACGTTAAAATTTACAGATGGTAAAAGGCATGTCTTTTCATCTGCCAATGTGTGATTCAGATAGCACAAGCAGACTTCAATCCACTTGACCTCAGTAGAGTTGGCGCAGCCTTCTTTCCCACTCTATTCCCAGGCTTGTTTGATAAGTAAAGTCAGTGATGCTTCTGTGTGAAGAGGGAGCGTAGCTTTTACATCTAAGGTAATTAAAAAATACTTAAGAAGTATTTATAGAAAAGTTTAATTCTGGGGTATATGCAGTTGAATTCTGTGGATACTGGAAGTGTATGTTGACTAGTTTGAAGCACTGTCTTTCTCAGAAGATAATACTAACTTCTAAATAATTTACATGTCAGAATCTGAGGGCAGGTACACATTAAAATGGATAGAACATCTTAATTCCACCAAATTAAGTCAAAATTGTAGAGCTAAAACTAGAACAATATCAAATTATTTAATTTGTGTTGGCAGGTTATAGAATGTATATATTTAACCCTATACGAGTAAGCAGACTGATGTGACATCGTATTATGAAGCTACAAAAAGAAAAGTTGTGGGGGGGTTGTTTGTTAAGAAATTATTTTGATAGAAATTTTGTGGGAACCCTTTACTCTGCTGGGTGTGGGGGGTTTTTTGTATGTTTAGAAAAAAAATGTTCTTAAGCACTGGAGGGTAAGGACATGGATTATTGTCATTTCAAACAACCCTGCATGCCATAATACATTCTTAGAGCCCTTCGGTTCTTTTCACAAAGGTCAGTTTTTCATTCAGTAATACACATCAGTCTCTATAGTCTGACATCCAGATTTGTGTTAAGGAATTGAGATTTCTAAGTTGTAGACTTTTATTTGATGGAGCCCAATAGGGTGCTTGTATCATGTAGAGCAGTAGTTCTCAAAATTTAAGAATCAGCATGCTACATCAAAAATTCAGAAGTACCGCCTGTAAGATTTTGATTAGTTGAATTATAAATCTTTCTTGTTCTGATTTTTACTAACTTGCACGCAACCTGATTGCAGCTCACCAGTAGTATATGTAATACAGTAATACATTGTACTCTAAATTTTATAATTAACCACTATTTATTTTATTAATAACCACTTTTGCAAAAAGGATCTGTCCACCTGCTTTGGACAATTACATATGTTGGTAATCTCCTCTTTCTGTTTTTCTTATTGATACTTAAATATCTCTGTAACAACAATGCTATTTTACTAGGTCAGAGGTGTACCTAAGTGGTAGTAAGATCATGTGCAGGAAATCTTGAGAAAATGAGACTAAATTGAATTTTAAAAGGCAAAAAGCAAGAGGACTGTCATGTGTGCAGTCCTGGTCATGTTGAATCTAGGGGCAGGACCCCACGTTCAGGCTGCTTCCTCCATTTGTAGAGTTCTTGAGGGCAAGAGTCTTCTCCTTCCTCATGCCAACCAGCATCTGCCTTCCTGCATCTCCTCTTACGTTGAAGAGCTGTGTGGATTAATCATTCCCCCCTACACTCTCCAAGCAAAGCACTTACTTCCACCTGTCTTTACATAGTCCTGAGGCTAGTAATTCTACTCTTCATGACAGAGTTTGGTAGAGGTTAGTCTGTGCTTTGGTCAAACCATTTTGGCACAGGGTGGAATAAACACTGGTAAGACTGAAGTTTTGTCATTCCAGTAAGTACTGGACTTGAGTCAGGAATTCTGCACCAACACCTTTTTTTTTTTTTCCTTCCCTCTTCTAAACTTTCTCTGAAGAGAATCCAGATACTACTTTCAACTGGGCTCTTTAGGTATATTCTGGAAGCAGTTTCTGGTTTTATAGGTTTTTCTGAGAGCTAAGATTTTAACAACCCAGAAGCCGCTAGGAAGACTTGATAAGTATGGCACTTAATATGCTCAGATTTGCATAGGGCTTTCAAAGAGGGGATTCTGCGATTCTATATTTGAATAACTGGAGAATGCACAGGTTTCAGAAAAAACGTGGAATTTGCTGCATGCCTCCACGTTACAACCCCAAAAGCATAACAAAACAGAGGAAAAAAAAACCTTTTACAGTTAATGTCAACACTTGTGATTTCTTTTTATTAATGAGTATTTTTCTTCTGTCTTGTGCTTATGAGTTTCAGTGTTTAGGCTGATCTACTCTGAAATTTCTGTCTCTTGTACCCCACTCTCCTGCCATTGACTAGCATCATTATTACAGTGGGTGGCTAAGGGAGATCATAAATTTATGGGAACTTGTGAACTTTTGGATTATCCTGTAGCTGATACATGTGAATGATTGAGATAAAAATTTTGAACAGAATTTTTTTTCTGTTTATTTGGGGGCCAAAATGGAGAGCAACGCAAAAAGGTTACATTATTGTCGCAGCATGTATATGAATTTCCATGATTTACTCTTTTCCCTAAAGCATATGATTTATTTCCTTGCCTAAATTCTTTCTCTTGCTATGCTTTTTTTCCCCTTCTGACTACAAAATTCTGTCTTACTCCTTCAAGAGACCTAAGTTGGTGGAAACTGGAAAAATTTTTTTGGGAAGCCTAACTATATACTTGTCCTATTCATATACTTTTTTCTAGACATACTTGTTGCTGTTGGGGACAAGATACAGTGTTGATGTAGTGTTCTGGAAGTTCCTATATTTGTGTATTCCCCTGCTAATTTTGAATATTCTGGGATTTTTGCATTTTTGTGGGTTTTTTGTTTTCTCAGATTCACTCAATGTTTTCTCAACTAAATCACACACACATTCCACTTTTGACAATTCAGATCTAGACATTCACCTCGTTTCTTGAAGTGTTTATAGGCAACATTCTAAGTCAAGCCTCTAGCAGTCTGTGTTGTGGCAGTAGTAGTTTTGTCGCCAAAAGATTCACCACTGTCAGCCTATCGAGGGCAAGATGAGATTGCTCATCATTCCCTATCTGTAGGAAAGTCAAAGATCACTGGGAGGATTTAGAAGGAGAAAGGAAAGCAAATGTCCCTTTTTCAATTATGATTTCACAAAAAAGGATGCTAAACAAGAAAGAAGAGACACAGTTTTTTACTAGAAACAAATAAACTATGGAAAATACAGTTATCTCTTCATGGTGGGGGGCAGAAATCTAGTGGTAGCTAGGACACTACATTGAAAGTGGTCAATGACCATTGATTGCAATTAAATAGAAATTCTAATAGGCTGGTGGTAAAAAAAATATATAGTGTACAGGAGGACGGAAGGAAATCTGTCAAAACCTCTAAGAAATGTCTGGGAAAAAAAGGGAAAGAAATTAAGCTTGCTGCCAGTAATGTTATTATTCAGAGACAGTCCAAAATTCTTTCTGTCCCCAGATTACATTAAAGGACTCATAAAAGCAATTAACATGTAGACTATTTTTCTAAGTCACTAGAAGATTCAGCATCTAATTACCCATTATGTAATAGCTGGAAGCCAGCAGATAAACTGCAAATTGTTGATGCTGTAGGATAATTTAAAATACTTTGGTAGTAGTTGTGGTTTTTTAAAAAAAAAGTTTTAAAAATATATGGACATCCCTTTAGCATGAATGTGTTCATTTGAAATTATTCAGTCTCAGATTGAACATCAAATTATTCCGATTATCTTGGTGTTACTGGTTTTTGATCTTGTTCTGGTGAATTAGAACTGATGCCATGTCAAAATGCACTGCTCCTGTAAAAGAAACAGGAAAAAAAGGAGTCTCATAAACTGACAGCAGAAATTGATAAAATGCAGTTATTGAGCAGCTGGGCAAAAATTATTCTGTCCGGTGCAATCTATTTATTACCTGAAACAAGGTAAGAGATTTTAGTGGTGATATTCTTGCTTTAAGTTTTAGATTAGTGGTGTCACCATTATATGGTAGACCTTAACTCTCTGCAGACTGAAAAGAGAGAGCAAGAAGTGATCTAGTGGAAAGCACTGTAAATCAATAAGGTAACTGAAATGATAAAATTCATTTTGTGATTTTTTGCAATATTCATAGTCCAATTTGCTAGCTTTCCTTGGCGTATTTTTGTTATGAAACTACTAGTCTCCATAATAGGTGAAATACCATTTTGTTGGTTTCATTCTAAAGAACAATTTGTCATCTCAGTGCTTATAAACATTATTTTTTAAATTGCCTATAGTTTATGTTATATTTTGATTAGTGCCACTGTTGCCCTTGTTCACTGAAACTTTTAAATATAATTTAAATATATTCCAGACTTTTAATAAATACTTTATATACTTGCTGAATATGACTGAAAGCTACACTTGTTCATTAATTTAATATTTAAGAAGAAAAAAAAAACTCCCAAGAACTGAACTCTATTTCTTTTCCGTCTTTGTCTTTTTGGTTTTTTTTTTTACCTTTAGCCTTTTTTTGTGCTGTATCAAAATAAGTTCCTTTTTTTTTTCCTTTTTTCATCTAAAAACAAAGCTTTGAAAATATCAAAGGCAAATGAGCCTAATAGTGGCCATTTACTTTCTATTTAAAACTTTTTTTTTATTAGATTTCTATCTAATACAGTACAACGAAGAGGATATGATGTCCAAAGATTAAGATACCTGTCTGGGAGTCTAAAGACAAAGTTTTCTATCTAAGTCTGCCTATGGGTATTAATCATGATCACTAATGGCATGATACATGTGGAGACTTGACAGTCACAGTGCTCAGCACCAGCATACAAACGCCTCTTATCAGGATCTACAAGGCTTTAAACAGCACTTTGTAAGTGCATGAAGAAGGTAGTTTTTCAGGTCTTTGTAAGGTCAGCCAAGGATTGCTGGTGTTACCAATGCCGCTGTGAATCTCCTGCAGACAGCTGAAGAGCAAGCGCCTTCTTTGGCACTTGTGTTGGCCAATCTCTATCTGCATATTATTGTAAAAATTGGACATGAGCACTTCAGTACTTAACTGAGATGTTTGAAGAATAGTAGGAGAACAAACACATCTTGCAGGTTTTGTGTGTTCATTGGAGAAGTCAGTGATGAGTTTCTAAAGTCAGAGTACTGGATATTTTATTTCAACTGGATTCCAATTCAGTTTGGGTTTGGCACGGTTAGAATACCAGCATAGTATACTTTTGCTGAAGGCTAATATTCTTACAGGGACATAAGCATATTCTTCTGTCAAATTCTGTCTTTCTACTTACCACATTAACTTCCATATAAATATCTGTATCCTAAATGGGTATTGCTCTCAAAGGACGTCCATTATTAGATTACGTGTAATGGGTACCTGTCAGAAAAGTTTGTCCAGTGATTACCAAAGAAAGTTCTTGCAAACGAGAGACCTCTTACCGTTAGTTTTCTCTGGGGATGTGAAAGGCAGATATTGATGGATTTAGGCCAGACCATTAGGTTCCATTGAGTTAGTGTTGTAAAATATTATATGAGCCAAAGGCTAAAGATACATAGAGAGTAAAAGCTGGATTATTTAAAAACTTAAATAATTTTAAACAAGTGTGGAAAAGATTGCGAAGAGACCAATCGGCTAATAAATGTAGAACTAGAGGAATATACCATAAAACCAGAAAGGAGCACCGTTATCCTATCATACTTGCAAAATGTGGAGTGCTTTATAATTTTTGAAGTAAGCATGCAAGAATACGGTAATTCCATAGGCAACCATTGACTAGTGCAAGTATAGCGTGAGAAATTTATTACTGTTAGGCCTAATTCTACTGTTTCGTATAGTTAAAAAAGACCGTGATAAGCATAGATGGAAAAATTTGTCAATTCCAGGGTTTAAACAGAAAGAACTATTGCTGTATTAGCACCTAGAAAAACAAATATATGTGGATGGAGAGATAGAGATAAAAAAATTAGCAGTAAGTTCCTGAGAAGAAAACAGATTCCACCATCCAACCAAAGGTGGATCTTACAACCGAACAGGTGTACATACAACTCGAGATTTTTTCCCACACATGTATCATAAAATGAGAAAAGTGCTTTACATTTTGCTTTTGATCATCCAGGATTAGTCTTTTTACATGTACTGGCCATTGAGGTGTTTTTCTTTTGTCTAGTCACTTTTCGACCTCAGGTAAACTCTGGCATTTGCAATATCTTTTAGGAAGGAGTTCTACCACTTAGCTATAGGTACTGCAGGGAACCCCTTATTTTATCTGTTTTCAATTTCTCACCTGCTATTTTCATTTGAGATGCCCTAAGTTCCTCTGTACCTGTGCAACCTCCAGCAGAAGACAGAAAAAGCTACAAGGACATGCAATTTTTGTCCAAAATGATTAATGGCCGTTTTACAATTAAATATCCAGTTAGTGTTTTGTATATAAAATGTATATAATATGTATTTACCTATAAAATATATCTGCAATATTATTATATACAATAAATAATATGCTTCACATACATATATAAATGCTTTTCATGTATGAAACATACGATATGGTTATATAATATATATACACACATCTAATATGCTTATATATATGTTTGTGTATGTCTATAGTGTTGTCTATGAAAAGCATGTTTTACATATACATTAGGGCACATACCTGAACACCATTAGTTTGCATTATGCAGGCTTTAGCTGTATGCGCATTCACATCCTAAATGCTATTTTTTTTCTGAGCTGGTTCCTAAATAATGGAACAGTGTGTGGTTAAGTGCAGTTTTCACTGAGACAAGCATACTGAAGCCTGAGAAAAAGGAAAGGTCCTCAATGAAAGAATCTCTAGGCCAAACATAATGTAAAAAGCTCAAGGCCTTTTAATTCATCTTTATATGGTCAGTCTGCAACAGGTTGCTCCAGGTCATGGGGATTAGTGGTTGTGGCCGAGAATGTTTCATTTCTAAGAGATGTAGTCTGCAGTGTTTTGCTCGTTGCAAAGCCTGCTATTCATGAGGCACCGCAGAAGTTTCTTGCGTCCTAGGTACAGGTTGTAGAATTACATTTTCCTCTTCTTTCTGAAACAGGGAAGAAAGATTGTGTTTACATTCTTAATATAGCACTTCATTAAGAGAAATGCAGTAATCTTCCTTACGTTACAGACAAACCAGTCAGCTCTAGCTGTCAGAACTGATGGAGAGTATTAAGAATACTCTGAATTCTGTTAGGAGGGCTTTCTGGTAGTTTTCTGGTCTCTGCACTTGCATCTGAAACATGTTCTACTTGATCATCTTATTTATTGATTAATCCAAATCCAAATAGGGATTTTTAAATATTTTTCTTATTGGTTATATTTAAACACATTTTAAGAAATGGTTGATTTCTCCAGTGTATTGCTTAGTCTTTCTAATACGGAGAATGTACTCAAAAGATGACTAGTAACTTTGACCTCACAGCAGCTTTTGCAGCAAGTTTAAATCCTAACACGTAGTTGTGGGACAGTAGTACATTACTTGCCAAATACATTAAGTTTTATTGAATACTTGAACTGATACTCCAGCATGCACAGTTCTTCTGGGTCACCAACGAGAAGTGCATTGTAAAGTTCAGCCGCCAATAGACTGATTTGCTGTGAGCTTTCCTAAAACCCTGTGTAGGTTTCTCTGACCAGGTGAGACAGTGATGGTCCCCTTCTTTTGTTGCTTTCAGGTCTTACTTGCATTTTAAGCCCTATTTTAACTTCAGATTCACTTCTTTCATTTTTCTCGTGCTTTCTGGTTTGCTTCTGGTTTTTATTCATTGTCTTGGGAAACATTTAGCAAAAGAGAGTATCTCCACTTTCAACTTCGTGTTACGGAAGTCTTATGAATTTCATCAAAAATTAATTGGTCTATGAAACAGACTCAGAAACAACAAAGGGCTGTTTTCTTTTTGCTTTGGTCAGTTTAAATTTACCTCTGCATTGGAACATAATGGTGTTAATACTTAAATATGACCTACTGATTTTGAGTGGGCAGCATTTGACTTAATGGAATTCATAAAGAAATGTTTTTCTGCTCCATGCGCTGATCAGCCAGAGAATCTCCTCTGCATTGCCTGTGAGCTTGGTAATGAGCTTGGGTCTCTCTGAATAAGTGTTGGTGTGTTCTAGCGCAACTAGTGGTATGTGAACAAGGTGCTTGCCTGTCACCTGTATTCTTCTCAGACATAAGAAGAACAGTTGTACATATTAGCTTTCAAATACGTTATAAGCCTTTTTCATGAGCTCTACAAGTGAAAAATAGGAGACTTTTGAAGTAATGTATAATGATTAACATTTATTGTAACACTTAAAGTCACTCTGTCACTTAACATTTGGGCTTCGATTGTATACTGTAGGTCAGTTCATGAAATCAGTTGATTCCTTTCTGCTTGTCCTTATTTTTCTTGCATCTTCACAGATTGAACTTCCTAATGGCAGAATGCTAATGCAAAATTCCCACTTACCTTTCTAAAGTATGTTTGACAGCACATACAAAAGAGGTCCAGAAATCTTACTTCCTCAGGTTCTGAAGAGCATCTTCAACCTTCCTAAACTAAGTACGTGTGAAGAAGTGTATTGGTTTACTTGTTGATCCAGTGAAGTGCTGATGGCTGTTTGGAGAACAGTATTGGCATACAATTTATGCTAAGAAATACATGATGAGGATAGACACTTACTTGAAGGAAAAAGCAGTCAGGGGAATAAGGTATATTTGTGAAGTAGCTCAGAAAGGCTTAAGTGAATCATAGAACCATTACAATTCCTCATTCAAGAGCTAAGGGATAGGAATTAGTGTAAATATTTTTTTTAAACCATTACTCCTGCAAGGTATCACTATTCACAGTTTCCATCTTGACATGCTATTTTTTCATCACCTCTACTTCATAAAGGCAACTAATGTACAAGTTCATGTTAATGTTAATGTTCCCAGCTATGTCTTGTTTTCACCTTATGACCTTGAGAGTTGTTGCATTATTTGTTCATCGTGTATGCAGTATTAAGTGCTTTTCAGTGGCTTATCCCTGCCCTAATGGGCTTGTGGGCTACGTTAGACATAGGGACAGCAGGGAAGAGGACAGGTTCCCAAACTACCTAGGAGCATATATAACTGATTTTCAATTGCATAACAGAATGTTCAAAGGAGTTGTTTTGTTTCTTCATTTCTTTGTTTTTGATGGGTGTGTTTGGGAAATGGTTGTGTTAGTGTCTGGCAGTAGAAGTCAGGCACAAAGGTTTAAGGGAAAATATTTTCCTCTTGGAATAGATATGACCTCACTGTATGTGGCTTTTTTATTTCAAAAAGGTGCAGGGTTTTTTTTTACCTCAATGCTGTTCAGCAGCATACAACATGAGTTATGCATACAAAAGCCTGTGCAAACTAGACAGTCTCATTTTGCACCTACCAAACAGACAAATGTCTGAGCAGCGTAAACAAGACAACATTCCAAACATGAGGAATAACTTGTTTTCTGTGGGAGTAGAAGAGAAGAGAAATGGAAGAACAGAGTGAAGGATTATTAAAAAAAAAAAAAAGCAGTTGTTGCAAATTATTAAGATCCAATGGAAGAAATAACTCTTCAGTCTTCTCCCAAAATACAAGTTGCTTTCTGCGAAGCAGAGTAATACCAATTTTTTAAACATAAACTGCAGTTACAGTATTGACAAAGACTGTGGAGTTGTATTCCTTATTTGAAACATTCTCTTATGAATATTATAATAGTTCAAACACTTTAATATTGAACTTCTTGAGTTGGACTGATTCAAAGTTATCATAATGGTTTATGTTTTCAGGGTTTTGAGAGAGGCAGATGAATTCAGCTTAGCATTTGCTACTGGTAAGAAGTCCCAAATAAGATTTTATTAGTACTAAAATAAAATGAAATCCTAATTATTAAATTTTAAGCCTAGAACAGTAAACTTTATTTGATTAACAGTCAAATCAGAAATTAAATTAATCCCCATATTTAAAATACAGGAGTATAGCCAGTTGCAAACATAACAATACAGTTGTTTTGTACCTTCCCAGGGCTGCAAGATGCTAGTATAGGTTAGTATATCGTAGTCGCACACTTCCACACAGACTATGATGTTATGCTCAAAGTTGTACACATACAGAAGCAAGCTGTGAACTGTTCAGGGAAGATGATGTTAGTCCTATCCAAAAATAAAAATTTATGACTAGAGCAAGAAACCTGTACTTGAACTGGAAGTTTATAGTGTATATGAAACCAAACACATAAGGAAAAATTTTAAAACTAAATTTTGAGTTGGTAGAGAGAGATTGCTATATGGAGGCAGTAAACATTCTGAGACATAAGCTGAGAAAGATGCAAAAGAAGAGAATAAGTCCCTAGAAGGAAAATAAAATGCAGATTTGAGAAGGCTGGGAATTACTACGTTAATTATGCCGAGTGCCTCGTTTACAAGTTCCTCTCCCATATGTGAGTAGGGGATGTAGGCATGCAGGTCAGATCTCTGGCAGACAGCAGCTCTCAGGAACCAGTAATCCTCTCTGTCACTCTTCTCTAAACACTATTGTTCATCGAAACCAAAATGGTACTACATCCTGCTGGCATTTCAAACATAAAGATTATCAAAAGATCTGAAGCTAAAGACTGGAAAAGATTGACAAGTGCAAAAGCACACATCATTCAGTATTCATTCCTCCAGGCGTTCAATCATAAACTATTTTTTATTAAAAGAATGAAGCATAAGTTGACAACATGAAGACAGGAAATGGCATGGATAAGCAAAACAAATGAAGCCCAAATTACAAAGGTACATACACATTAATAGGGAGATCAAGAGGAAGTGTGTAAGTATTTCTGTATAAATCTTAGAGGCCTACATTGAGAACACTTAGAACATTTTTTGAAATGACAATATCAGCCTCTTTGTAAACAGATACAGAAACTGGCTTGATGGAAGGGAATAGGGGGCTTTCCAGATGAGTCATGAAAGGCCAGACTTGGGAAGGACCGCCTGTGCACAGTGTGATTGGAACAAAGGGGCTAGAAGGCTCAAGAACTGGAAGGCTAGTTCCTTCTGGACCCTGGCAAACAGTAAGCCTGCCTCTCAAATTAAACTTACAGATGTGCTGCATGTTACCAAAGATGCAATTTTCTGACTTACAGTTTCAGGTCATGATAGGGCTGTGATAACCAGGTTCTTTGGTCTTCATCATGGTTTCACCTTAAGGGAGATGGAGAACTAGTATATTTATCTATGCAAATCTTCTGCAACATCAACGTACAGCACAATCAATTATATTCAAGATCTAGTTTTGAGCAGAAAATGAGTAGCATGCTAGCAGACATAGAGTAAGGCCTGAATAGCATAAGGCACTTTTTTTTTTTTTTTTTAAGGGGGGACAGGTAGCTAAGATGTTAATGAACCTGAATCTCCTACCTAATCCAGTCTATGACTGGTTTAATGAACTGGAAACCAGTCTGTGACTGGTTTAAAGTATTTTGGTATCTCAAATACTGGAATTGGTTTATGCTTGAAAAACAACAGTTGCACGGAGGTTACATCCTGTAATCCAAACCAAAAGCAGTGACCTTATTGTCCTTTTGCTTGTCATTGTCCATAGACATAATGGAAACTTGGTGGGAGGAGAGTAATCAGCAGTACACTGCAATGTCAGGGGATAAATAGAGTAACAAGAAAGTATCATACGAAAGGGAGAGCAGCTCTGTAAAGCACTATAAGGCAAACAAAGCATGTAACCAGGTAAAGAAGTCCAGTTTGTGTCATTGAATCTTTGTGGCTTGAAGTTCCTTGCTTAAGTTGGAAGGACACAGTATGAAGGCTGTACTTCTGACCATCTGACTAGGATGAGGATTGACTGCTAAATGTCAAGGAACATCAGAGACTTTTGTGCAGGTGGAAAGCACTATAATGATGGCTTATAACACGCACTGTAGATTAAGTCTCAAATGATAAAAAGATGGCATTTTTCGATGCCACAGATTACTGCTTCTTGGAATCCACTAAAGCTTTTGCTTTAGCTTTGAGTTGCATTTGAACTGCTTCAAGATGTAGGTATGATAGGGAAGCTTTCTGTAATGGTGACCATAACTTGCTTAAGCTGTCTTTATTTCAGGATGGTTTTACACATTCCCAAAATAATTTTGCAATCTCCCAAAGGTTTAAGTGTCTTAGTTTGGAGAATCATTTGCTGATTGATGGGGAAAGGGAAGGCAAGGCAAGGGGTTACTAGCAGTGGTTGGGTAAGGAGGGGGTAGACTAGATGACTTCTGATGGCCGACTAGTCCACTTTTCTATCACCAAGTACTCCTTGAGCTAAAGGAATTGAAACTTAAGATGTAAAGGTGATACATTCTAAGTACAACAAATCTTTTATACTTCCTCATAGCTATATTGACAGTGCCACTGAAGAAATTAGCTATGATTGTGAACACTTGCAGAGGTGAGCAGGGTAAAATACGCGCATATTTCTGATGATCACATTTCAGTATAAAGCCTTTTAGAGAAAAGTATGCCCTGTGTTTTTATTAGGACTTCATGACAGGATCTTTGAAGAAATGGGTAACTCTGCTTTCTGTTTACCTTCCTGTCTTTCTACTAGAGATGTCTCTATATAGTACAGGCTTCAAGTGACTGCAGTGCTAAGTAGGACTTGTCAGACAGCTCATTGTCAAAAGGTTGAACTTTGATGGTTAAAACCATCTAATCCAAATCCAAACATGTTTCTCTGCTTCTCCTAGAATACACAGGGTGAAATAAAATAAATAAATAACTTTTCATGTGTTTTTTCCTAGCTGTGACACAATAGCACTTTATCATTAATACGTCTCCTAATGAAAATATTAGGTTTAGTACTTTAAAAGGGACTTTATTCCTGGGGGACACTTTCCAGTATCAATTCACTTACCTTTTATTATGTTTCTAACAAATCCTTGCCATATATGCTAATTATGTAATAGAGCTGATATTCAAATCAAGTAGTCTCACCTCTTGTGCTACTACTTAATATGGGAAAAAGAAGAAGGAGCCACAACAAGGCTGTAACACTATAGAGTATAACCAGTGCAATATCTGGTTCTCCCTGTCGTCTTTCCCTGTCGTAAGCTTTGTGTGGCTGTGACCATATCTTTCCCTGGTTTACAGCTTTGAACATGCTTGTTTTTAATATACCTCTCACCAGCTAAGAGTCACTTTTTGAGTGTAAGACATTTCAAATGCAAGAGTTTGCTCAGCTGTATAACGAAATTAAATAACATGGTTGCAGAAATAATGATGTTAAATGCATTCTTTGAAAATTTGAGGTAACGGGGTACCAGTTATTTGCTGTCAATTGCTATTGCTATAGGAAAACACATTTCTTCCGGGATATTTTTAAGTTATTTTTTCTAGTGTGCGTATGTATATTTATGAAGCAAAAGTTGTCATTATGAAATGCAGTGTGACATTAATACCAAAATACTATTAGAAAAAAATTAAGATGTTAATAAGCAACACAGCATTAGAAAGATAGGACTGGTCAGGTCTTCTCTTCATTATGCCACAGGGTTGTTTTGCATCCTTGACCTAGTCTTGTTCCCTTTCATGCAAAACTAAAGCAGCAAAATATACTTACTAGAGGGATACAGAAATAGCAGCACTTTAAAGACTTCTTAAAGCAGAATAATGGAAACGGCTTCAGTACCTTTTAAACTAAAGTACCATGCTACTGCAATACTTTGGCTGAAGAGAGGAAAAACATTTTTCTTCTTTAAAGGGGGAAAGAAGAGCAGTTCTCCTTTCTGAGTAGAGTTGGTTGGAAAATTATGTAACCTCATCAGTTAGATGTACTTTATGCTTTTGAACGATACCGTACAATTTCTTTATTCCCGTGTATTTCCAAGAGCTGCTACTAAAAAACAAAATTGGTACTTCTATCTAGTATTAACTAATTTGATAGTAGTTGTGTGGAAATACTAAGTAAATACAGTCTAAAGAGTTTAATTTTTAATTTACACACACATATCCCTTAGTAATTTTTTAGAGACTTCTGATGCACAGCATGAGAAAGTACTGCCTATGTCAGCAGAGCAGTGACCTCATCAGTGGTGTAAAACTGAGTAATTGTTGGGTTTGTTTATAAAACCTGTTTCTGTTTGCAGGTTTTCTGGCACATATATATTGGCCTTGTTACATTTTGACCATAAAAATCCAGATAATTGATAGGTAATGAGAAAAGTACAAACAATATGGAAAAAATACCAAAAAAGCAACTGTTGAAATATAGTTGTATTAGTGCTATTTTATTGCTATGTCCTCGAGCCACAGATCAGGAAACATATCTTATCTGTTTGACTTTGAATTGCCACGTAGCTTTCACTATCCAACAAATACTTGCCTTTCAGACATTCATGTTTTAGTTTTGCATTTCTTTGTGCTTTCTGACTCATGGAAAAGAAGGTGGTATGTATAGGTGTGATATGGGAAGGTATCCATGTGGCTATTCTTTGGGGGGCAGGCAGAAAAAGGAAGAAAAGAAATAAATGAATAAAGCTCTGTTTTCCTGTTAGAGTCGCCGTGTAATACCTATGAAACTAGCTCATCATTATTCTTTCAACTGAAGTAACCTGTTTCTAGAACTACTGATAGAACTGATAGAACTACTCTGGGTTGGACTTGGGGTGAGGAGGGAACGCCCACTGTCCCCATCTTCTGTAAGGAGCTCACTGCCATTTTGGGTAGGAGCCATAATGAAAGTTGTGCCTCATATATATACACTTGTCACTGAAAGATAAAATTTTAATGTACAAGTTTCTTTAAAGGGCATATCAAGCTCTGTTGATTTCAGGAAGAAAAACCACTGCTTTTGAATCTGGCGTACCTTACTTTTCAAATCATGGCAGTGTGTATACTGGAGAGAGATTTTTTTTCCTCATAAAAGTAATTGGAAAAATGGTGCTGACCTGCAGAATTCTGAAAATTGATATTGCCGAGACTTGGAGCAGGTGGCTCCTGCATCTCCTGCAGAACCTAGAATGTGTTGACATCTGGGGTATATTTTCTATCTGATGTGCTCCTTTATCAGATACCTGGCTCTCCATAGTGGTCTGGCATTCTCTAAATTCATGTGAAATCAAATGGGTGTATTTTTATGTGATGGGTCATGAAGGCAGTGCTACCAAATTTAAGTCAGAAGTTACACCATAAATGTATGGCTAATAGATGAGCCATGTTTCGTTGGAGTCCACCTTGGAAGAATCTTCCTACACTTAGACTTTTTAGACATTCCTGCCTTATTGGTACAGGCAGAATATGCTTTATTGTACAGAAAAGCCGCACATGATATCCTCTAGCAGAAGCTTATTGTAAAGGATAATCTCAGTTGTT
This sequence comes from Mycteria americana, assembly GCF_035582795.1. Taxonomy (NCBI): domain Eukaryota; kingdom Metazoa; phylum Chordata; class Aves; order Ciconiiformes; family Ciconiidae; genus Mycteria; species Mycteria americana. The sequence continues at coordinate 17,518,042 of NC_134372.1, forward strand.
GAGATGAGGGAAACACGTGACATCAAAGTAGGGTAGCAAATGAATCCATTACGTACAGGCTTTTCTTTCCCAGTCATGCCATCTCTCTTTAATTTTGACTGGCATTAGCAAGATCCTAGATTATACAAACAGTGTAGCAATTAGTTTAAAAAAAATGAAAAAATCAGGATTTTCCTTCTTGAAAACCAGGTTTGAGGCATTTTTTATGAGAATAGTGTTTGTTATGTTTATGCTGTGGTGGTTTGCAGAGGCATCTGGAGAAACACTGCATTCCTCCTTTGAAGTTTCAAGAGGAATTTTGGGTGAGCAAAGGGTGATCATTGTGGTATAACTTAAATTTACTTCAGTCAGCCTTACAGCTATAGAATGAGATAGCTAAGTCTCACGGGTTGTGAATGGCTGCAGAAATGTTGCAAAGATAATTTATTGTTGTATCTTAATTAAAACTATAATTATCAAATAAACATTTTGCTGATAACATGCTAACAAATGTTCTGAAAGGTAATATAATCAGAGACTTGATTCTTAGTTTTCATACCCTTTACAGCGGTGTGTTCCCATTGACACAGATTAAAAGACTTGTAGGGTTGGGTTTTTTTAATGTTATCATAATGAGAATCAGGATCAGAATTTCTAATTAGAGATTTGAAAGTTAGTTTCTTGGACCTGGAGCAACTATTGGCTTTATTTCTCTTCAATGCGTTTTTTCCATTAGTAGTAAATGTTCTGTCTGTAGTGGCTATCTGCAGACTAAATTTAGAATACAGCCTTTTTATGTACTTTTGACAGAAATAGAAGGTCTAGGTATCTGTCCTGCACTACAATAATAGTAAAGTATTTCAAGGTGGCTTAGTCAACTGACAGCTAGAAATTAGCAGTCCTTATTAAAAAGAAAGGTGTTGTCTTCCAAAATATTTTTACATTTATTGTATTTTGAAACAGTAGAAGGCTTTGATAACATGATGCATTTGTACAGCTACTGCAAACACAAATTGGTAAAATAGATTTTTTTTCATACTACAGTATTATCTGATTTTCACAGATTACTTTTAAAAATATGATTGTTTAATGAAGCCACTTATAACTGTTTATTTAAAAAATCCTTTACATCTGTAAATTGCTTTGTGATTCTAAGCAAATTGGACCTCTGGGAGTGTAAAGCATATTTATTAAATGTTTTGGCCTGTTTTTCAAAGGCTTTGTTCACCCACGACATTCTGAAAGTACACGCCAATAGAAGAGCATCATCCTGTGACTGCATGGAGCTACATTCTCTAACAAAAGAAGTGACCCGGAGGAATTAGAAGAGGTGATAGAAGGACGTATTTTGGCTGGCAAAGTCAGGGCTTCATGTTTAATTTAAAAAAACATTAAACTTTTCATGTTTAATTTAAGGAAACAGTAGAATGTTGGGATTTATAATCCTAATGATGCTATGTCAGTGCTACATGATGTTAGTGGCATGCCTGCTGTACAAGCTGCAGATGTATAGAAACATTTTACTAAAAATGCCTTTCTTTTTGTTACTGAGGAAAAAAGGAGAAAACAGCTAAGGCAGCAACAACAAAAACAACACATTAGGCATGCACTACTAGTCTAGCTAATTCTAGGGGTGCTATTAGCAGACATTTAGGCAAATCTATTAACATTTAGCATCAGCACAAATGCAATTGCATTCCTACTTTTCATGTTTCTGGCAAAATATGCATGGCCATTCAAGGGAGGAAAAGGACATTGAAGCCATTTGTTAGGTAGTACAGCCTAAATGGGGAAAGAAGTTTTAGGGAAACTGTTAAATTGAAAAAGAAACTTGACTCAAAAAATGTTACTTAAAAAGGGAGCCAGATTTCTTAAAGAATAATGCTGATCAAGTGTTTGGTTGGCATTTTCTGTGCATCACCACCGATTTTGATTTTTAAACAAGTCTTGAGCTTTTAACACACTTTTATATTTAACTCTTCATTTTTTTATTCTTGGAATCTGGGAATACCTTTTGAAAAAGGTATACAAAGTAGTCTTTTTGAGGTGCATCCATTGTGCAGTTCAAGTTAAAAATATTTAAAAAAATATTTCTCATCTTCTAAGATATACCAGACAACTCTACAGCAGAACAGGCTGAAGGAGTAGCTACAGTAATTGTCTTATTTTTGACAGTGACAAAGGGCAAATGCTTTATTGTAAGTCATAAAATATCGATAGTGTACACATATTGTAATGTGATGCTATAAATAGGAAAATTCTTCCTAACTCTAGCTTAGGTTTTTTGTGGGTTGACTGACATCATAAATTATACGATAGAAAATTCCTCTTCAACTTTACAATTGAAGTAAAATATTTTTTAAAAAAGCTGTCATGGATTCTAACTATTATGATTATTTTTTTTAAGCACTGAAGTTTATCGTGTACCTTTTACTCAAGGGCTCAACATTTTTTAAATGTCTGGCTGTATAGTCCTTTAAATTTACCATAACTGATATTACAGAGGTTCCCTGTTTAAAAAAGAAAACAAACAGATCATCATTATTCAACTGTTTCTATTTTTAAAAATTTCAGTTTGTATTTTATTGGTTACCTTGTTCTTTGAGCGACCCAGTTTGCGACTTGAGAACAGGAAGGAGAACTTGTGAACCAAAATAGAAGAGTCCCTATGTGTACTTAATGGTTACAGATACTTCTGTTACCTGCTCGGCCTGGTCCTCTCCTCAGTTCCTCTAAATGGCGTTAATTTATTGTGGCCTCTTGGTCCTTTGGAGACCCCGGAGCTCCCAGAGGCATTCATAATGCTTGTTGCCTCTTCAGGCCCTTTCGTTTTTTCCAACTATGTAAAGCATTAATGTGTGGAGAAAAGATTTCTGACGAAGTGTAGCATTAATCCTTTCTCTATATTGTGTAGCATTAATCCTTTCTCTATATTGAGAGTTGTCTATATTAACTTTTACAATTTTTCTCTGTCTCCTACTGCAGAATGTGGGTAGTCCTGATTGTCATCTTCATTTCAGTACTGTATCTGGAGTTTAATCCTATTGAATCAGTGGAGTTATAACAAATGAAATACTAAGTCTTGTCCGGGGTTTTTTATTATCTTGGTTTAGAAACTCTTTTTGTTGTAGGGTTATGCTGTTAGAATGTCTAAGATCTATTACAGTAGAAAGTCATGGGTTTTGACTGATTTTACAACTCTACGCGTTTGTTCTGTCCTTTTCAACTTCACCATTGTATTTTGGAAGTCTTTCCCACACACCCCCACCCAGCGCCCCTTGCATCCTTCCATCCCCAAGGCAAGTTTTATAATTCAAGATAAACCAGGTCTCAAGAGCTGTGACTGGCACGGCCTGCGGCCAGGAAAGGTGAAACCTGTTTGGCTGTCACCGTCTCCCCGCCCAGACGTGGCTGCGTGGTCCTTCCTCACACCTACGGGGTGTCAGCCCGGGGATCCGGCTGCAGGGGGGAAGAGGTGGTACCCAGCAAGGGGAAGCGGGGGCAGAACTCAAAGGTGTGCTTGTGAGCCCTTGTTGGGCCCAGGTTTCCTGGAGCCCCTGAAGAACACAGTGGTGTTGACAGCTAGAGGAAGAGATGCGGAATTGGAGAGCTGCTGAGCTCAGGTGAGGGGCCACGCACTCCCTTCATCTTCTTTCATCCGAGGCTTCTCCAGATGAACCCCTTGCTTAGGTGTTTATCCACCTTTTCAAACTTTCTTCTTTGTTACTAAAATTCTGCAGGACTTCTAGTTAAAAAATTCCTGTAGCCGTTCTAATATTTTTTCAGTCAATATACTGCACTTGTTTGTTTAGTTATTTAATTCCTCGAGCAGTTCCTTTGGTTTGTGCTACTACTACTTTTTTATATATATAATTTCTTCTCTTTCGATGAGGAAGGCATGAATCACATTTGTATGAACCAGATACTTTGTTATGCTAACACATATTTTGTACTTAACGTGTACTGATTTAAGTGGTTATTTATATAAAACGTGTGAGAATAAATTCTTCCTCTGCTTGTCTGTTGAGACTTAAATTCAAGATTCTGAATTTTACTACATGCAGCAGCTAATGATTTAATTTGTATTGGTGGCAGCTTAAATCCTGTCACTGCTCAAATGGCATTGACTGCTGCTACAAAAATACACAACCATGAACTAAATCCCAAATTGTTATTTAAGAAAAAAAAAGTAAACCAGTTTTAAATACTTCATTTCTCAGTTAGATATTAATCTTGTAAAGTGAACTGCTTAAATGTAAAAGAAGAGTAAATAAACTATTCTTCTTACAGAATACTTCAATATATCTCTCAAAATTCAAATTTCATCTAGAATACTAATGTTACATTTGTGGGTTTCAGAGAATTTGGGACCTTTTAAGCTGTCTTTTAAAATTTTTCTTCTACCTTTTGAGACATTTTGGGAAGGCATAATGAACTTCTGTTGAAGGCAGCGGAATTTGAAAGTGTTCAACGGTATAAAGCATGATGCCAGAAAGAGTGCAATGTCTTTTAAGTGATCATAATAAAAGTTGATCTAGAAGCCCCTCAATTTTTTTCTTATTTTTTTCTGAGGCATATTTCACATAGGAGCTGATTTTCTTCCAGCACATCATGATGTATTTCAAGGATTCTGCTGACAGCATCATAGAGACCCCAGAAAGTGAAACCCACTTTAGAGCATGGCACGGAAGTGATTGCTAGTTTTAAAATCTTTGGAGAAGTAAGTAGAGACTTTGGGGAAAAGTACTCATTCTAATGAGAACGTGGTACATGCAGTCGTCCTCCCGCTGCTGAATCACAGCACCCAGTTAAACCTCTGCGTGTAGGTTAATTGTCGACAGAGGGAGCAACAATTTGAATTATCACAATGTCATAATGGCTTTCAGCTGCTTGTCTGAACCTGCTTGTTGTCCACAGGCAAAAGAAAGTTAAAACAGTAATCTTCCTTTATGAGAACTCAATATATAAAATTTTAACCACATAGAAAGTTTGAAATGTCAATTTGATTCTGTTGTTTAGATCACTTGGGACCTGGGCAGACAGAAAGACGGTGGTGTTACTCTGTTGTAACTGTGTTCTTTACCGAGAGGGTGGTCAAGCACTGGAGCAGGCTTCCTAGAGAGGTGGTCAGTGCCCCAAGCCTGTCAGTGCTTGAGGCACTTGGACAATGCCCTTAACAACATGCTCTTACTTTTGGTCAGCCCTGAATTGGTGAGGCGGTTGGACTAGATGGTCGTTGTAGGCCCCTTCCAACTGAAATAGTCTATTCTATTCTAACTCTTAAACCAAAAACTCAAACTTTGTGGTAAACTCCCTAAAAGCTTGTTCTTTGACCACAGTCCTCAAGAAATTAGTACTCTAGGTCTGGGAAGATGGAACTATAATCTTCATATGCAATAATGTGGCTGAAACCATCCATTGTTGAGTGAAACTGTTGAATTTGTGGAGCACAGTAATAATTTCGGGCTAAGGCTGTTTCTTCCTTGGTTATTGAGGGCAGATCTGCGGTTTAATGGAGTCAGTACCGCGCATATTGACACAGCAATGAAACAGATAACCAGTGTCCCTGCGTGTCCGGAGGGCAAACGGTAGCAAAGCTGCAGCTTTTCTCAGCCTGGGGAATGGGTCACTTAGCACCATCTTTGAAACAGATGGGAGTATTCCTTCATTTTGAGTCACCTTTGTAATAGTGACAAAGCCATGTACTGCCTTTAGTACCTCGTGTTTTAAATAACTGTCAAGAAGCAACAACAGTGAACAGGCTAATGCAGAAAAGGCATCTCTTAGTTACTTTTAGGTTGCAGAAAAGCTGTAAATAGGCTTGTTCCAGAAAAATGTTGCCAATTTTCACTTCTTTGTGTAGATATTTAAATTTGAATGTTGCTCTGTTAGAGGTTGTTCAAGTTGATGAAACAAACTGAGCTTTGACTGAAATCAGAGGCACACTCTTGCCTCATTTTATCAATCTAAATATTCTAATATCAGAATAGTTATGCAGTCACTGATGTCAGCTTTTCCTCAGTGATGTACCTGTAATATTGAACATAATATCATTTTAATAATGAAGACTCTTTTCTGCCTGCTGTCTTTGAGCTAGCTGCTGTACTAAGTCTATGGTAGTGGCACAAGATAAATAGGCATGGATAACTTCTGTTAATACTGGGCAAAGAATGGAATGGAGACTATAAACATTTTCAGTCCTAATAATTTCTATAGGAAGGATATAGCAATTCAGGTAGTTGTTGATTAGTTTGGTTTTTTTAAACTATTCTCAGGGGTATCGTTACTCTAACAAAATTTTAATTAAGTCTTTCAGTGGCAATATTGAATTTTAAAAGTTAGTAGTTACTGGTTACAGCATGACTTCGTTAGTATACAGGAAAATCATTCTGTGGTGATTAACATATATTCGCATCTTGGAATGCATTATAGGCTCTAAATTATCATCGAAATTAATGCAATCTTCTTAAAAGGGCTTAAAATATGGTAATAGATACAGCATACTAGCACCTGCAGCTCTAGGTACCAAAGTTTTTAAAGTTGGATATAATTATATTTATTTTGCAAGCATCTAAATGAGGGGGAGAATGAGAAACAAAGTTTAATAAAACTTGAAAATATAGGCACTCAATTTGAACGCAGTTTAGATTTTTAAAATTTTATTTTATTTAATAAGTATATTGCTATTTCTGATGCATATGAAATACTTTGTAAAGTCCATTTTAAAGTTCAAAACCTGTAGCAGAATTGTGACGTTCCTTGAACTGACTTCATATTAGTGAATTCAGTCAGCTGGGTTGCTTGTGATTTACACCAGTAAATCAAGAAGGAGAGAAATTTGTTACACAAGTTTAATTTTTCAAGGCTGCTTCTTACTGGTGTGCTGTGCTTGTATTTTTTTTTAAGGGTTACTTGCAAATTAATTTTCCAGTAGTCTAACAGAAGAGGAAGCATGAAAAACAAAATATGGCAGCTGTTTGCAACTCAGTTTCTGGTTTACACCTATGCAGGTATCCTGTAGGAACAGGCTGGCAGAGAGCATCAGTGGTACCTGAAAATGAGCAGGTACAATTAACTTGGGGCTCATGTACTGTAGTACTTCGCTGATTTAGAGGTGCGATACATGGAAAATAATGGATCTAAACTTGAGCTCAGCTCCCATTCTGCAATTAAATTAATGGAGCTAGCCAAGAAATAAAAGTGATTTTTTGCAAGAGGTCATGATTATTTCCCCAATGTAAAAAGAAATAAATACATGTATATGTTTCTGTTGAACATCTGTGGCATAATAAGTAGATACCTCCTTATTCTTTAGATGTTTTATTGAATGAATCCCTGCCTGTCTTTAAGATAACAAGAAGACATGCTGACATTTGATGCGGGTGTTCATTGTGCATAAAGTGAAGCATGTACAGCACATTAAATGCAGAGTTGGAACGCCAAGAGAGATTTACAGATAACAGAAATTAGCAGAAAATGCTTCTTATTATCAGTACAGAAAAGCTGTATTTTAAATGACAGCCAGATGCTTGTTTACTATGATTATAATGTTAATGGTAATATTCTGTTCGCAGTTCTGTGTGCATAGCAGCTACTGAGGTCATTGGGAATTCTGGGAAATGTTAACCCCTACTGGTTTTTTTTTAAAGTAAAATGATGACTACTGCTCACAGTGCCAAACAGTATGAAGCAACATAAAAACGGTAGCTGTTTAATGAAGTTTTTTGTTGGGGGGGGGAGGGGGGGGGGCAGGCGTTTTTGGGGGGTATGTGTGTTTTGCTATACATAGTACAGGAAAGCATTGGGGGGTATGTGTGTTTTGCTATACATAGTACAGGAAAGCAAAATCTTGCAGACTGAAAAATGATCATTCATCAGTACTTTTGTTTCAATTCTCTCAACAGTTCCTTCAGCACTAGATGCTTTTAAGCATCTGTCGGTATTGTATGATGATCTTAATGAGATAGAAAAACAAATTTTTACTGCATAGGAATGAATTCAGAAAATTTTTTGCCCCATTTGGAATGAAGTTAAAATTACAATTTAGTCCTTATATAGATATCCTTGTCCAGCTGTAACACCTGAGATTTACTTTAGCTTTAAGTTCGAGACGAAAAGTAAGTAGTGAAAGAGAAAATGGAATACAAAAGAAGGTATTAAAAAAACCCCACCCCCCCCCAACAAAACAAAAAACTCAAGGAAAGTCAATAAACAGTATAATTACTAATTCATTCAGAAATGGGAGTAATGGTTTCCTAAAGTGAAATGACCAAATCCAATAACCAACAGTTTGTCAGGGCAATAATAATAATGGTATTTGTAGCTCTCTTAATTGGCTTTAACCTTTCCCTTTGTGTGGAACTATTAAAACATTAAAGGGGAAAGTGATTAGAGAGACAGCTTTATGTTAGCTCATGGTTTGCACCATTTTAATGAGGTCAAAGCAATAAAGAGTCTCAACAGATCCTAAGGTCTGGATGATGAATGACTGTCTTCCACTGCTGATTCAGTGTTGTGCTCAAGTTTTGAGTTGCTGTTTAAATATGAAAATATAAATTTCTACAGTTAGGAACTATTCTTGAATGATTTACTCTTTCTCAGGAATATGTATGCAAATGTATTTGAACAAAAATGAAAGAAGTTTTGCTTCTTGGCAGGAGGAAGATTGAAGTGGTTGGATTAGAGAAAATGTTTTTAACGTGTGGTTGATTTTGAAATAAATAAATAAATAAAACACATGTGCACACATTTGTGTTTAAATATACCTACTTAGGGTATTCAGGCATGTCTCCAGTACATTGATCATTAATCATATGTAGTAGAGTTATGATGAGAATTTAGCAACTGCTAAATGTGCCATTTTCCTAATGCAAGGTTACACTTGTGGTGGATGAGTAAGTGGTAGTTTTAGTGGACGTGTGGATGGTAATTATTGCCTATTGATCTTTCCTTAGTGGCTTCATTTATTAAAGGTGTTTGTTTTATCTGGTTTGGTGGAAATCTATGGTGCATCAAGCTTATAACTGAAAGATGATCCTTAGGATTTCTTGGTCTTATTTTAGGCCTTCATTTTTCCATTTTATCTTTCAGTCCATTTTTTTCCCTTGAAAAATATCTAAAGTAAAATCTGAAAGTGGACAAGCAGCGAGTCCCCCAGTTCACATCCACATATGCAGTAAAGTTTATATAGTGAGCTGCGGTATGTAAAAATACAGTTGGTAAAGACATGCATGATTGCTGACTGTATTCCTAAGGAAAACTGAAGTGGCTTGGGAAAAGTGTATAGCTCCTCTTGCACTTAGGAGCACTATGAGATATAAATCCCCTGTAGTTACCTCCCTTTCACTAACAATATCTTCACGTATCATTCACAAGAGAAAAAACACTATAAAAATAAAATAGGTATTACTTTCTGTGACAAACAACTACATTGTTGGTCTGAAAGTTTTATTAACAGCTTACATTTATATATTTTTATGATACTTTTAAAATAGTGAATTATGAACGACTGAAAATACCCTCCAGCTTAATTGAGAACCATTATGTCTAGTAATTGCCAGTGATTTCAGAAACAGCCGTTGTTCTCTGGCCTATTAGCATAATTTGAATTTTTTATTGCACTTCATAATTATCTGTTGGAGTTAACAAACAGGCCCATTTACTGAAGTGTTTAAGAACAAAAGCCCCAAATGGACTGAATTGTGATGTATTATTTCTATTAACCAACCTTGCTGGAACAGTTTTGTACATCAGTTTTTGATGGGGTCATGACTTCTGATAGAAGAGGAGTGTGGATTTTCTAGTTTTCATTTCATTAAGTGTAGGTAAAACGGCATCTTTAAAAATTGTCTTTGACTCCTTACATATCTACTGCATTTAGTCCTCAGTACCACTTTAACATGATCTCCACGATAGCTGGAGAGAAGCACTATTTCAGCCTTCTATATTTAACAAATTTCATCTGTTCACCGTGGCAAGTTAGCGAAGACAGAAGAAACTTGACCCCTGCTTAGACTGTAATATTTTTAGATCAAGACTCCTTTTTAGTTCTGTGATTTGTGGTGAAAACAAGCTCCTTATCTATCAATTAGATTTCTATGTACTGCAATAAAAGAAATCACTGAAACTCACTGTCTTATTACTGGTTTTCCCAGCCCATGATCACATACAGCATACCGTCATTTGTAATATAAAAACCTCCAGTGACAGAAAGACCTCCTAGTTGTTCCTATTTCTGTCATTCTTCTTTGTAGAAATCGTTTTAAGCAGATTTTTCTTCCTTGAGCGTTTAGACCTCGAGCCTTTAGGTAATCTTCTCAATTATTCCCTGGGGCTGTAGAGAGACAGGAAAGTGCAATTCTCTTAGCAGCTAAAATTGCAGGTTCAGGTTAAAATTAAGGTACAGGCTTTAAACAATCTGATATTGGGGAAAAAAGAAAGAGGATAGGAACAGATAGAAATCCTGGACTTTTGGCTAACAGTAAGGTTAGTGAAATATGTGATCGACTTTTCAGAGAGAATCGTAACTAACTCTTCTTTTGTAACCCTCTGGCAGGTGATATGGCAGGCTGTGTACGCTGCTTCTCTCTATATCGATCTTCTCTGTCCTCCTAACTTCATCTACATTCTCCTAAAATCCATCAAATGTTGTATTCAGTCTTTGTAGGGCCCTAATGGAATGTCTGAAAAGATTTGGGGGACAGAGGACCTGGGGTGGGGGCAGATGGAAGGGGACAGTCTTCTAACTGTTTTGACCTAAGCCAATTGCTTATTTAGGGCATTCAGCTATCAAATAATTTCACCCCTAATTTATTGCTTCTTTCTATGGCAGAAATATTTTACATTCGCTTTTACATTCATAATCAAAAAGTATGTACCAAGAAATTGGTATAACTGTTGGGAAAAATGTTAGTGATGAAAAGACAATCTTTGCTACGAGCAAAGAGAAACAGTTCATGAGCAGGTGTAGGGGTTTTTATTTGTTGTGTTTGTTTTTATTTTGGAGGAAATGCCTTTCCGATAAATTGACAGAGCCCAGCTGTAAACCTCTATTCCAGACATGAGCTTTCTGCAAGCTCTGAGTAACTTCCACAGAGCTGAGAGGACTGTAAAAATACCATGCAGGCCTTGGCCAGCAGCAAAGTTTAGATTTGAATAAGTCCAGAGCTTTCTGAGGATTAAAATGACATTTTTTTTCTTCAGGGATGTTTTAGATATGTGAGGTGCAATGAATGGAAAATTTCTTAATACGTAAGTGTTCTCCTATCATTGAAAATGATAAAGTAAATGTTATATAAGTGTGATTCTTCGTGCTTTAGTGTGGGAGGCATCTTTTTGAAGACTACGCAAGAAAATCACCCATTATCTTTTGTCATGAGTTAAGCCTAAACTAGGAATCTGGAATTGTTATACTACCTTTATGATAATTTTTATTGTGGGCTACCAGCTATTGTTACTGAAGCATATACTTACATCATATTTGCATGAATCAGGCTAACGGGTTTTGCCTTGCAGGAAGTACCTTTTTCTTATCTCTATCTTGCTGTTTGGTTTTGGTTTTGTTTTGTTTTGTTTTTTTCCTTCGTGACTTCAATATAAATTAAAACATACAGCTTCCTTCTGAGGAGTAATGAGAAATTTCTTGTGAAGATAACTTAAAGGTCAGCTCTTGGTAAGGTTAGGGTTAGGACACTACATGTCCTAGTGTGCGTACACATATACTTGTGTGTGTATGTATATATTTGTATGTGTTTATACAATATCCACATCTGTGGTATACACCTAACTCTCATATATTGTATGGATTTTTTTTCTATCACTTGCAGCAGTGTAAGGGGGAAGATCCTTAAACTGGGGACAGCTTCACCCCTAGTGAGGATAATCAGCAAGAGGTTTTTCCTTCTTATGAGACTAATGTTCTAAAATGTTTAACATTTCTTCTTTTATAATTAAACTAGAACATTCTTTATCCAAAAGATAGTGAAATACAGCCCATTTGAGTTGTATCATGCATTATGTTGGCCAAAAAGATTGCTGTAAGGATTTTTAAATACTGCACAGGATAGGACTGGTGATTGTATACGCCTTATAATATGCTTGCTTTATTTTTCAGTCAGTCTTTGACTCTGTTATAGGTTTGTTACGGATTTTATGATGCGTCCTATGGATTGAGAAGATACTAGGTCTCATATTACAGTACTAGCAAATGAGTAGGGACATTGCTGTCATGAAATTTTACCAGGTGTTAACTACAGGCAAATTGGAGACCTTTGCATCAGCCATCCTTTTTAATAATCTAAGCTCTTTTTATACTTTTATGATAGCTGTAAACTGTTGACCAGAGAAGGAACTGATAATTTTTGTCTCTTTCAAAAGCCATTCATTTTCTAGCACATATATATAGCAATTTATTTTCTAGCATATATATGTAAACATATATATGTAAACATATATATAACATATATATAAAACATATATAAAATAATGTATATATGCTATTGAGCTGGGGGGCATGTCTGACACCCTTGCATCATTTAAAATTACAGAGGGGAGGAATGGATAATCTTATTAATAAGAACAGTAACAACTGATGACATAGCCACTCTCTTTATCTCTTTGTTATTAAAGGAGTATGTCCTCTCTTTCTCTTATGAGATTATTACTTGTGGGATCTCAGGGTTTGACCTGACTTGTATTTTCTTTTGTTGCTGTTGTACGTCATTGGATTTAGGCTATGTGGATCTAATAAATAACAAGATTAAACTGAAGAAATTGTTGTTGTCACTCTATATAGTTGTAGCACATAAATGCGTGCTTCAGGTATTTAATTGCCATTCTAACGCAGAAGACAGTAGTTTTATGCTCCACTGTTGTGAATGATCACGTGGTTAATTTTGCAATCCATGGTGAACCTAAAAACTGAAATGGCATTGTGGGCAGTAGGAAGGTTACATAAGTATTGTTTGTAAAATCAAGTCTTACTGCGCAGAAAGAAGTCAAAGTTTTAAAAATTTTATTTGCTAAGCATTATGTATAATAATTATATGTTGTTTCAATTGTACATCAGGTAATATTATATATTGCAAAGGAAGTTGTTTCTGCAGTATTTGTCTGCCTCACTGCTTACAGGTGATGCCAAGGCAGTGCCAAAGTTAGACATGATGTGACCTGGGGTTGCTGTGGGACTGGTTGTCTGGATGTGAGAGGGAAGCTGTCAGTGTATTTAACATAGTACCAAGTTTTTAGTTGGGAGAATTGATTTTGTTCATACTTGTATTTGTGACATGCAGTTATAAATATAGTAGTTGATCTCCTTCTTACCTTAAAATTGCAGTGTAAATGAATATTTGAAATAATTATCCTGAGTTAAGAAGTTCAGACAAATTACAACTTGCTTTGTGGTGCGGAGACCTGACTTCAAGCAAGAATGAAAAAGAAACAGTCCCATATTACCTAAGTACTTTTTAATGTTCTCTGTCTCCATTGATAGACTGAATTTTTGACAGTGAAAGTATATACAGTTATATTCAGTTCATCTTCCCTGATTGTTTTCTCCATAAGCCTTCGGCTGAGTTTAGTTATGACTTATAGCTTGAGCATGGCATTTGGGAAAAACAGAAAAAGTAGTATAAATGTAAATGTGAAAAGCTACAGCTCATTCTGTTTTTGAAATTGTTGGTGTGAAAAGAACTCAACAGTGTTTTATTTAAACAAGGTCTGCTTCAACCTTGATTGACTTGCAGTAAATTGCCTGGTACGAGAGGCAAAAGGAAGTGGATAGAAAAATGGCAATCAGCACCAAATGTTTCACATATTGATTGACAAGCACCAGAGATGTGCTAGAGTAAGATAAATTGGCTAACAGAGCCCATCTTGACAGCTCCTGAGATGGGAAAATTGTTCCTGTTAATTTGCTGCTGGGACCTTGTCATTTATGGGGATATATATTTGAGTGCCTTCTAATGGTGTAAACAAACTTTGGATTCCTAAGTAGCATATTTCAGCTTCAGTCGCTTTAATTCTTCTCTGTCCGTGTATTTCTGATCTGTAGTTATAAAGTGCTTTAAGATCGAAAAAATGAGAGAAACTGTCATTATTTTAAAGATACAGTTCATGCTGAAATACAGAACAGCACATTCAAGCTATTCTGTAGCCTGTTTGATTTCAGTGGGGGTTTTGCTTTACTGAAAGGCGTGGAACAGAGCCCATTTGTTTAGAGGAAGAACATGTATCTTTATTCCTTCGTTCTGGCAAATTTAACTGTAACTATAATGAAAAGACTTCTTACCTTTTTAACATATCTAATTTTGTGCTTGCAAATGCCTTTTAATCAGGTTACAGGCTTTCTTAGTACTGCAGAGTGAAGCTTCCTTTTCCATATAGTAGTCTTTCATGTCTGCGATTTCTTTTCATTAAAAGGAAATTTATCTTTTTACCTTTCTGTACTGTTCTCCCAGACTGCCATTAATTATGGTGATAAACAGCAGTGCTAAAATAGTTAATGGTCTGATAGCTGTTGTGTTGCAAACTGCTGCTCAGAAAGGCTTTATTTTGGTTAAATCTTTTCACATAAAGTGAAATTTCACATAAATGACACTTAAGAAATCAACATTTTTCAGCTTTCATGTAAGGAAAGTGAGCAGATTTCAGTGTTCATTTAGGGTGTGGCCCACAAACAGTAAATTATATTGTCCTTGCTTCCATAATTTATATTCTGTTTCTTTATTTGAGTCTACTTCCCAAACTCTGAACTGGAAATCAACTTTACAAAGGTGGAGATATTTCAAACCTTTTTCAATACTGGGAGTGAACAAAAATTTATCTGCACTTAAATTGCTCATTTGGAAGTCGTTTGTTAGTTTTGTCCATGATCGTGTATTTGGATACTTTCTGTATTCCATGTCTTCTTCAGGGAATAGTCAGCTCTACAAGACATCAGAGAGATTTTGAAAGGGCTAAATAGGCCTAGCTCGGTATTAGTAATGGTATTTCATTTCCCCTTTGATTTTGAACTGCAGTTTAGCTCCAAGCTGTATTTCTAGATCTGAGTGCAGTGGACCATCCTGAATTGAATGAACAGCAGCAGCCTGGTATTCCAGTCAGGAAAAGACTGCAGTTGGGGGAGCTTCTCTCTGTGCAAAAGCTTTTTAGGACTCTAGGGTGAAATCCTGCCTGTGCTGAAGGCAAAAATACAATTTGTATTGACTTATATGGAGCTGAGATTCCACTGTGGTTTACTATTAAATGGTGGAATGTTCATTCTTGAAGCAGGATCTGTAACAGGGCCCGATAACTTCTTGTCAGGGTACACAAATGTTCAGTGTAAAATACCGTAACAGTCTTAAACACTTGTAGCACTTGTTAGATGTTTAAGAAAAAAAGATGTTTAGTTGCCTGAAGATGCAGTAAGACACAGGGAAGTCAAATGCTTACACGCTTTTGTGCTTTGGAAAATCCCGCCAGTGACATACACGACTGAGAAGTCAAGCCTTTAGTTTCCTTGTACGCCCAAAACTTCTGCTAATGTCAATATGGGTTGTGTAAGAAATGCAAGATTGGATCTTGAGAGAAGAAACCAGATGAAGCAAGAAAAATGTAAATATCAAGATAATACCATGTAAATGTAAGTATCAGTATCAAGAGTAATGGAAGATTAATTCCCATCATACTGATACTTTTCTTACTGCACCTTAGTATCTCCCAGCACTAAAATACAAACATCTCTAGAGTGTATCAGAGCAGATGTTTAGCACTAATTCAGAAGTGCATTCTACACACATTTAGAAAGCAAATAGGAACACCGTATTCAAACTGTAGGTGTAACTAAGAAAAGTAGACTTTAATAACCTGAAGCAGAATTAGCCAGAACATAGCGCTGGCACTGCACTATATGATAGAGCAGATTTTAAGCATATTATTTAATTTAGCCATATTAAAATAGCCATTTACATAATACTGATCAAGTGAAGCCTTGTGTTCTTTTCACATTTGTTCACCAGAAATTAGAGCTGCTTTTTTAGTAGGCTGCAAAGAGTTAACACAAGCTCTCTAATCATTATCCAACTCCCACCAGTTAGTACTATCTGTGTATGACTTTCACAGAGTTTGTTAAATAACTACAGGTCGGAGTTTTCTCATGTTTGTTAAAGATAGTGTTATTTTTCCCACCTATTAGTGACTCCAGGCATTTGAATCACTAAGTGTTGCAGCATTCCTGGAAATAAATTTCTCTAATAGAAATAAAGCCAACATCATTCAGGAATATATATAGTGGAGACGGCGTGAGTGATTGTTTAACAGTATTTAGAATTTCAATAAAATAAGGTGAAGGTAAACAGGAGGTGTTTGGATAGTGGAAACAAGTTTGTAGCACAGCATAGTCTGAACTCTCTGTGTCACTAGAATAAAGATCAAATCGAGTACTTGTAGATTTATCTAAGGAGGTAGATTTCATAGGGTGCCTGGTAATTACCTACCTAGGGCCTAATTACAACCCTTTCATTAGCGGAATTCTCTGGCATGAATGCTTAGCTGATAAGATTGATAAATAGGAAATTTTCTTTCTTCCCAATTTTCAAAAGCTGCACATATTATTAAGTTATTATAAAGGTAGAAGTTCAGTCACATATGATGATGGTTGTGAATCTTCCAATAAGTTTCTTCTAAATACATGATCTTAGAATGTTATTCTTGTCCCACAAGGAACAGGCAGTTGATGAGTTGTTATAATTTAATGTTAGTTATAGTTAGTTCAGAACAACCTTTTTTAGGGAAGTTAAGTTAATGCAAGTTCGTGTGAGTTATGCTCATGTGGATTTGTCTGTTTCTTCTTGCTCTGATTTTACTAAATCAGAGGTACAGTAAGATTAGAGAAGACATTTTGACTTTATGAGTGATGGGAAAAAATCATTGAAACAAATTACTGTTTTCCAGCTATGGCGGTATCAAGCATATGCCAAGTAATCAGCTTGCTAGTGTAATAGGTTCATGAAGGGAAAGAGTTTTCTAATCTTATTCACCGACGTTTTTCCCAAGACAGCGACAGCTTTTATAAAATGAGGCTTATAACTTCTCATTACAGAATCTAATCTGCCCAAAAGACACTGAACAGCTGCAAAACCCTAACATCATCTAGCTGTAAATTGTTTTTATTATTTATCTTTGTTTAACTAAAAAAGAAAGGGGCATAAGATGATTTAACAAGACAAGAATTAAGTGACATTAGCTTTTGACAGCAGCAAATTATTCCTTTACAAACTGAATTGGTTTAGATAATTTTTAAGTCATGACGGTCTACTTATTTTTAATATCCAAATTCCATAAAACTGATATATTTTGTAGGTGGATTGCTTAGGAAAATTAATTTAACATTTAACACTGAAAGTCAGAAGATAAGTGATTGATTTCCAAGTTAGTCTTATTCTTCTGCATAGATTTTAGTAATGATAGTATCTTGCATTGGTACAGTGATTTTCATATTCAAGAATTACACATGCAGAGTACTTCAGGAAATATTAACCACATACAGAGTTCAAATGGATTAAGGAAGATAACAAAACTTGAACAAGCTTGTAGAATGCATCTATAATAAAAAATAGAGACCAGGACTTGCTGGTTCTTCTTCATTCATTCCTTTTCTGTTATCTACAGTTCTCAACCTGTATTCCTGGGTGTGCAGTAAATGGTTCTCCTTCAGAGGACAGGGAAGAGGAACATATTAAATATGAATATATTTTAACATTGGATTTTTTCTTCTTTTTTTGTAACAGGAACTGGCTGCCATTTTAAAATTTTTCTTTTTTTCTATCACATTTAATACCTTATAAACCATTTCTTGTCCTGCCAGCAGAATTTAACTAGAACTACAACAGTGCTAAACCAATGAGACTTTATGCATTACTGTCATGACAAATCTAAGATTATTTTGTTTTGTTCGGGATTTTCTTGATTTATCTCTACCCCCACCACCCATGTAGGATTGCTTGGAAATGTAAATATAAATTATAACATGTACCTAAGAAGAAATAGCTTTGAGTTTTAGGATAATTTTATTTAAACATCATTTTAACTTCTAGACTATTAAAAAGCTATACCTACACAGGTAAGATCATGATTTCTAGGAATATGTTCTCTAAAGAAATGCACTTTTTTGCTTGTACAATGTGAATTTAGGAATCTTTCAAAACTGTATTTTATGCTGCATCAGATCATCCTGTGTTATTGTGTTTCATATTTTCATAAAGGAGATAGAGATTTTGGCATGTATGTGTTAATTTCTTCAGTGCCCTTTTGCTGAGGGCTTTGGTCTCCTTAGAGTTGATTTTGCTTTTTGATGTTTCACAGAAAGGCTCTAGGAAACCTGGGTGTGGTTGAGAGCAGAGTTAGTTCCATTGCCTGCTTGAGAGGGGAGGGAATGGATGTTGCTTCTACTAAGTTTGGCTTCAGTATTGCTTTGGAGATCTTGCCAACATAAATTTCACTCACTCACCCTGAATGCAACAGGAGTTCATGTGTTGATGGTGTGATGGAGCTGTGCCTCTACAATACTGACACTCAGCTCCTGCTGCTGTGCAGAACTGCAACACGAGCCTTTCAACATTTCAGCCACCTGGAAATGAAAAACCCACCCCCAAAAAATAAAGGTCTCAGGGCTTCAGGGGCCCAAGTGAATTCCTTCTGAAAGAATGTAGCTCCAGGCAGCCCCAGGGAGCAGAGCGGACAGTAGCCAACCCATCACACACGCAGTCTGCAAAGACGTAGTTGTAGACACAGACATCTCACTCCACAACTGGCTCCACCGTTTCTTACTTGGCAGAGCAGAATCTACAAAGTATTGGTGAAAATGGCATAACCAGGCTCTCTGTGTGCTGTGCAGGGCTCTGTTGTTCTGCTCTCAGAGGAGCTACTGACCAAAGATACAAATCTTTCTTATACATTGATAGAAATTGCCTTTTTGGGCATGTTCTTGCCTATACTGTAGTTACATAATTTTTAAAAAAATTATGTTCACTCTGTTCATGCTGTTGCTCGGGTTTTATGCTTTTTTGCATAACAAAGGTTTTGAAAAAACTAAGCGAGGCACGAAGGGTGTCGTTCATTTTGTTAAATGGGAAAGACACAAACCCATAGTACTGATTTGTCTTCGCTGGTTCATTGTTATGTAAATCACAGATGATGACTTACTGTGTCTAGATCTCTTTTTTGGCATTCTCTTTTAATGGTTTCAAAGCCACCTTCTGTCTTTCCCTCGTATGATATGATGGTATCAACTTTATCCTTAGTTGCTCCGACTATCCTTTTTGATGCAGAGAAATACCTAAAAACATCAATAAACAGGTCTGTGCAGGAACATCAGCCCCATGCTTTTTTCTCCTTTGACTCTTATGAAATAGACTCTGTGAAAACACTTTTCTTAGCTTGGCTGGTTTTGTTCATTTGTTGCTTTCAGAGAGATAGGAGCTTCAGAAGCTCTGGAAGTACCTTTCTTCAGTAATAACTCTCTATCATCCAAATCCTGATTTATATCTTTTTTTTTCCTTGCTGTTTTGAAGCTTGTTTGCCTTAGAAAAAAAAAACCTGCAACAGGAGTTTAGGCAACAGAAAGCAACTTGATGCTGAAGAAAATGATCGCAAATTGTCAGATTTCTTTCCTTCTTTTTCTTGCATACTTCATTTTGGGCTTTTGTTTTGTCAACTTGAAATGCAGTCAGATGAATGAAGGGCTAACTGAGTCCTCTTTCCAGATAAATTAGCATTGCTACTTGCCAGATGAGCTAACTGTTAGGTGGTGTGTCTTGTCTTTCTCCTGGGAGCTGGCAGTAGAGGCTGCCTAGCTCTGGGGGAAAATGACTTTCTCCCCTGAGAAAAGCTTTGCCTGCTGGGGCTCCCCACTGGCCTCCAGTGCGCTGAAGTACAAATGCCATTTTAGCTACAAAAATAATAGATGCTGTTATTATACAGAAAATGGGTGATTTTTCCTGTTGTCAGTTAACTGTAGTAATTTCATCAAATACAAAATATTTATATTCCTTATGCCAGTTATGGCAATATATATTTAATTTATTAAAAATGACTCTGCTTGAGAGTGCCCAGCCCATTGGCAAGACGTGCTTTGCACAAATATTTGAAGGACAGGTTTTTTTCTTGCAGAAGGCAGTTATTCTGAGGAGCAATAGGAGAGTCTGCTGAATGTGCTATACCTCAGGAAAGTTTCACCTTCATCAGCCACCTGCTTAATTTATAGTGCTTTGCACTGCAGAAACATGCATCTTACCGTTATCTAGTTGTTTCCTGACACATTTAGCAACGTTTCTCGCTCCTTAAAGGGAAATTAACATTGCTGACAATGTAGGTGCTTTAGTTAGGCTGACTTGGAAATGTAGTGAGAATGTGTCTGGTGCGTGTGTTACCCCTCGAGCAGGGTCATAGAACCATAGGACAGCCAGGGTGCTGGCTATGTTCCTTGTATTGATTCCGTTTGGCTTTCCAGCTCCATTTCCTGAAGTAAGGGAGAAAAGGAGGGGGATATCTGATCCTTCTCTTTTATCATCTCTAGTTAATGTCCAGCCAATGCCATTACTAGATAGCCTTTTAGTAAATATGAGCAACGCAGCAACTGCTGCTAATGATAGTCTATCATTTAAGTCACTAACATAATTTTATGGGATTACTTTATATAGGGTTCTATACTTTGTATCGGTGTAACGTGAATATGAGCTTCAATCAGTAAATGTCAAAATCTTAATTGCCAATTAAGTGCCATACACTTTCTGTTATGATGCCATCAGTTATGTAGAAACAACTCATCTCCTTTACTTTTTACTTCCCTAGCTTCCTGCATTAATACTTGAATGCTACTGCATCTTCCAAACAGTTGTTTTAAAAAGAACAGTTACCTTAAAGTTTCCCTTCTTTCTGCAATCTAATGTGTTGAGGATTGCACAGTGAGTTTTTGGCTTGTGTATGTCTTTTCTATTTGAGTCCTAGTCCTTATGACCAGAGCTGTAGAACAAAGACATAAGTGACTTTATTGATAGTAATATATGTGACTAACTGTAGTTCTTACAGATCATTTATGTTTATTTTCTGCATGAATAGCAGGTAGCCTAACTTAGAGAAGTACAAAATAGTTATATCAAAACCTCTTGATTATGAAGATTACCAGCTGTTTAAAGCTATTGAAACTTGATTTTGCTTATAAGAGCCTCTACACATAGGAAGATGCCTTCATAAATGTAATGTATCAATGAGGATATGCTGTTTAGGTATATGAAATTCTCAGTGTGACATGCTGAAAATGCCTGGGGTTGAACAATCTACACAGATTTTTGCTACACATGTGCTAACCTTAGAAGTGAGATTCTCCTGATGGGAAGAGCTTGAGAATTCCATTGCAGGTAAACTAAGCTTTGAGATCTGTATTTACCACCTCTGGGATTCAGATCTTTTCTAACAAAATAAGTTTTTATATTGAAGTGGATAACTTAGGAATGCAGGATGGCAACAAACAAGTTGTGATCTTCCCCATGACAAAGTTAATGGCAAAATGGCTATTTAAGGAGTCTGAATTGGTCCTTTAGACTTCTTAAAATAATCTTGCTTGGATATTATTATGGTTGGATTCGATGATCTTAAAGGTCTTTTCCAACCTATACGATTCTGTGATTCTGTGATTGTGTATCTATCTAAATGTGTGGGGGTGAATTTATTTAAATATATAAATATTTATATAAATATAGACACAATTATGTTTCTTATATATTGTTAGGTAGTAATACTATACTATAGTACAGCTAGCTGAAAGGCTACTTAACAGCTCTTCAAGTTGTTTTTTTGTAATGCATATTTACACAGTAACTGCTCATGTGTCAAAATTCTTAAATTTTGATGATTTTTGTTGTGTTTGTTCCTGTCATGCACCATGGTGGAAAGTAGGGGCCAGGGTTTCACGCACACAAGGGCTTTATTCACCCACAAAACTCCACAGGTCCTTTGCAGGAGGAGGAAGAAGGGGGAGTATGGAAAGCGCATTGCAAAATGCCTTCAGTAACTGATAAGCAGCCTGCTTTTCTTCTTTGATTGTGTCTTTCATTTACATATATTAATGACAGGATTGATTGCAGGAGGTCCTTTTTATCTCCCCCCAGACTCCCCTCCCCCCCCGATAGGTTTTGGTCTTTTAGGCTAACAGCAACCAGAGTATCTCTTTCCAAAATGTGTTATTGTAATTAAGATGAACAGAACTCTTCTTAGCTGTCTTGTAAGTGTCTCGGCTTGAGACAGTCTGCTCTGTCGCCCCATTGCCGCATTATACCATGACCACACATGGCAGGTTCACCCTGGTAAGCTTGTGCCTTATTCAGCCTCTGTCTGGCTGTGAAGCTGTCCTTAACAAGGAGAATAAAGGGATTCCTCACACCTATGTCTGACCTGCATACTCAGCTTTTGTGGATGTCTTCGGAAGATGGTTGTGGAGCTGTGGCATCCTTACCAGCTACAAGCGTGGCACGATTTTTGAATGTTGATACTATGGCAGATTTTAAGCCTTAGGGGCTTAAAAGTGTAGCAGTAATTGAGGAATGGTTTCATAAAAGTGCCTGGGCTGCTGAAGAAAGATGTGACTTTGTTAAAAAGAAAAAATGGAAATAATAAGTCTATGCTGTCTGCTATATAATCTTAGGGGAAAAAAGGGAATATAAGTGATAAGAGGGTAAAAAAGGCCTTTGCAGAATGAGGTTCCAAGTGGCATGGAAGCCAGAAGCTATCCCAAATCAGAATGCCCTCCAGAAGGAGACTTAGCAAGTTTTTTCCTTCACTATTAAGTAGTAAGATAAGATAAATGACAGGAGAAAGTAATGAGGGGGAAAAAAAGAAAAAGGTTTTTTTGTTCTTGTCTTGCTTTTTTTTGAAAAATGGCTTACAAATACTGTATTCAGTATCTGTATGAGTATTTGCCATGTATGAGTATACACAGTATGAACATGCATATGAACAGATATTTGAAGAAAAACTAATATTAACTTTTACCATTGAAATTGTAATACATCAGCTTTTAGACTTTGGTTTCTCTTTCTAGCATTTGTATCTGGTTTATGTTTCTTTGGGTATGTTACACAGTAACATTATTGCTCTCAATAGAAGTAAGTATCTATTACATAGGGTTTCTGTCAATGCACAACTAGATAAAAATCTTATTCATAGACGCTTTATCATATTAATAAATGAAGAGTAGATGCAAATTGTACAGAATCCTATTTACATTATGGATTTAACTTTTGAAAACAGCAATGTAGTAGAATACTGATGTTACCGTACATCACAGTATGTTTTATGATACTGTAGGGTATTATTGCAAGTCCCATTGTGAAGTGATGGAAATTTAGAATAATGTCAAGAGATGGGGGGTTTCAAAATATAACTGTTAAGGTATCTGCAGACACATTAATGGGTCTGGCAAGAAGCTCAGTTTTATAAAACCTGTAAAGCTTAGTCTGTTATTTTAAATGGTACAATAATACATTGAATTTATTTGACCAAGATATTAGTATTCAACGGTATGAATCGAACCCATTATTTCTAACTTAAGAGTATACAGTAACAAATAAATTGCATTTATCATGCTCTTTATAGCCTAACTGCAATACGTTCAATTCTCTTCGGTAGTTTCACAACCATTCTCTCAACTGTGGTACTGCAGATAGTTACCCTTTACATTAATTTCCTAAGGCAACAAAGCTTAATAGTATCTTTTTCTGTTCCTCTTCAGTAATTTTTCAACTCACTTCCCACCAAATTTTACAAAAGGTTGGGTGTCGTAAGGTATTCCTGTGTGTTTCGGGGAGTGGGGGTGGAGAGCCATACAGAGAGAAGCAGCTCTACTAGAGCCCCACTACTGCAGAAGGAAAGGCTGTAGTGGGAGTTCAATGTTTAGTAGATGCCAGAAATCAACATGACAGAAAGATCAAGAATGCCCCAACCACAAGAAAAGTTTTAATCAAATTTGGCAACTTATTAGGAAATCTAGTCACAGGACAGGTTGGCAATAGGTTCTATGACTCGCAGACATCTATGTTTTTCAATTAACATGTGCTTATGGACAAATCTTCCTCAAGAGCCAACTTCCCACCGAAATAATGCAACATTTTAACAACTTGATACCTTCTGTTTCCTCTAAGCTACAAACAGAGCTGGAGTAATTAGATGTTTTACCTTGTCTTCAGGGAATTGGGCTGTATTATTTCATGAAAGTAACAATGTGATTAGCTTTCCTGGCAAAAGAATTCTTGGGTTTTTTCATTTCTCTCAATGTATTCTGCAAAAAGGTACCTAAATTTCTCTGAAATACCAGATGCAGTTTACACAGAAGGCAAAATCTTTTTCCCTTCATCTCATCACTTCACACATCCAACATTTTTATAATACAGTAATATTTTCATATGATACAGTAAATGCAGATTTTGAATTTATAAGCTGCTCCTTTTAACTTCATAATGTTGAAGCAGAGCCAGAATATGTGAAAATTAAATGCACACAATGGGCACAGTGTCACATTCCTGTCTGAGGTGTGTCAAACGTCAGCCTCTCTGCTTGTTTCCAACGCATTGCAAAGAAATAATTAGAAACTGGGTTTGCTCAATCACTTCCCTTGAATGTTTAGGATATTCACTGTAGTATTTCATAAGAATAGCATAATCATGAATAATAACAGTAATTATTCCTGTCATCAATATTAGAATTATTTCCTCA
Organism: Mycteria americana; assembly: GCF_035582795.1. Classification (NCBI taxonomy): domain Eukaryota; kingdom Metazoa; phylum Chordata; class Aves; order Ciconiiformes; family Ciconiidae; genus Mycteria; species Mycteria americana. The sequence goes on from NC_134372.1 coordinate 17,542,765, forward strand.
TAAATGCAAGTCCACAACAAAAATATTCAATACATATTGAATTTTCTCTAGCATAAAAGACAGTAGATGGGAGTTACTATGGAGTAGCTTAAACCCATTTCTGTCGTATGGTAACTTGGTCTTTTAGTCTTTTTCATCAATTTATCCAGTCCTAAAAATATAACAAAAAATAAGCATAATAGTCATTTGCCTATCTCCAGGTTTTTATTTTATTTTAAACTTTTTGAAGGTAAGAAAGTAGTTCATGCTGTTTGCTGGTACCATGCAGTGAAAGGGTTTTTTTCAGTTTCTATGGGTACCTTTGGTTGATTGCTGCTCCTCAAATATAGTTTATATGTGATGGCTGGAATTTTTTCATTTTCTTGATTTTCTTTTTTTTTTCCTCTCCTTTGGAATTTGATGTGTGACTCTAGAAGATTACCTAATGGTATAAACCTTAGTGTAATTCCTATAAAGTGAGGGGTTCTTGATTCCAAAAATGAAGATGTAACTTCATTTGACAATGAGAAAGCCAGTGTGTATTTGCTCTGCTACTATTTCTTTAAGAATGATGGAAGTAAGGATGCACCATTGCACGTACTTTTGCTGCGTTTTAACATTTGTAGCTAGTATGCAGCAGATCTCTCTTTGCCTCACAGGCTTTGGCAGTATCGCAGAGGTCATATTTTCCTATGTTTAAATTATTCATGAACAATTTCTCCAATGCACTAGATAAACTTGCAGAGATTAGAATGCGTGTTTCTCTTCTTCCTCTCATCCCTACAACTGGTCATATTCTAATAGGCAATGCAAAAAAAACCCCAAACCTGTCTTCATCTGTGTGCATTTGATGGAATGGATTGATATAAAGTTATGAGAGGAAAGTTCACAAAAGCAAAGAGTAAAAAAGTATGAATGGGGTTTTTTTGTTGAGTTGATACCACTAGTTTAGTTGACCAAAAATATGTTGTTACAGTGGGCTGAGGTGTATCGTACACATTAAGGATCAGGTTTCAGAGTTGAAATTAATCTGTCTGGTGAGCTAGACAGGAAATTTTGTCCCTGCAGAATGAAATGAGAGGGAAAGGACAGGAAAGCTTAGAGTTTCCAACCCATATTCTAGTTTAGCCCATCTCTACAAATGGAATAATTCCCTTTCAGTCCTGCTGTCCCCTGTGCTTCCTGTCCCATCCATCGGTGATTTTGGAAAGATCTGCAACAACGCAGGAAGAACCTTAGCTTGGAGGTAGCCTTCATATGGTTCCTGTTACATGCCTCTAATAGATTCCTGTACTGGAGCAATTTCCCTGGTAAAAAAAAAAATAAAAAAAATCAGACCACCACCATTATTTTAAGAGCTGATTACAGGCACGTGTTGTAATTTCAGGAATCAACTCATTATAGTCCCCTTTCTCATTGGTCTTATTTAGCCAAAAAACGTATTGCTGTGAAAATTCTTCTGGTAAAACACGTAGCTGATGCACTTGCATTTTGCAGCATCTGAGAATGCAGCTTGGGGCCTTTCAGTTTGGCTGCTGTGTGTTTCAGTGCTCCTGCAGAACGGGCTGCTTCCGATGCAGTGGTGTGCGGTTGCTCTCATTCACCCAGCGTCGGTTCACCTGATGAGTTACAAGCTGATGCTGTGGAGAGATTTTTGGAATGAGTTCACAACATAGCTGCTGACAATGCCTTCAATATGATACAAAGGGACAAGTTCGTACCAGCGGAGAGATTTTGTGGCTCTGCGCAGCAGTAATCATATGTAACGATGGACAGTTACAGTGCAATTACTTGGCTGTTTGGTTTTTTTCATTACATTCATTGCTGATCTTTGATCCCTGTGTCCTCTTTCCCAGGTCGTCCCATTCCACCTACATCCTCGTCTAGCCTTCTCCCATCTGCTCAGCTGCCCAGTTCTCATAATCCTCCACCAGTTAGCTGCCAGATGCCATTGCTAGACAGCAATACGTCCCATCAAATCATGGACACCAATCCTGATGAGGAGTTCTCTCCTAATTCATATCTGCTAAGAGCGTGTTCAGGGCCACAGCAGGCTTCCAGCAGTGGTAAGAAAATTGCAAGCATATGGAGTTTGTTTGTGACACGTTTGTGCCGGTTTTATGCGTTATTTTGCAAATGTGTTCTTACATCACCACAAAATTGAGAGCATATATGGAAATGAGGCAAACAAAAATCTTACTGCTTTATTTCAATGAAACTTTTCTGGAAACACCATACATCATATATGTTTTTCTGTCATTTTACTATAGAGAGCTTTTTTGTTTTAGGACTGCTATAAGTAGTGTAAAAAAATATTATTGAATCCTTGTCATCAGAGAGATTTATTTTTTAAAGTAGGTTTCCTGCTCTTTGATGCATCTTGTAAAATCGAGGTGTACACACAATGGTTCTTTGTTCTGCATAGGCTAGTCCAATATCTTTCGTAGGTGATGAGGTTCTGTATCTAAAAATATTTGTTGCTTTTGCCATTCTATATCTGTTCTTGTTTCAGAATCTGTCTGATTCTATACTCCCAATGTCACATTTAACTAAGATAATGCTATTTTTCAGCAAATTAATTCTTGTCTTTCAGGTCACTGTTTTAAAACGTTTGCAACTCTGCTATCAGTCATATAATCTGTAGTGGTCAGGGTTTTCTTTCTTTTTTTTTTTTTATTGACAGATGCTGACTTTTCATTTTGACAGCCAAAAATTGAGAAATGAAGATGCAATCCCTAGCACAGGCAAAACAAAAGAAGACTATTATAGCTCCTTATTTTGTGCTTTTTTTTTGAACATAGATATCTCTTGTGCAATTCCTGTCTATTTAACTAAGCACTATAAGTTTATATCTTATAAGCAGTTTCTGATCTGCTCAAGGTTGCTCTTTCTTGTAACAATACATAACTGAACGGTATTGGAGATGGTATGTGGTGTGGAACTGTTGGCCTTTGTGGGTGCATTCAGTACACTTGAATGATGCCCTTTAACCAGTGGCTGGTGGTGCATGGAGGGAGGATGAGACAAGTGGAAGTTGAAACATAAGATTCAGAGACGATATAAGGTAAAGCCTTTTCCCTAAGCATTGGATTGGAAGAGGTTGCCCAGAGAACCTGTGCAGTCTCTGTCCTTGGAGGTTTTCAAGAACAGGTTGGTTAAAATCCTGAGCTACTTGGTCTGACCTCAGAGCTTCCCTTGCTTGACAGGAGGCTGGACTAGGGACCTCCTCAGGTTACGTCCATCCTGAGTTATCCTTTAACTCTATGATCCATTCAGATATGTTAAAATACAATTGCACAAAGAAATAATAATTCAGGGATTGAGCCTGCTTCCTTGGTACTTGAGGTTTGAGGGCGGAAAATATGATACCAGTTTTGAGGAGTTTTTTAAGAGGTTAAGGGTGGATCTGGGGAGCTGCGGACCTCAAAATCTGTTAATTAGTAACTCAATAGAAACCATAGAAATGGGAAAAAAAAGTGGATATGATCTGTCTTTGATGAGTCAGTATAGCTTCTGTAAAGGGTTATCCTGCCTTAGAAACTTTTAAGAGTTCTTTGGAAGGGTCAGCCATTTCTGAATAGGAGTGATCTTGTTGAGGAAGAGTCTTTGTATTTTCAAAAGGGTCTCAGCAAAATTTGTCACTAAGTCCTTTTAAGGAAACTAAACTAATGTAGGGTAAGAGGGAAGATTCCTGCATGATAAGTAGTTATTTGAAAGATGGTAAACAGAAGCTGGAGCTCCCCAATGAATTTTAATGGGACATGAAGATATTTGGAGAAGATGGTGAGCTGTGGGGTAAGAAAGGTAGCTGATGGCAGGAAGCTAAAGACAAGATCATACTGTGAAGAATCACAAAAGGACCTTGTGAGACCAAGTAACAGGGCAATAAAATGGCAGAGGAGATTCAGGGCAGAGAATTGTAAAGTGGTATTAATGGAAAAAAGCAGCTCTGGTTCACCGGTTAGTGATGGACCAGGAGCAAGTTGTTGGGGGCATGCATGCTTCATCTCGGAGCTCAGGAACAGGTGAATGTTGACAACTGAAGAACAAAAGGAATAGGGAAACTGAGGAACTAAAGGAATAAAGAACAAAACAGAGAACACTGTCTAAAGGATGTGGTGGATCAAACAGTTTATAAGGGTATAAAAGGGAATGGGAGAAGTAAATGGGAGAGAGATGCGATGAGGGTTGCTAAGTAGAAGAAAATCAAGGTCAGGGAATGTGAAACAAAAAAAGAGACTTGAGGATACTTGAATACTTGGTACTTGGTATTTATAGCTGCTGTTGGAGACTGAGTGAGCCAGCGTGGCTTTTCATATGAAGCCAAATGAAGGAAGTCACAGTAAAGCAACATCTGAAAATTTGCTGGAAGAACTCTTTATGTTTCATTTTAAATAATAGTCATTGTTTCTTTATATCCTTAAAAGCTTTGTGTTTCACACTTGTTACTATGGGCTGACCCAAGGAACCTTTTTGGCATGCTCAGATATGCTTTGATTTGTTTATGAATGGCTGATTTGTTCATTCTACATTTTAACATTTTTTTCCCCCAAATATTCCATTTCCTTCTTTAATAAATAGTCATATAATATATACAGACTTTTAATTCTCAGGGTATAAGAAATAGCTTTTTGTTTAACCATAGACATGTGCATAATTGTTTGATCACCACTGAGAGTGTTCTATAGCATGAGCTCTTCTGGACTTAGTACATCCTCTGGAAACTAATAAGCATTTGCTGGCGATTTCATTTTTTTCTGTAGTTCTCACAATGTTTCCTTTAGAGAGTTTATAAGAAAATACCACAGATAGTGACATATACCTTAAATTGGAAAAGCTCACCTTTTTTTGTGGCTCATCCTTATTCTTGAAAGATTTTCAGAGCAGCTTTTACCATCTACATGATATGGAAAGGTGGACCATGCTTTGATTTTTTAATTACTATTTTTTAACATATTTGTTGAAATCTCATTTGGTTCCTGTGGAAACTTAGCAACATAGATCTAGACATTTGGGAGAGAGTAAATAAATTTAAATATTTTGTTTAAATTTGGGGTTGGGTTAAAAAGGAAGATTTGAAGATATTTAGATTTAAGGCTTAGGTTCCAGATAATCTTTGATCATTAATAAATATTTCCTAGCACTTTCTAGGTTCTTCTTTAAACCTTTCTATCACAGTCTGCAAAGTACATGCTGAAGATGAAATATTTGCAGAAGTCTCCTACTGATTACATTATATAATAAGTGTTCTCTTGTTTGTCTGATTCTACACTTATGCTTGCTTCAACCTCTACAATTACAGGATAGCTCCTCAACAAGTTTAAGATGAGTCTTCTTGGATATGAGGTGATAGTCATCCACATGTACTGCCCTGTGCCCTTCACAATAGCCATTCTTGATATATCTGGAAAACTCATTTGCCTAAAAAAATTACCTAATCAAATCTTCCATCAAATGAGCCATCTATTGTTGATATTATAAAGGCCTTTAATCTACAATAAATCTTTGTTAGAACTCATCAGAGCTTCCAGTTTGAGAGAAATGTGATTATAGCACTCTTAAAATGGCATTACATCATTGGGGTGATTGGTTTATCATTTGGAGAAGCGACATCAATCATAACTAGCATAACCACACAGTAAATGAATTCAACCTTTCTACTGCAGAACAATGACACAATAATTGCTCAAAATCAGACTTAAAATGAAATCAGAAAATGCACTTTCTTTAAATATGATGTTAACCTAATGGAATATATTATTAAAAATCATGTTTGAGGAAATTCTATGTAATTAAAAATATGTGAAAATGTATTCCTTTTTTCTCTCATTAGAACCTGATTTCAGTTGCAGAATCATTTTCTATGCAACAGATATTATGCTGTGTTTAATTGAACTCCCATCACTTACATTCCTCTGCTTGTATTTCTTAATATAATATGCAGCACAATTATATGTGATGAAGGACAAGAGGTTTTTGAAATCTGGTGCACCTGCTGATAGTATTTTGAAAAACACAAATATTATAGGAGGAAATGAGACCTTTTATCCATGAAAAGTTAGTGGATCTTTTTTTTCCCTTTTAAAAGAAGGTCAGTTCCTGTCACACCATTTTCTAGGATGGCTTCTTACAGCTAACAGTAAGAATAGGTTTATTTCTTCTTCCTGTATACATTGTATGTATTTTCTTTCTGGTAATTTAAGGTGACTCATGTTGTTGGAATGCCATTTTAATGGCCTCAATCATAGTACAATATGACAGGCTGTTTTTCAATATTACATACAAAAAAAAAGATAAGAGCTTTTGTTGCCAGCACCTTTGCCTTTACTTTTTTCTATAGGATTTACTCCTATTAAACCAAATTTTGGAATCACAACAGAAAAACTGTTTGTTTGTTTCTCAACCTGAGTAAAACAGCTAGGATATACCTACTTGCACAGTAGTTTTTGATATAATGGATCCACAATTGGATATATTCATCATCTTCATCCATTCTAACAATGAGAAAGTAGATGCAGAATGAGTCGGAGTATTTTGATTTTGGGAAAATTCTAAACTGTGCATTAGATATTGTCATGATTCCCAAGAAGTTACTGAAGTTTAACTGGAAGGGGGATCATGCCCAGTTTTTCAGTGTTAACATGCTCAGAGACAGTAATAGAAAGCAGTTGGCTCAATGTAACAATATTTGCTCACAGAGTAGTTTGGACGCTGCTTAGAAGACAGGGTTTGCTTTGATTTTTTTCACAAGCAGTTATTGGCAGCAAGGAGAGGGGGATGGAGAAATAGGTTGGCTTGAATGAAATAATTGTTGTTGTTTAGTGTTGTTTGTGAGTTAGAATTGAAATAAAGAATAAGAATAAGACTCCTTATGCTTATGACTGTAGTTTGTGGTAATTTATTATGTAAAATATCAATATTCATTATATTCAGTATAAATATCTAGAAGGATCTCCTGTGTTCAATAGATATTACCTGTTGCAGTTTAATCTAGTATATAAAAATCTTTTTTTCTGAAGGAAGCCAGAACTTTCATTAATGCACTATAGCTGGAGGTCATCTTTGAGACCCTCTGCTGGGAGTGCTTGGAAGTGTATGTTTTATAACCCTCTACACTCTGGCATAAATAAACAGGTATTTCCAGTTTCTAGTGTATAATGCAAACCCATACAGAAGGTAGTCATCTTTAAGAAATAAATGAATCCTATAGAAAAATAATTACATCTCTTTCAGATGATTAAGTATCACCCCCTACTGAATGGAGAAAGTAGTTTCTGTATCTGCCAACTTACATGATAGAAAATAAAGTAGCAACAACAAAAATCTAGAATCCATAGCCCTTTTTTTTTTTTTTTTTTTCTCAGAAGGGATTGACTTTGGCTTACTTAAGAGACTAAATAAAAGAGTTTGGATATCTCAGTAGGTAGCACCTTTATCTTATTGCCAGAAAGACATGGGTTTAAACTGTAGATAAGAAACCTAGGCATGCATAGCTGTCCCAGCATGATATCCAGTTGCTGGGTTGCTGGAGGAACAGTTCCACAATTAACCAGGCTCAATACAGAGCATTAAATGTCCTGACAGGAATCTCATGGAGTTCACCAAGGGGAAATGCAAAGTCCTGCACCTGGGGAGAAATAACCCCCTGTACCAGTACATGCTGGGGCTGACCAGCTGGGAAGCAGCTACGCTGAAGTGCACCTGGGGATCTTGGGAGACAACAAGTTGACCATGAGCCAGCAATGTGCCCTGGGGCAAAGGAGGCCAGCAGCACCCTGGGCGGCATTAGGCAAGCACTGCCGTCAGGATGGAGTGAGGTGGTGCTTCTCCTCCGCTCGGCACTGATGAGACACATTTGGAGTGCTGGGTCCAGTGCTGGGCTTCCCAGTACTAGAGACATGGACTTACTGGAGCATGTCCAGTAAAAGGCCACTAAGGTTATCAAAGGATTGGAGCATCTAATACACCAGGAGGGGCTGAGAGAGCTGAGACTGTTCAGCCCGAAGAAAAGGCTCAGGGGGGTCTTATCGCGATGGGGAAGAGTAACGACAAGACAGACAGGCTCTCCTCAGTGGTGTCCACTGATAGAACAAGAGGCAATGGGCTTAAACTGAAACATAGAAAATTCAGTTTAAACGTAAGAAGAAACATTTTTACCCTGAAGGGAGATCAAGCATTGGAACAGTTTGCCCAGAGAGACTGAAAAGTCTGTATCCTTGGAAATGCTCAAAAATATCCACCATAACAATTTCAGCAGTTAGTACCTTTTAGAGGTGTGGAAGATGTACAGGTTCTTTATACGGTACAAGGCTGGCCAGAACTTAGCGAGCAGGTTTGTGGTAGCTCCTTGTGCAGCCCCAACACAAGGTACAGATGACTTCATTCCACGCTCTCAGAGGTTTTGTAGTTTCCCAGTTTTGACTATTAAAATGGTGAGATTTAATTCTGCTCAGATTCAAAACAACTTTCTCGTGGTGACTCAAAGCCCATGGGTGTTCTTTCTTGATCCACACAGTATGGCGTCATCAAACATGGTTTGCTCATATACTGTCATTGTAGGTGGTAGAGGTCTTGCCCACACACTTGCACAGAAAATAAGCATAGGATGCTTGATCAATATTTATTTTTAATTTTGCAGAAAGTTTTTGTTGTGTTGTTTTCATTTGGAATACCATAAGCAATTTTTTTCTGATGACATTTTACAACAATGCAAAAAAAAGAGTTGCAAATTATTATTTTAATTTCTATTTCCAAATTAAGAGGTACTGATATATGTTTGTTTCTGGGTCTATTATTATTATTGAGAATTTCAGTGCTATAGACTTTTTTTCTACCTTGGCACCCATGGCTGTTATGTGCTGCCCCAGAAGTAGAAGAAAGCAACACTAATTTGAAGAATTCTAGCCTTAATGTTTAATGAAGCTGAAGAGCATAAACCACCCTATATTTCTCAGAGACTTCTCTTCAGCAGGTGACAATGTCCAGTAAAGGTTTCTCTGTTACAGTAGATAAGATTGAATAGAAACTAAGACCTGTTGGTTCCTAGTGTTTATTCTATGAAGACTGGCTCCTAGCTTTGAGGTTTTAAGCAATAGTGTCTTTCTATGCATATTGTTTTAAACAGTGTATATAGTTAGCAGCAAGGTCTTTAAATAGATTTTTTTTTTCCAATTTGTTTTTAATACTTAAATTCTCTAAATCCTTAGTGGCTAGTCACATTCTAATTCTGTTGCATCTCGAGTCTAATTTTAGAGCTTTGGACTGGAATTAGCAATGGAGGGAACAGCATGAACTATGTTTTCCCATTGAAACTGAAGGGTGTACTTTTTCTTCAGTATTATCTCCATGTTGCTGCAAATATTACTGATATTATTGCTGCTGCTAATCCGTGTAGCATATGTTGACAATGCCAGCAGATGTCTGAATTTCAGCCAGAAAGCATGATTCTAGATATTAAGATATCGCAGAAACATTGTATTTATTAATTTATGAATTCATAATCATAACAGACAAACATATCTCAAACAGAATGTTCTATGGTAATAAAAATGATAATGCATTACAAAAAGCTATAGAATTGAGAACAGATTCTAATTCTGTTGTTTCTGTATTTTTCTTAAGCTCACCATGGTTTTGAGAGCTGCAGAGATTTTTCTTAGCTGCTTTTACATCATTTTAGTTTGAGGCTTGTAAACTGGCAGCCTCTGTAGCGATAAAAGCACAGCAAAGCAGCTGCGGTACTAACTTCCCAAGGTTCCTTTTCTCCAGCATGTTACTCTGCTGTTTCCTGATATCTACCATAATGGTTGGGAAACAACTTAGTTACTATGGCCAGTCAGGCCTTGTTTTTTCTCATTACCGATCCTTATTTTGTCTCCTAGCAGCTGGTTTGAGATCACCAATAAATGTCATGCATTTGAAACTTAAAGACTAGATAGTGTTGCTCCATGCCATTGTGCCAAGAAAATGGGGGTGCCTAGACTTGGCACCTTGCTTGAAAACTGAAAGGCATTGGGGATATTACAATTATAAGCAGAGTAACTCTTTTCCATCTCTTTTTTTTCTTTCATATGCTGAGTACAGATGCTATTTGTGTGTTTTTTCCTTTGAGTGTAGAAAAGTCTAAAATTGTTCTTGCTAATGCTCTCTGCTGCAAGTTGTTCTGTATGGGAAAGAATTTCTCAGGCTTTCTAATAATTTTGTCCTTTGATACAGAGTTTTGAATCTTCTGAACTACACCTCCTTTTTCATTGGCTATGACGTAGTCCAAACAACTTCTGTAGTGGATTCTGCAGCTGTTTATAGGGAAAGGCAACATTTAGAAAACGTTTCATGTTTTTAACTGTCACCAACACAATTTGGTAGCTGATTCAAAGTGAAGAATCAAGCACACGTAAGCCATGTGTGCTTCACAGATTATAAAATCAAGAACCTAAAATTTAGGATATAATTCTTTCAGAATTCTTTGTATTTGTGCACAGGAAGTTCTGTGGGGTATGTATTTGGTTGGTTTTGTAATAACAAAAAGTTTAATCACTTGATTCTTTCTCCCCACAAATCCAAATAAGTGTTGTAACAAATACTTAAAGGCAGGAAGATACTTCTCATCTGAGTCAATATCTTGTCTTACAGATTTCCTGATTTTGGTAAGACAAAGCCATACACTTCTGCTTTATTTAAATGATAAATTGTCAGTTTATCTAGTGCTTAATTATTATTCCTGGTTATAGCATTACTTCAATAGATTTACAGTCATATAATACCTATTTCTAATATGCTTATAAATATTAGGATCTTATCAGGCAAATCTGTAAATATATGTAATCTATTGATCACGTTAACATCTTTAGAAACTGAGTTTATCTTCATATAAAGCGTGATGAAATCAATATAAATTGGGATTTTTTTTCCTTCAGAAGATGTTCAATCTTATTCTAAAAACTACAAGAGATGGAGAACTCACCACATCGCTGGCGAAACTTCTCGGTGGTTATAAATTATTCTCACCGGTGGTTTCCCCCCCCGCCCCCAATTCATGCCTAGACTCTGCCTGACAGTTCTCCCATGCATGTCTCATATCCCTTCAGCATAAACAGGAAGAAATCTGAACTCTGTCATTTTACTCTGAATATTTTTTCCTTTCTGTTTCCCTGTAACAGCCCTGTTTCCTTCTGGGAATATGTACACTAAAAGGGTTTGCACATATAGCTTTATTGATGAAACCCTCCACTGAAAATACAGCTCACCCAAGCAAAATATGCTCTCCTGTTACTTCCTAATCCAATTCCTCAAATGGATTAAGCCATGTTGTAAAGAGGACTCCTTTGCTTGCATCACTGCATCTTCTGCGGGGTTTTGCTGAGGCATGCTTTTGTAGACCAGGATTTTGTCTTTCTTACAATTTCAACTTTAGCAGCAACCTTGTGCAGCCACTGTTACAGAGGAAATGTAATAAAAGTATATGGGTGCTCCATTAAACAGCTCCTTTATTTTGATGCAGATTTACAAATGTTGCCTGTAGAGGGAGTGTGATGGAGGTGCACACCATGGGGTTTATGTTGGGAGGCCGAGTAAATGTTCAGAGGCTTTGATGTTGTGGGATCCATTCAGAGCTGAGCATGGCATTCCAGCTTGGTTCTGTCTGTGGTGATGCTCTTTATTTGCATCATGTCTGTCCTGATATTGCCTGTGGATAGCTGGCTTACGCCGCCCTAAAGATTCAGGAACTGAAGGAGTTTGAGTGCAAGTCTTGAACTGACCAGTTCCTTTGTTGTTTGTAATTCCTATGGTGTTTGTAATAATTACATACTAAAACTACAGATGAGGGTTATTTTTCTCATGTAAGCTAATCAACCAAACAATATTGCCTTCTTTATTACATTAGAAATATATGTAATTTATTTTTCTGCCAGATTCTTACACAGAAAAGCTGAGGACTTTGAATATTTGTAGAAGTTAATTATTGGCCTGAGTGAATGCTTACTTTTTCAAGATATCTTGACATCAAGGCATAGAGGGAATCCTGTTCCATTTTGTCAGCTCCCCAAATGTTTCCACAGCTCAATCTGTGGCATTCACACATGAATGAAATTGCATCTCTCGCTCTGTTCCGTTTGTTTGGATTCCGTGTTTTCTTCCAGTCGGTAGCAATGCTGCACTTGCTCCCAGTTCCCTAGGTTGCTTTTATTGCAGTGACCTTTTCCATCTACGTAGGGTGCTATTTGTCATTCAGCTCTCCTCAGTCCCTGCCTCACCCCACCAAGGTATTGCCTTACATGTCGCTCCTGTACAATAGCTCCTTTCTATTTAATGCATTTGTGTTGGATATCATAGGGCTGTAACAGTGTGGTTTTCAGTAATTGGGCTTTCGCTCCTTTTATTCAGGTCAGGTCTAACGATTTGTGAAATAAATAAATAGATGCATACATACAAGCAGACACATAACAGCATCTTTATGATTATAGTGATAGCTGGTACTTACCTTGCATATCTGGGATCTGAAAAAAATCTAGTAAATCAAAAGGAAAGAGAATTGCAAATTAGTATCTATTGTTTTGAGACGACTCCTTGTCCTTGATGCTCTGTTAATTTAGGAGTAATAACTAGAACGCTGTAGAAAATGAGAATGACCTTTTATAAATAATAAAAAGCAATGTGTGGGTATAGAAGCCTTATATATACCAAAACCCTAAAAGCTAGGGACTCTTACTCTGCTGCTAGATCTTTCAAAATCTGCCAAAGAGGGACTGGCTTACTGTGAACTACCATGCCCCAAAACTTCCATTCGTAACAACAACAGAAAAGTTCAGTATTGTCTCAGTACTCCCTAAGAAAAAGATTTATGGCCTTGTTATTTTGAAACATCCTTCTTGGTCTTGAATCTCCAAACCTGGGGGACAGTTGTTACTATATCATAAAATGGGAAGTCCCAACTGCTAATTCACATGATTTGGGGAGAACTCAGAAATCTGGACTTTAATATTGCACACTGGATTAATTAAATCTGTAATGTATAGGCCATGGTAATTCTTTGGGGGTTTACAGATCACTTTTTCTACTGGAATCAGTGGGAATTTTGCACACCAAACACCAGCCTAACTCCTCAGTTAATAGACACTGTAATGAAGTGTGAAATGTCCTGCCTAGCAAAACACAGTGTTTGAGCATGTTTGTTAATATTTGTTCCCACAAACAGGTGGATAATTGTTTCGCTTGACACAAGTCTGTCGATTATAGGGACTAGCGAACATGAAAGGGTGTAAGATCTTCATAAGTTTGTGAGCTCCAGGTTTCTGAAAACATAATTTACGAAGTCAAGAGAAGGGAGTTTGGGGAGTTAGAGCTGAAGTGGTAAATGATGGCTTTGAATTACTCTATCACGCGCTGAGAATGAGGATGGGGACTGGGACGGTTTGGGAGTGCATATAAATCCTAGTGACCCTGCCATACAAGTTTCATCAACTCCTGGCACCTCCATTTCCAGTGTAGCTGAAAACTTGCTACAAAAGCAAAAGGGAGTAACATGGAGGCAAAACAAAACAAAACAAAAGGCAATTGGTAAGGCTTATGTAAAATGAAAGAAGAAGTTTGGACTTTTTCAATTTGCAAATTTGGTTAGGAAGAGCAATATGAATTACTTCAATCTAAAGCAAAATGCGGGTTGGTTTTTTTTTATGTTAAGTTTCAACCTTTTTGTTTAACTTTCTTTTAGTGTGGGTAAAAAAAAAAAGGCACAAATCCTCAAAATGAAAGGTGAAAGTATTTGCTTAAAAATTTTTCAAATGAAATGGCTCAACATTTCAAAAATGAGATAATTATTGTTTTAATTTTAATTAGATGTTTCTGCATTTTCCAAATCTCTTCTCCCTTCCTCCCCTATCTTTTTCAGCTAAAAACGTAGCAAAATTTAATTAGATATTAATGAATAGTTTGTCTCCTTGTGGTGTGAAGCAGGCACTAGGCAGAAACCAGTTAAAGAACAGCTATTTATTCTAAAATCTATTAACTTAGTAGACATCATAAGGCCAGTCAATTATACTTGTGAGTGCTCTATGCAGCTGGAGAAAAGGATGCAGAGAAAACCAGACAGCCTTGAAGAAAAGGAGGAATTTCCAAGACTCTGGGTTTCTGATTCGAGACTGACTTGAAAGCATGATGAGATTATGGAGAGAGATGTGTGTGAACAGACTGAGAATTGGTGGTTCTGGTAATGCAGAAAGGCTGGTGAGGGACTGTACTTGTAAAGCGAATCTGAGGAACGGACTCAAGAGACTGGCTAGAAACCAAACTTTTAAAAGTGTACTGTCAGCAACTGAAGCTGTGTCCATCTACACAGGTAGCACAGCTGTTTCTTCCAAATCATCAAGAGAAAAAAGTTATATAATACAAACCACCAGAAATTGTCATCCAGAAGTATATAGATGGCCACAAAACTTGTTTCTTCACTTGTATTTCCAACCACACACCAGTTCTTCTAAATACCTTTCTTTTTCTTTCTTTTCTTTTTTATTGTTGACAGCTGGAAAGATTCCCCATTCTCCGTTCTTCAGTTCCTCTGAGATCATGCCAGAAATACAAATGCATTAGAGTCTTGTTTCATTTTCTTTTTTGGCAACAATTTCCATTAATATCCTGCTGTCACAAAGCAACTGGTACTGTTTCACAGCTCTTTATCATGGCAGTTTTATTCTGGGAAGCTACAGCGATTGCTCATTGAGACCCAGAACCCCAACAGCATAGCTGACTCTTCTGGGTAACATGGGAGTTAAACTGTTCAGTCAAGTTTAGTTCAGATGATAGCGACTTCTTAATATTTAACATTTAAATTTCTTTGAGGAAATTAGTACTGGTGGATCCTGCTGGATCAGCAGCCTTTGCATTCAAAGGTTTCTTCATAGGATAGTGTAGGTTGGTTTACAGAATAGTATTTTCTCTATGGGACAGGCAGATTCAATTCAAATTTCCATGTTCCTAAGGGGTCTGCAGGCCCAAATTCAGTTTCTGGGTAGCTGGTTTGATGTTTGTTCTCTCTAGGTGGTTGGGTTTTGTTTGTCTGGGGGGAGGGGAGGATGCATATGGTTTTGGTTCGGTTTTGGGGTTGGGTTTTTTTAGCTAGATATTTAAATATATACATTAAATACTTTGTCGTCTTTCTGGGAATCTTAATTTTGAACTGTTTTTTAATAACCAATCTGTTAGGTTCATTTGATTAACAAAAAAGTACGTTGCAGTTAGTTCTGTTAAGGAATTAATGCTCTAGCATGCTGACATATTAAAAGGATCTACAGAAATATCACCATTAGGTTTCAGTCTGTGCAAAAATTCTGCAGTTTAATTATTTCTGGTTCCCAGAAAATCCTCTCAGGTGGCTTTATGAGAAAGCATCTAAAACGTTTGAGAAAACTGTAGTGAAATTATATCATTTCAGATTTTGGTTTAAGCATAGTGTTCTCAACAGAAAAATAAAATTTTAAATAAATACATAAATAAATAAGCAGAAAAGAAAAAAGAGAGCTTTCTAACCCCCGCATGTGTTTCCCAACACCAAAACTCTTTGTATCTCCCCCCATTACTCTTCAGTCTGAGCTACTGTTAGACTTCTGTTCCTTTTTCCAGATAAAAGGTTTTATTTTCTCACTGCAAAGCAAACACAGAGCAAATGCCATAGATGGGAAGCAGTCAGTACTGCCCAAAGCAACCCAACCACGAGAGCAGGATTCTCGACTCACCAGGCCACCATGTTCCTATAGAAATTGCCAAGTACTATATGAAAGTACATACATACTTTCATAAGATTTGATGCTTTCTCCACCTTCAATTTGCATTTTGAAATCTGTTGAAGATATGAGACATTGTTAGTTTAATAGTATAATAACAACATGTGAACATTGCTAAATATTCCCATGAGTAAAATTCACAGCAATGGAGCATGTTTAGAGCAGACATACAGGAAATTGCTCAAACACAGTACAACCTGTGACACAAATCTGCCTGCTCTAACAGGCTTCATAAAATTAAAGGTAACGTATTTTCTTACAGCTCTCCCAGCCGCTTTTTATTAATCTGTGTTATTAGATGATGGTTAAAGGCTCTCTAATGATTCCTTGTTTGTACCCTATTCATCAAAATTCAGGTAATGAAACTCTTTTCCTGCTTTTATTTGTTCTTAAATCTCGTTTGAGCCACTAACTCAATGCCTAGTGCTACTTTTAGCACTTTTTCACGTGGCGATCTCTGCTTCACAACTACAAAATGTAAACCAACAAAAGAATGTGCTCTATAGCTGAATTTTCATTGCTAAGCAATTTGAAGTAAGGATATTAAAACCACTTATACTTTACAAGTGATCCACCTCAGAACATGGATAGTTTTTATGCTGTCTTCATGTAAACCTTAGGATTTTTGCAGAAGTTTTTATGCCACGGTTCTTTAGCTGAAAGTGTTAAAAGCTTACTTACAGGATTTTAAAAAGAATAGATAATCAAGCATAAAATAGTAGTGATTTATTGGCTGGTCCACTGTGAACATTATATATTTAGTCAAGACATAGAGGCAGTACTGTGAAGAAGTTTTTGAATTTAGAATCAAAGTTCAGGTTCCTGCACTTCCATTTATCTCTGTTGAATCCTTTTCATGAGACATTTGAGATTCAATATTGATGAAAATTAAATCACCAGGAAAAAAAAAAAGTTGAATCTTCACAAAGATGAGACAAGTGAAATATAATGCTGTTGCTTTTAATGATAATAAAGTTAGGTTGCTTTTTTGAGTACTGGAAGAGCTCCAAAAAAGCAATTGGTACTTACTTTGGGAGTACATAAATATCAGTGGCTCAGAGCGACATATAGCTCTGCTGTGTCATTATAGAGAATTGTTATGCCTCGCATAGGTATTATTGGGCTAATCAATTCATCAGGAATTTGCATAGAATTAAAACTGCATAGTAAAGATTTCAGGAAATAAAATTGCCTATCAACTTATAAACACAACACACATCTGATTAAAAAAAATT
This sequence comes from Mycteria americana, assembly GCF_035582795.1. Classification (NCBI taxonomy): domain Eukaryota; kingdom Metazoa; phylum Chordata; class Aves; order Ciconiiformes; family Ciconiidae; genus Mycteria; species Mycteria americana. Next base: position 17,559,755 of record NC_134372.1, read on the forward strand.
TAAAAATTGTGGAATGAAGCAAATTAAAATAGTGGTGGATTTCTAATTGAACTTGGAATGTTCAAGTTTCTTCTGCAAAAGTAATGGAATATACAAGTGAAATTTACTCACGTAATTTGGATGGCCATCACTATGCTCAAATATTACATTACCCAGCGTGTCACATGATGAAGTGTACATTTGGTGTCCTCTGGAGATCTTAATGGAATATTCTGACAGCTGTCAGTAAAGCCAATATTATTGTCGAATGGAAAAAATTATCTTTACGAAGAATAGGGTAATTAACACCTATGCTTACGTGCTTCACTACTCCAGAAAATTGATGCAATAGACATGATACATATGCAGGGGATGAGCTAGCAATTAAATAAGTACACATAAGTATTGTCTTTATTTCATTAATCTTCAAAATCTTACAGCCCTTACTTTTTATGGTGATCATTACCTTAAAACTTTTATCTGTAATGTGAGAGAATATTTTGAAAGAATTTGACAGAATTATTCCATAGAAAACAAAAAATTTTAAGTATCCTGCAGAATGGTTATTGTGTTCAAATGTTCTCAGTGTTGAATTTGCCTGCTAAAAATATGTTTGAGGAGTCTTTGAAGATTATTCTCAAATATGAATTTATTCTCAAATATGATGGACTTTATAGCACTGATCTTATATGTGGCCATTAGTTTAGGAAAAAAAAGCTATTTATTTTGAATACTTACTATTTTTTTTCCATGGGGAAAATAACTCAATCTCTGTTTTTAAATGACTAACCACTATTTATAACCCCATTGTCAAACTATTTCAAGGCTATTATAATATTTTGCTATTAGTAATATTTCTGCAGATATTATTTAATAGATAATTATATTGCTAGATGCATTTGGTTATTGCCCATATCCAGCCTGGAGACCTATATAGTTTATAGGTGATTTCATATTGAACACGCATATATACATGCACATAACCCCTGTGAGTCACCCTCTCCTTCCCGTATATATATATATGTACTTAAGTGGTGTTACCTGGAGTGGGAAAAACACACTCTACTGCTCAGTTTACTTGTCCTGTATTTTGTCAATGCTCAGCAGATGGTGGAGACTGTATGTCTGAGTTAATGGAAACAAAAATTGCATGAAAAATACTATGTCCAGAAAAATAAAGTCATGTAAACTTAAAAAAAAATCAATTAATCCAAGCCAAGAAAGGATGGAAAGGTGGTTGATGACTGAGACATTAGTGATGGCAGGACTTTGAGGCATTCTTAAAAATCATATTGTGTGCCAGATTTCTCAGGACTTCCAGCTGTCATTTAATCACTCACATCAGCTTTTAGGGTTTCAGAAGGTCAGGGGAGACAGAGTTACAGTTCATCTTGAAAATGTGCACATTGTTCAGGTTATCAAAAGAGGCTTTACTCTTAAAAATCCTTACTCCACAATATTGAATAAGCTGAGATTTGCAATTTTCAGATTTCTGTCTGAAATAATCTTTGGAGGAGTTCTGCTTTAATCTTATATTGTTCTTTATTGAGGGGAATAAGGAGTCATGTAAACTTGTTTCCAGACTTTTTTCATGCCAGAAATAGTGTGACATCTTATACATGTTTTATTTCCGTTGTCTGATGTTGGCTAGAAATGATATCTTACACTTGGTAATATAACCTTGAAATTCATTAGACTGTTAGCTGGGACATGTACAGATGGTGGGGTTTGGCAAGCCAGTGTTTTTTGGTAAATGTCTTCTCTGTTTGAAGTCAGTGATTTGATCATTGATTTATTTATCACTGGTTTATTGTAATTTAAATGAAAACTTAATGAAGCAAGCTTTGATTAAAATTCCATATGAAGAACTCAAACGTTGGTAAATGGTAATTACTCTAAGAATTGCTGAAGTATTGAAAATGCTTAGAATGTCTCCTATTACCTGTCTGGCTGTTTTGTTTTAGCAGTTCCTTTCCGACTCCTCCACTGTGTTTCTCAGTGTGTGCTTTTGTGTAATAGTGTTCTGTCTTACCACATTATAGAATGGCTTAATTACAAACAGCCTCTTCAAAACCCAGGACTGAACATCAAAGTTTAACAATTATATATATTAGTTCTTAGAAATTTTTGCTGTTGTCATTTATCAAATGCTTGAGCTTATTCAGCATCAATAAACATAGAATCAGGGCTGTAAATTTGGGGGTTTTGATGTTTAGGTTTAACGATGGAAAGGAGAGCTAGAGGCTTAAGGAAAGAGAGCCAAAGACCTTGAGTTTATTAAAGAGGAAGGTTGAGCAGAAATAAGGAAATGTTGTTTGGGGCAATATGAGGCTGAATTAGAAAACGTGTAGAGTGCATTTGTAATGCATTTGAAGCTACCTCCGAGGATCAATCAGTGAGTAAAATCCTTACACAGAGTGAGTACAACTTCGTGGTATTTACATTTATAGCTAGCATTGGCATAACCTGAATCAACTGTAAATTATCTCTGTATATGTTGATGTACCTATACACACATCCATGCTCACATGTGTTACAAATATATAATGTGCAGTATACATAGACATACTATACATATATATTAGTATGTGTATGAAGAAAAATGAAGGTGGAGAAATGGGTTAGTTGCTTTGGTTTTTTTTTTTAATTAGGAAGAGTCTGGGTATTTGAGAAATTCTTCTGGACAAAAGCAAGGAAAAGGGCATTATCTGTAATTAGAAATAACAATGTATAATTGGTTCATTTGCCATATTTCTACAGTTCTGATTTAGTTGAACAATGTGATCATTATGCCACCAGTTTTCAATGGAGGTGTCACAATGAAAAATAATTGCAATATTCCACAATATTAACTGTACCCTAATTGCAAAAGTTTTGAAATATAATTACCATGAAAGCTAATGCGACAGGGAACATTAAGCATAATTAGTGTATTTTAAAAAAGGGAAAAACTGTTAGAAGCTTGTTATTGTCTCGTAAGGTAGCTTCAAATTAGCTGGATGCAGAGCACTTTCATCTAGGTTTTCTATAATTTTCGTTATTAGCACAGACTGCAATAAATTTATTTGACATAGCCCACACCTGCTAACCCTGCAGGAAAGAATTTCTAATGTGCTCGGGTCCCAGGTTTCTCGCAGAATCTGTCACAATTTCCTGGGAGACAGCAGTGGGTAAGATTTAGGTGTGGGTTGGTTGGGGGGTTTTTTGTTGTGTGTTGTTTTTTCTTTTTTAAACAGTCAGTCATGCTGCATGGCTCAAATTGCACTGTGTTTTAAGAAATTTCTGCAAAAAGATACACAAAAATGCTATTATGAAGCACTTCAAACAAAGCATTCATTACATATCATAACCATGTTCTGAAAAAAATATATAGTATATTAATTATGTTTTCTTTACAGAACAACTACATGCTTTCACGCAGAGCACGAAAGTTCACCCATATGATTAGAATTTATTTTTTGAAGTAAAGAAAAACAATATATCGCACTACTTGTATGTTAGAAATGTTTCTGTGCCTATATACCAGGGGATAGGGTCCAAGCCTTAAGAAGCAGTGCTGATTTTTTATAAGATCAAATTTTCAATAAGAAACATCTAAGAGATTTTCCTGTGGGTTTTGGTAACATTTTGCAGACGGAAACTCACGTTTTTCTGGTTTTGCTGTGTTTCAAAATTATTGAAACGTGTTTTGGAATAAGCTAGATCCAAACAAAAATATATGGAGAAACACCATTAGTTTAAGTGTTGTTAGTGGACACAGTTTTAAGAAACACTTATATTGCTTGGTCTTAAATTACTATTAACTACTGAGGCTACTTTTTATCATCTATATATATACTGTTATTGCAGATGTGTAACGTTTCTTTTTGGAAGAAAATTAGGTTATACATGAGATAAAATTTTAGATTGGCTAATGCAACTCATTTTTCCCTAGAATCACCTCAGGAAAAAAAAAGCATCCGATGCTAATTTTTGGATGTGTAATTTATGAAAACATTTTGTTTTCAGTTTAACTCCTGTGATTTTTAATCTATCCAATGTCTGTCTATGAGCAGCAAATGCTCTAACATTGCTGCTAGGACAATTTAAGATCTTATGGAAAATTGTAGGAAAGGTTCTTGGTTTTCTCCCTCAAAAGTAATCCTAATTATTAAAGCCCAGGACAGAGCTTGTTTCTGCAGAGGTAATGGAAAGTTTAAAACTGAGGAAAGACGTTAAGGTATGGAAATCCAAATGATGTTTACATTGTGCATTGTGGAAGTCAGCCATCTGAAAGCAAGTAGGAAGAATAGGAACTTGTTCTTTCTTTCAAAAGGTAAACTGATTCATTTGTTCAGCCTAACCCCATTTCCAATAAATTTCTATTCTGCAAGGGGTGAGGTGGGTTTTTTAAGTTCTGTTAAACTGTGGACATGGAAATCCCTTTACATAATCTTTCATGGGTACTTCACTAATGTTTTGAAGTGCGACAGTAATTTGAAACATCCGCAGATATTTCTGAACAGCCATTTGGTATATATGTTCTGTAGGTTATCAAGTCTTACTAGAATACTTCCAGTTAGGAAACAGCACTGCAGGGCTATTGAACCAGGGGGGCCAGGGTCAGAACCAGGTGCGGGAGTGTGTGATGTAACACTCCAAACTGATGGGCAGCCCACAGAAAGATTCTGTTAGATAATATTAGGAATCATACTGTGTTCTCACTTATATCCATTACACTTACATAAAGAGAAGAGATTACAGTCTGTTCAGTGTTTTGTTTGAAGAAACTTAGCCGCCCTAGTTTTTAATTTATAGGAAAAGACAGCAAAAACCAATTATACCTGAGCTATAGAAGAGTATGCTTACATTATCTAAGATGAAGAACATGAGTTCTAATGTGTAGGGCTGGAATACCTTTATTCCTTTGTTTTATTGGATATATCCCTGGTTTATTTTATTAGTATGACCTTTACACTATTTCCCTCAGAATGCAGAAATACAAACCCAATTCAAAGGGTAGGTCTGCATAGTTCCTTGCCATCCTGCTCCGCCCGTGCTCCGCCCGTGCTCCTACCCGACCAGGAGCTGTGGTACCACAGCATGAAGATGCGTTCAGGTTCATCAGCGTTGCTGACAAGCCTCTCTAGGTGCTGACAAGCAGCACGCTGCAGATCCAGGCTTTTCTAAAGGCCTCTGTTTCTGCGTGTCTCAGTAATGATGCCTATATTGAGAGCCTTTTCTTTTGATTATTCACCAGCGCGGAGACTTATGGGCAAAATATTGCCTTCATTTGGCAGCACAAGTCAGCTCTGGTCTTGGCTCAAACTGAGCTGATTGCTGTGAGCAGCCATAGCTGAACATACAGAGCTGAACTTCCCTGCCCAGCTAGAAAAGGAGCTGGCTGGTGTCACTTCCACGGAAGACTGACACCTTTTTCTTAAAACGCATTAATGTTTCTAAAGTGCCTCGTTTTCACAAAAGTGATTAATACAGCTTCATGGTATTATATCCATAAGTGCAGCCTGCGTGTGTCTCCTGTTAAAGTGCAGTACAATATTGGCCAAATATCATGTTTGGTAAAGTTAAGAGAGTCTTTATAATGACTTAAATAGACTGCCGTAGCCAGCTATGAAAGAGTTCATATATAAAAGTTATTTCAGTCTCAGTTTAGTGTCTTACAAAAACACGTGTTATTATCCAACTCTTTTACTACTAAAATATGTATTTTACAGATGCCATAAATTTTATTTATCAATATCCTATTATTAAATAGGGACTCATCTACACAGTGAAATAATCTCTAATATTCATTCAGAATTAAAATACGACCCTTTTTAGCAAACTAAACTACTCAGGAATTAATAAAACTATAGAACACTCTGAGTGTGTGCACACAGGCATGTGTCTGAATACACCATTGTGCCAGAAATTTTTTGTCTGCTTGTAAAAATGCCTTAAGTCAATGGAGTTTATGAATATAAGTACTTCAGTCATAAGACCACTGGCAAAATGTTTATTCTTCAAAATGTGTTAAATGCATTTACTATAATGTTTATTAGAATATTTTTTTCTTCTTTCCCCTCCCTAAAATTATGATTAAGATGACTTAGAATTTTTTTTGGAGGGCTGCAGAAAACTTTTTTCTTGTTAATGATTTACTTAAAAGCCTAGGTCTTCTATAAATAGTACTTAATAGAGCAAGTGAAATAACAGCACATGTAATTAGTTATACATAATCTCTCATGCTATGTATTTTTCCACGCACTTCCATGTGGCTTGAGAACTCCTTACTCCATTTCTTCTGGCTTTGGCAGGGTGTCAGGATGTGGTTTGACAGCAGCTCAGGGAGCTGCATCTCTGCTGCTGAGGTCAGTGCACGTGCTTGCCCGTGGGCTGCACGTTCCTGTCGCCATCCCCACCTTGTATCATCAACAGTACTCCCCAGAAAGGCCTGACCCATGTAGATGATAGCAAAATTAATCTCACCCCCAGGGAAAAAATCAGTGCTTAGTTCACAAGCTGATAGCTCCTGGCACCAGTTTCCCACACAGTTGCACAAGCATTAAGCGTGGTGCAGGAGAGAGTGGAGGTTGGTAGCAATCCAAAGTTAATCAGCTGTTGGCCAGGGAATCCCGTTGCTGATCCATACCTTTGGGTACATTTTCATCACTGGTTACCACCAGCCGAAGACTGTGCTGCCTGCAAAAGCCTCAGCCCTGTTTTCCCCGGCCTCTGGCTTCACACTGCTGCTGCTCTCCCTTCGTTTGTGCCAGCTCTAGAAACTGTCTAGTTAGTTGGATCATCAAAGTGGTCTGACTGACAGCTAGGCCAGTCCGGATAGCCAGAGTTGTTTTCAGTTGGATTATCAGGCTGGTTTGACTCAAAGCACGCTGGTGGTATCGCTTGCCAACAGAAGGGAAAGAGGCCGGGGTGGGGGGGCTGGGACCAAACTGCCTCTTTTGGCAGCAGTCTGGACTTTGTCAAAACAAACTGGAAAGCTGCACTCTTACAGATATTTGTGCAAAGATGAGTTTGTAATTACCGTTGCTTTGGGTCCACTGTCAATGTCTCCTTTGGAGTATGTTCTGCTGTCCTGAGAGGTGCTGCTCCTTATTTGTCTTTTCATGTGTAAGTCTAAACCGATTTTCATTGCTGAGGTCTCTGGACCACGTGTCAGAAACATGCCGTGCCTGTTGCTAGTCCTTTCTCTGATAAAGGACTTTGTACTTTATTCCATCTCTTCTATTTTTGCCTTTCTGCACTGTTTTTGTCTGTTCTTTCTTCCCGCCTCCTCTTATTCTTCCTTCTTCTAGTTATCTTGAACCTTAGTAAACAGTTCAGTTCTTCCTTATTGCAGCCAAGGCAGAATAACAGGGCCTTTGGCCAGCTGGTACAAAATAGGAGTGATCACCTTTCCCAAACAACTTAGGGTTCTGTTTCATTTTTTAAAATCAAATCTAATGTATCTATTCTTTTCCAAACAACTTTTAAGCTCTGTGTTTTGCAAGAATTGTATTGATTCATTATTTAATGCTTACTGTTAACTCCTTGGCTTAATTCCCCTGTTATTTATTACATAAAACATTATTTCATTAACTAGATTGAAACAGATGAGAGTGGAGAACAGAGCTCTGACACACAAATGTAGATATGTATTCAATATCCAAAATCAAGCTTTAGATTTTCAGGAATTAATCTCCATTTAGGCTCCTACATGAAAAAGAAGGATTTCTTTCTTTTTTTCCTTTGCGCTCACACACATATACTCATGCATACAAAGAAGCATGTAAAAACTGAAAAGTGTAGGTTTTTAAAAATAGACTGTATATAGCATACAAATGGGGCCTCTCATTACCACCATGACAAACATTTGTTCTTACTACTGTTCAGCACATCTAGAAATGAGACTTGCACATTCTTGCCTTTTGAAATTGGCTTTGAAAGTGAACATTATCAATTGTGGTGCTAAGAGCTTGTATTTGCAAAAAGATTGCTTTGGTGGGGAGCAGCAGCCCTGATAGATGCAGTGCCTGCAGAAGTGCTCGCGGCGCTGTTGCCACCTCCTTGCATTCTCTATTGGTAGCATTTTTGGACAAAGTGAAAAAAAATGTTCAGATGTATATTTGCTCTTGATATATTGCGGGGGGGGTGGAATTTTTAACTCGGTGTATTTCAGCTTGTTCAATGGTTTGGAACAAAAGAACAGGCTGGGGGGGAGAAATCACATTAGATCTGTGAGTCAGTCACCTACACCTGCTGTTCCCCCCAAAACCTTTGCCAGTGGGTCACTGAGATTATCAATCCTGGTGAGCACGTATAGGGATGTTCTTGTCTTCAATTTGTTGATGAACTAACTGCGTGTCCCTACTATTTGCAGCAAACCAAAAATCAGGTATCTGAATCTTCTTCGATCTCCCCCTTCTTTTGTCCCTTTGCTGCATAGTTTACATTGAGAGGGTATTAAATTAAGACGCCAAGCCCAGCTTGCTTCATTCTCTTTGTTGAGCAGGAAGGTTACCTTCATTATTAACATGAGCATTAGTTTAGTTATAGTAACACTTGTGATTCAGAGATTACTCTTAGCCCCTAAAACATACAAATATAAGGGAAACATCAGTAACTAAATTGTGTTCTGTGCTTCCCAATGTATAGGAATGCATGTTCCTCTTCTCATTAAGACTTTCTATTTATTTTTCATGTATGTTTCAAGTCAGACATTTCCTGTTGGGATTTACTGCCATAAATAGCTGTCCATTTTTTATTCCCACCAAGCTGTGCATTTGAGTAGCACACAGCAAAGTTTATGAATCACTTCTCCTTGACAGATCCTAACAATCACAATATTCTGCCACATAGCCAACAGCAGCAAGTGAATGATATTAGCACTTAACTCTCCAGAAAACTCTGTTCAGTAATTAAACATTAAGTCTCTCATGCCTATCATCATTCAGTGCCAAGACCCTTTAAAACACAGGTTTGCTATATTCAGGTAATGATATTAGAGATGATAATTTATTCTGGAAATGTAGCTATCTGAGAAGAATGAATTTACTGAAATCAGAATTTCATTTATAAGCTGGCTTTTCAGGACTTTTCTCCTAATTCTGACATTCACCATGCAGGAATATTTATTTAGTTAAAAAATCCTCTGAATGTAGGATAATTGACAAAGACTGATGAAAAGAACAATATTTAAAACTGTGGCACCAGTAGCAGTGTGTAATATAATGCAGAAATCTGCCTTCATTCAATAAGGACAAATGATCCAGCAGCACTTCAAGCTTTGGGCATCATTTCCAAGTTAATCTTCTCTGCTTTCATGTCAACGTAAAATTGAGATCAACTTCCTAGCTAACAAAGAAGCTCAGGAAACGTCAAATAAAAATTCAAACTTATAACAAATATAGCACTGCTGACAGAAACTGTGAAGTCTGTTTTCCATCAGTGTATGTGCATAGCTTATTTAATATTATTGTGATGAGAAATAATAAGGATAACCCTCAAATAAATTAATAGCTCTGTGTTGTTTGGTAGCAGCCACAGCTCCTGCTCACCAGCTGAAGCTGTAGTGCTCTGTTCACTGTCGGTAATTTTCTGTTTTACAACAAATTAGCCAAAGAAAATAAAACACACAGAACTTAAAAAAGATCTTAAGGTTAAAGTTGCAAAATCAAGCATGTAGAAGCTTGCTAATTGTCAGTAATAAGGTTGTCTATACAATCTGAATTTGCCCAGTCTTTTATGTTATAATGCCATGTACAGAAAGCTGGAGCGCTGTTCTGGTCCCCTCAGCCCCAGCAGCTTTGTGGCCAGCCCCAGCATGTGCCCCAGGGGAGCAGGGCGCTCTTCCCACCATTCTTGTGGTGGCTTTTTCCATCTTTCCTATTTATTTAGTACACAGTCTGCTTGTCTATCCAGTCCTAATTCTCATTTTCCTTGCTCGTCTTCTAGTGTTTCTTATGAACTGACTTCCACTCTTTTCTTTGTCTGGCTCCGTGGGGGTTTTTTTGTTGTTCTTGTTTTGGTTCCTGCTTTCTCAATAGTTTTCAGTCCCTCTTTCCTTTACTGGGATCTTCAAATGTGTGTCTCTTTCTCCACTCTCTTTGTTACGTCTGTCTTTCTGTCTTGTTTCTCCCAGCACCTTGTGTTGTTCTCTCGTTGCCTCCATCACCCTGACGGCAGCTTTCCATTTCCCAACTCCTCATCCCACCTCAATCTTTTCTAGCCCTCAGTCCAGGCTTCCTATTCTCTGACTAACCAGAGACAAGTCCCAGCCTCTGTTCAGGCTAGTTTCAGTGTCCTGTCCCCACAGCCTGGCATCCCTTGGTGGCTTCCACTGCAGGTCTGGTTCTCATCTCTGTGTTGCATTCCACAGTAGGTTCTTCTGTCTCTGCCCAACATGAAATGCTTTGGAGAGTGCACAGTGTGCAGCATCTTCTACACCACTGACATCAGGAAAAGTTTTGCATCACCGTCAAGTCTCATGATACTGTTAGACCTCTTGGACAAGGGCTCATTGTGAGTGGAGACCCTCTTCTCTAACTCTTACTCTCCTCTCCATAACCTCTGGTCCTCCCGATCTCTTCTGTAGGTTGAGGTGTAGCAGGACTTGAATACAGAGGACTTCACTCCATGGCGGAGACTGCAGTGTAAGATAGAAATGGGAAGCACTGATGTTACCACTCTGGGAGATGGCCATATCTCTACCCCTGCATCAGCCTGTCCAAGACCTTCGGACTCTGTGGATTCCACATATTCAGGTGCCCCTACCTGCTACAGTTGATGCTGGAGAAAAAGGAGTGCTGCTCTTGGAGCAGGTGGTAGCAGAAGGTTAGCCACTTCTAGTCTTTCCTCTATGTGCTGTCACTGCTGCAGAGACGCGTTCCTGGTAATTTCACCACCAGGCCACGTGAGCAGAGACACTGTAAGTCAAGAGAGTGCAGAGGAGAGTATGAGGCTAGTACTACCAGTTCCTAATGATTTTGATAGCATTTGTTGTCATGTACGTTGAAAAATGTGATACTAGTATGGTATTGTTGTATTGTCTGTCATAAACGTGTGGTTTACAGTAGCCTGGAGCCCCGGTTGCAGGGGAGAGAGGAAAGCCCTTCTTTGATCCAGGCAGGCAACCGACTGCAGACAGAGTCTTTGAAAATGTGAAATTTTCAAAGCGAAATAAAGCTGTTGTGTACATGGACACAGGGATGGCAAGAAGCATTTCCCTGATAGTCTTCCACATGCCTTATCTCTGCTGTGGAGCACAGGGTATTCTAGCTGTTCAAAGAAAACGTTCCTCTGTTTTCTTTAATACAGGGAAACCAAAATATTCCTGCTGCCTGTCTTCCAGAAAAAGCATAAGCCTTTTGCCTGACATTTTCCAAAACAAGCCTAGGCCAATATGGTTTTTGTAGAATGATGACCAGGCAGTTTGGGGGTGCTCTAAGGAAGAAAAACAGAATATTTGAGTAGACTATACAGGACAAGATAATAATTGGTGGAGTTTGTAGTGCATGGGATGTATGTACAGATAGAAAATTGACAAAAATGTTGAGGACATGTAAACTTACGTATTTCTTTTTTCATTCAAATTCTTTTAGCGATTTTATTAATCTTTAAAAAAATGGCATAGGAGCAGCTACATTGAAATTAATCTTTATTTACATCTTTAAGAATAAGACAAATACTAAAAAATCACTATGCAGAAAATAATAAAATGTTTAGAAAATAAATATACATTTTTGCTTGGAATAATGATGAATAGATGCAGTATTTGAAACAGCTGTATTGCATATTGAGATTTCCTTTTGATATATCTCTAGGATACAAGCAAAAATTAAAATACTGAAATACAAAGTATCAATACAGTTTGGTTGTAAACAAAAAGGAAGTTTACGTTACTAGAATATGGAATAGTTGTGAGTGGAAACCTTATGCTATAAGGCAGATTCGGCAGAAGCTCACATTTCTAAAAAGAACTCTTGAAAGAACAATATTACATCTTTCATAATATGAGAGTAACACAGCTAATTCTTAATAACCAAAAGTGACTTTGGCTTGCAAGATGTTAGATGTTAGGAAATATAATTGCCTAACAGCAGAATATTGAGACATTAACATCCACTAGTTTGAGAGAGCCGTCTGAAGGACTCAAATGCAACAGCAGTAATGCCTTATTACATTATTCTAAAATTTTTCACCTAATATTTAGACACTATATTTCAAATAGGAGTTGCATTTCAGATTTGGAGAAATAAAACGTCTGCCTGTAAGTTTTCATTCTTTCCCACCTCCTCTCATATCTCATGTTTGAAGGTGGTGTGGTTTAGCCCCAGTCAGCAATTAAGTACCACAGAGCCGCTCGCTCACCCTCCCCCCCGGTGGGATGGGGGAAAGAATTGGAAGAGCAAAAGTAAGAAAACTCGTGGGTTGAGATAAGAACAGTTTAATAATTGGAACACAACAACAACAACAACAATAATAATAAATTGTAATGAGAAGGAAAAAACCAAGAGAGCGAGAGAGGAACAAAACCCAGGAAAAAACAAGTGATACAACCGCTCACCACGCACCGACTGATGCCCAGCCCGTCCCCGAGCAGCAATCGCTGCCCCCCAGCCAGCTCCCCCAGTTCATACGCTAAGCATGACGCCATATGGCATGGCATAGCCCTTGGGCCAGTTGGGGTCAGCTGTCCTGGCTGTGCCCCCTCCCAGCTTCTGCACCTGGCAGAGCAGGGGAAGCGGACAAGTCCTTGCCTAGTGTAAGCACTACTTAGCAACAACTAAACCATCAGTGTGTTATCAACATTATTCTCATAGTAAAATCCAAAACACTATACCAGCTACTAGGAAGAAAATTAACTCTATCCCAGCCAAAACCAGGACAGAAGGTAAGAGTTTGAAATGTTAAACAAAGGAGAGAGTTGAGTCAGCAGGGAACTGTAAAGATGGTCACTGTTGTTATCATTTGGTATTGCGGTCTGTAGCATGGTACTACCTCCAGGCACCTGGAATATATGATTATTTAAATGCACAACTCGATATAGCGGCAATTCTGTTATAGCTATCATGTGTAATTACACTGACTGTGTTTGTGTATGTCTGTGTATGCATATTTTTTGATTAATTTGGTTTTGTGTTGATTTTTGTTCACATCAAAAAATTGATCCTGACAGGTTGATGTGTGTCTGCAGACACAACCCCAAATATAGGTCAAAATCATAAATTAGATATCTCCCAGCTTGGTGGTACTGTGGAAATTTTTGTTGCAGTACTGTGCTTTGGAAACTGATTGCTAACATGTAGCTTTTGATAGTTTTATTTGTATTTTTGAACTTTTTTGTATTAAGTTAAATGTAACCTTCTTAGATGTCTTATGTTCTCATAACAAAATAAAGTCTTGGATCATCCAATGGTATCGGGCAGAATGTAGCAATATTACTACCAAGGAGGACTATGATAAGTGAATTTTGGATAGGTCTTTTAACAGATCTGTGTGACTAGTTGTTAGGTCATAGTTTGGATGAAATTATTTGACATTTTCACCAAGGCTAGAATGGGCATAAGATTATTTAAATGAGCTTTGAAACCTTAATTCATCTGGCAAACTGCTGTAGGGTACTAGAAAAAGGTAAGGGGGAGAGGAGAGCAAATTGTGAAAGCAATTAGAGAAACCTTTTGACCGCTCTTTTCAGCAGATAAAAAGCCAGCTTCTTGCAAGAAAGAATCTCCTAGCATTGGTTTCAGTGTCTTATGGACAGTTGTGCCATCAATATGCAAATGCAGGATGTAGGGGAAGACACGTTGAGATACTTGTGGATTATTCAAAATTAAAACAAAATTACCAAGAGTATAAATAAGATTTTTTCCTTCAAATCTAGCAGTCAAACTTTTTTTGAAATTGTTTGGTACTGTAATTTGAAATCTAATTTCTTGAGCAATCAACCCTGTGATCTGAATTTTTCCATATGCATATTCATGTGTGTGTTTACATATTTGTTTGTTTATTGCATCTGGTACTTCAGTAATGTGTAATTTCTATTTCTTCCTTTTGTCTGGAGGCATCTCATATTACATTTAGATTGTATCCTTTATCATCCCAAATTGACATTTATGCTTTTACTGCTATTGTTTGCCTAGCTCCTCTCTGGTATGGATCAACAATTTGTTTTAATCTATGTCACTTCTCTTATCTCCCTCTACACAGAGATGCAGTCATTTTGCACTAGCGTACGCCTACGGAGATTGTGTTAGCAACAGTGCGGTGGCTGCCCCCTCCCTTCTCCAAAGTGCCAGGGAATCTTAATTGCTTTTCCAGTTCGTTTATAAGAACGCAGAGACAACAGTATGTGCGAGACCAGTTTTGACAAAAGTAATGGTATGCCAGTGCCTATGAATAAATAAATCTGATTTACATAGAGGAATACTGTGGCAATAGAAAGGAAGTCACCAAATGGAAGGAAATGATGGTTTAAAGACATTATTCCTTCTTCTTAGCAGGGAGGTGAGTGAAGTCCAGAGTGTTGTAGAGCTTTCTGTGGTACTTTGCTTTACAGGTATGGCTGGAAACAATGTTTTTTGTTTTAATTTTCTAAAATGACTAGCTTGAAAACTTTGAAGTATAAATGAGAATTAAACAAGCAATGCTTGAATTTCCGGAGGCCTCAGGAAGCTGTTATGCTTCCTGTGGATTTTTTGCTTTCTAATAATCATTTTAACAGTTTGCATTCAATTCCTTCCCTAAATCTGTTCAGTTAAAAGCTGTGATGTGAAATAGTTTAGTAGGTAAGAAATACTAGCGTAATATGTGTGTAGTGAGTTTTGGAGCTCTAAGCAAAGGGTTGAAACGAGTCAGATTTACATACTGAGTAATGAAGATATCTCTGTTGGAAAGAAGGAATAATGAGAGCAATCAAAATAGCCTAGCAGAGAGCAGGCATGGAAAAAGGGTTCTGCAATACTTGATAGATCAATTTAGGTATGAAGGCTGATAATGGGAACCTAATAAAATAATCAGAGGTGAGCAGTGATACAGAAGCGAGATAGCTAGGGCACCTGCCTGCTCCTTTTTTCCTGTCTATAGACCAATGCCCGTGACCCGCTACACAGCCCTTGAGTGCCTCGGTGACCCTTCTGTTTTGCTTGGGGTAAATTTCGTGCACCGTGAGTTCACCGTTTGTTACAAACGATGATGATGGTGCACAGTGCCTTCTCAGGAGGAAAACATGCTGCACCGTACGGAAGCACATGGTCTGGAAGGAAAAGGTTGTTTGCATTCATGTACATCCAGGGATAAATACTGACTGATTTGTAGACGACAATCACCAGCTTGGTAAGAAACAGTACTGATGGATATGTTTAGGAGAGAAAACCTCTATGTCAAAATTTGATAGCGAAATAAGAGAAACGTCATAAGGAAGTACAATGTGCATTTAAACTGTTTACTGAGTTACTTGGTAATAGCAGCAATATATATATATCTACATATATATAAAGACAAACAAAGATAATATTCACCTGCCTTGTTCAACTTTGGAAGCTCTAACTTTCTGAAACATCAAAGCAAGTGAATACATTTTGTGTGTTTCTTCCAGCAGTGTCCTTGTCAGTGACAGCATTTCCCACTTCTATTTCCTTCCTTATTTTTTTTATTCTCTCACCTAACAGTTATTGCTGGTTTTCCTTCAAGAAAATAAATACAGTTTTGGAGAGTACATGGTGTTTAGAAAGAAAAATAAAAAGGAAATAGATTTTCCTTTTTCAGAGGTCTCCTGTTCTGTGGGATGGGAGTGAAAGCAGCCCAGCAGTATGCCTGCGCAAGCCCGATGGTGCCGGTGCCAGATAGATAATTCAGGGACCACAAATAAAAGATGAGCTATTTCTAGCTTTTATGAATTGTGAGATTCTTTTTTTTATTCCCTACATCCCCCATAAAAACTGAGGCAGACACCATGCCTGTCTCTTACAGTCTTATCAAATGTGAATAAACAACACCTGTAGCACTGTAGCTCTTTAATTTATGATCTAGAGAAGCCTTATTCTGTTTTTAGTCTGCAACGTCTCCTTGACCAGCAGCTTCCTTTGCAGTTGCACTGGGCTTCTAATTGCTGGGAGTTAGAAAATTGGAGATGTGTAAACTAATAATATCTGACGAACAAATGTGTTGTACTTGCATCTGGACTGGTTAATATGAATCTTGTGAATTACCAAAAAATGAGAGCAGAAGAGTATTACCTCTTTCACTGAAGAATTTTGAAGTGTTAGAAAATTGGAGAGGGTGTCTTACTGTGTATCATTTATGACAGTAATGTAAGTACTTAGGCCGTACCTAAGCAATGCTTTTGTTTTTATTTTGCTCTGTTGATGCTGCAGTTCATTTGAGGAACATATACCAGTAACTGGCTTGACACACAAATGAAAAGAATAATATATAATGCAAAGTATTTGGATGGAACAGGAAGCTCTAACTTCATTTATGCAGTCTATGTCCAGCCATAAACTGTGCTTATAATATGGGCACAGGACTCCTCCATTTGGAGTTGGGGATACCTCGGTCCCTTTGACAAGTTAGGGATCTTTTGGGGTGAACCAGAGGGACACTGAACTACCAGATGTCTGGCACTCGGCGAGCTCCGAGTGCCCCAGCCTGGCCTCTGACCTCCCCGCTGGGCGCTGGTTCTTGACCATACTGCCCACGCTGGAAAAGCCGCAGGAGTGCTTTTAGGTGCTGCGCAGCCACACCTTCCAACATATGTTGCTGCTGAACCATCTGCAGAGACATTCGGTTAGGTAGCATCCAGCCAGGAATCTGATCTCTGCACAGTAGATGTGTATGCAATCTTTTTTAAACAGCTCTGCACACTTACAAAATATATTTGGCTTGATCAATGGATCTAACTGTTGTTGTAACCTGGTACTTGGGTTTCCCGCAGAATTGGTTAATATATGCCAGTAGAGAAATATGTTGCTGCGCCTGTTTTGGCAGTGTAGGTGATCTCACAACAGAAGTGCTGGGCCATGACTGCTGAAAGAATGCCTGTCCTTCTAAGCCATAGCAGCATACCTGATTGTCAGGTCTGAAACCAAATGATTGTATTCATGGCTTCCTGCTGTGTCCAGGGAGTCAATCACAAGCCGCCTTTTGACTACCTGAGCCTTTGGGTAAGTTTCTTTCCTTTATTAGTCCAAGACACTTCACCAAGGCAAATTCTGTGCTTCTCACCTGAGAACAGTAACTGCCTGTTCTCAGCCGCCATAGTTACATATGCACACGTCTCACTACAACACTAGTGTAAAAATTCACTGGAAGAGATTACTGACTGGCTTTTAAATACTGACTTCACTCAGCTGAGACTTGAGCGTCAAAAATGTGTGTCTGCACACCTTGTAGTTTTTTCCAATTCTTAGTTCTCTAACAGAATCAGTAAGATTTCTTACCTAAGTCCACATTATACAGGTAGAGAGAACAAACTTTTCAGGGTCATAGTCAATAAAGAAGTGGTGGGTTTGTGTTCACTGATACACAGATGCAAATGCAGAGAGCTCTAGGAGATTTTGGGAACACATTTGGCACCATGACCCTGGATACCAGCAGCCTGCGTGCGTTAAGGTCCTCGGTAGTTCTGAGTTTATTCCACTCCCAGTGAGCATGGATCAGCTTTATCTGCAGCAGAGGATGCTGCGAGGTTCACATTCTAAATGCTAATCTAAGTTTACAGAGAACAGTTCTGTTAAGTAGACATTTTAAATCTTTTTGCTTTTTTCACAACGCTAAGCATGGATGAGGCAGGATGGATGTAGGATAACACAGTACACCTTCCACAAAATGTGAGTGAATGATGCAGCATTTCCTAACTTGGCATATTCGTGCATGTTAACACAAGGTATGTCGTAAGTCAGCTGATGATTGTCTTTCACTTTGGTAATAAGGATGCAGCATGCAATCGCTTGATGTCAGAGCTTAGCAGGTATGCTGCATTTTTATTTTCTTCCATTGTTATGCATTTAGAATGTTATCCTGGAATATCTATCTGTGTTACAGTTATTTTCATTGGTCTGTTTACAAAAATTCATCCCTCCACACCTTTTTCTTCTTGGAGTTCATTTAGGTAGTTTATAATCAATAGTTAATAGAAGACTTTCAAGTTGCTCTTGCATTTGTTAACACTGAATTGCATCTCCCATCCCACCACCTGTTACATAGCTTTACTTCCTTTTGAAGGACTGCACAGTATATTGTATTTTAATTATTTTTAACAAAATATGATAACTTTTAGACTTAGCAAGATTTGTTCCCTATATATCTTCTCAATTTTCAAGACCTTCTTTGTTAAGTACTCTCTACAAGACTTTTTTCCATTCCATAAACATTTTCCAAATAATGAAAATATTTAATTCACTGTCCGATTATTACCTTTTTCTTTAACAGCCATCTATTCCTATCATAAATTCCTGATCTATATGTTTAAATCCAATTTTAGTTGGCATTACAATTCCTGTATTGATACAGAAGAAGAGTTCCTTGATCTCCAAAATTCCCACTTTTTCATTTTTTTATATGCTAATGTATGTAATATATCTCTGCCCTATGATATTATAGCTGATTTTAATTAAGCAATCCTTAATTCTTATTCTTTGAGCAGCTTAGCCATCTTGTTCTCAAACTTGCTCAATATTCTCGGTTTTAAGAATGTGTAGGCCCTCTGACATGCTTCTCAAATTGTCAGTGGTACACCAGCTATGTTGTGTGCTCTAGCTTAGTTTTTAATGTAGCTTGAATTTCTGTTTTCTATTGAGTGCTATTTAAAAAAAAAAAAATTGTTGAATTCTGAATCTTAGTATTTAGGAGTTAAATTAATGGAATACCTAATATTTTCTGAAAGCGTTAGCGTTAGCATTCAGAATGCATAAATAACTGCGTCTAGTGGCTTTCCTGTTTCCATATCTGTATGTTGAGGAAGAAATAACATTTGAGCAAGTCATTGAAGTTAGTGAATGCAGCTGTCGCATTACTCGATCATGGTATTGTTTCCTTCTGATTCTATCCATTGGCTTGCTCACATCTGTCAAGTATATGAATTTACAAACCCTGTATTTCTTGGCCTTCTAATACAAAACCTGATTTGGAACCTGGAGTTCCTGCTAGATTTATTTTTCATAATATTTAACCTGATTTATTTGTGATGTGGAACAATCTTGTGGTGTTCCTTGCATGTTTGACCTGTCATTTAGAACTGCTGTATCACCAGCACAAACAAAATCTGCTATTAACTCTTAGACCATGAAATATTTCTGTTGTTCCAGTCTACAATTTCTTCTTGTAATGAAACAACGGCAGTGACAAACAAGAGAAGAGATTGCATTCTCAGTTTGACACCGGCAGCCGTATTAGACTCTTTGCTTAAGTTTGCATTTTGTTTAACCATAGAAGCCGTACCTTGAAATACAGTTTGGTAAACTTAATTATTTTTGCTTGCTTCCTGTAATATTTCAAGATATGTGAAAATGAATCACAATGGGGGTTATCATATGCTTTCCTAAAGTCTATAAAGTTTATAATGGGTAGGTATTGCTTTGTTGGTTATACCATTTATCCTCTGTTCGTGCCATAAGTCTTTTTATTTCTTTCATTTTGACTTTAGGGGCTCTGCCTAGCTTGAATTATTTTATTTAAACCTTACTTTGTTTCCTTCATCAGAATTCTAATTAATCTTCTTTCTGCTTGTTGAGAAGTTTGGATTGTAAGCAGCTTGATACCACCCATTTTGGGCAATACAGGAACACAGAGCATGCTGAAATACAATCCCGTTTAGGGAATCCCATTTGTTATTGAATACAGCTCAGAAAACTCAAATGGCAGTAGAACTATATGCTAAGGGCCACGCTTTCAACAGTGCAGAATTTCACTGTAAGTTTTGCTTTCAAACCAGTGCTCCTTCCTCCCCAACCTGCCTCCCCCTCACAGCGTGTCCCCGTCATGGAGCAGCAAATGTCTCAGGCTCCCCTGCGAGACTGGGCAGGCTCCTTTCAGGTGGGCGACGGGGCAGTTCCTGGCCGCTGCCTGGGCTTCCCTGTGACAAAGCCTGTCCCCATCCCCGCTCAGCAGCGACAGGGCCCCAGAAGGCTGGAGGCCCCAAGCAGAGAAGCAAGCATGGGGCAGGGAACGCTGGAAGGGAAAAGGTAGGGGTAAGTGAGGGGGCATGAAACGCTGGGTTTGCAGGATGCTGCAGTGAGTCAGGAGAGAAGTCCCAAACGGTCCTTACAGCTATCGTGAACTTAATGTGAAACAATGTTCAACTGTCTTTAAGGAAAAACAGAAGATTCGTATGTGCAACATATATAGATAGGTATGTAACTTCTGGAGAAAAGGAAGAGAGGGAAGGAGAAATACATTTTACCACAGGAAATTTTTTGTATATAATTTCACATGAACAAAGAACTGGAAGGAATCCTCTAGTCTACGGAGTGGAGTTCTCCCTGGTGGGAACACATGCCTTTGAATGGGGAACACAGATTACACAACGGGAAAGGAGGAAACCAAGTAAATGTTGTTAATCCTCATGAGAACCATACAGTCATGATCAAGTAAAATATTGTGGGCATATAAGGTATTCATAGTTTGCCCCATCAATGCAGTTTTTGCATTCAACCCTCAGGAAAATTTCTTTTACTATACAATTAGTTGTTATTTTATTTCTAGCAAAGACTCGTAATATTAATTACCAACATAAAAACAAAGATGCAGTGCACTGAAACAAATGGATGCATTTTTATGCCTAGATTAAAATATTACTTGTAATTGTTTACAGTGAAACCTCCTTGCTGTCACAGGGGTGTTACCAGGGTTATAAACTTTTAAGTTCTTAAAAGGAAACAAAAAAGTATATTATCTTCCAGCTATGGTGTAATCTACTATTAGTTACCCAAATATTGCTGCATTTATACCGTATCATGTACTTATCAAACATCTACATGACTCCTTAACTATTTCCAAAACAAAAGAGTCATTATTTACCCACTGTGAAAATAGCCTTGTGTTAGCGGTATTAGAAATCATTAGCTCTATTAAGTCCGTTATCAGCTATGCTAGCAGCTGGAAATACCCTGCAGCTCAGGAGGGCTCCAAAATGTTCCCCAGTCATTATATTCTGGATCACTTTGTTTTCTTGTATGGTGAAAACAGATTATAATCATATTCAGCCACAGGCAAAAATAGAAGCTGACAACACTGGTAGAAAAAGATTTATGAAACTTTTCATTGCTTGGGGCAGTATTTTGTAACAAGAAAACAGTGTTGTCCCTTAGATAGGAGCATGAGTGAACAGTTCAGCTAAGTCTTTCTATCATCTTGGTGCTCTGTGTCTCAAAATGACACAGTTATCACACCATAAATACAGCCCAAAGCATTACAGATATCTATAAGCAGGATCCATATTAATTGTTAATGCATAAAGAAGAGACAGATCTGTTTATGTTAGTTAGGAAATATCATTCTATATTTTGAAGAGCATAGAATATATAGGAGTATCAATTTTGTCTTGTCATTGCTTCCTTTGAATAGGATCAACTCCGAAGATGGTGTGTGCTGGTTTCAACTGAGGTAGAGTTAATTTTCTTCACAGTAGCTGGTATGGGGCTGTGTTTTGGATTTGTGCTGGAAATGGTGTTGGTAACACACTGATGTCTTCGTTACTGCTGAGCAGTGCTCACACAGAGTCAAGGCCTTTTCTGCTTCTCACCCCACCCCACCAGCGAGTAGGCTGGGGGTGCACAAGAAGCTGGGAGGGGACACGGCTGGGACAGCTGACCCCAACTGACCAAAGGGATATCCCACACCATATGATGTCATGCTCAGCATAGAAAGCTGGGGAAGAAGGAGGAAGGGGGGACGTTCGGAGTGATGGCCTTTGTCTTCCCAAGTAACCATTAAGCGTGATGGAGCCCTGCTTTCCTGGAGATGGCTGAACACTGCCTGCCCATGGGAAGGAGTGAATGAATTCCTTGCTTTGCTTTGCTTGCGTGCGCGGCTTTTGCTTTCCCTATTGAACTGTCTTTATCTCAACCCGCCAGTTTTCTCACTTTTACCCTTCTGATTCTCTCCCCCATCCCACCGAGGGGGAGTGAGTGAGCGGCTGTGTGGGGCTTAGTGGCCGTCTGGGGTTAAACCATGACAGGTGTCTTTAAGTGTTGGGGTTAAAATAATTCCTTTATCAATCTTTGCTCTGGGTGAGGTTGACCCTTCAAACTATGTCTAAGTGGCAGGATTAAAATAATTTCTTTAACATGGCTTAAGATCATGGGTTTGTTTTTTTTCCTTAGCTGAAGCATTTTTTGCAAAAACTGCTCCTTCTTGAGAAAGAAAAATAATTTCGTTTTCAAAAGCTACAATGTTGAAAAAACAATGATGTGTCCATGAAAGTATCTTTTAAATTTACTGTACTACAGGTGTATAGCTATTGGCCCCTGTCGTGGTTTAAACCCAGTCAGCAACTAAGCACCACACAGCCGCTTGCTCGCCCTCCCCCCCACCCCAGTGGGATGGGGGAGAGAATCAGAAAAAAAAAGTAAAACCCTTGGGTTGGGATAAAGACAGTTTAATAGGACAGCAGAGGAAGAGAAAATAATAATAATAATAACAACGATGATGAAAGAATGTACAAAACAAGTGATGTACAATGCGATTGCTCACCGCCCGTTGACCAATGCCCAGCCCGTCCCCGAGCAGCGATTGCTGCTCCCCGGCCAGCTCCCCCAGTTCATATACTGAGCATGACGCCATATGGCATGGCATAGCCCTTTGGCCAGTTGGGGTCAGCTGTCCTGGCTGTGCCCCCGCCCAGCTTCTTGTGCACCTGGCAGAGCATGGGAAGCTGACAAGTCCTGGACTTAGTATAAGCACTACTTAGCGACACCTAAAACATCAGTGTGTTATCAACGTTATTCTCATCCTAAATCCGAACCACAGCAGTATACCAGCTACTAGGAAGAAAATTAAATCTATCCCAGCCGAAACCAGGAGAGCTCCCTATTTTTAAAACGCTCTGAAATAGTACTGAGTTTTAAGAAGTATATGTCATAGGACTTCCCAGTAACATCTCCGAATTTGGAAACAAGATAGTATTACTAGGACTGAGGGAAAAGGTGCATGTTACACAAGGTGCTGCACATTTGTAGCACTAATCAATAAAAGACAGGTAGGTATTTAGAAGTAATTACAGGTACAAATATGTCTACAGTATGTGATGTAGCTATATGTGGTATAGCTATATAGATATGTCTAAAGTGTGTAGTTAGAGTTTACCCTGTTCAATACTGCGTTCCTCCTGCCTAGGCAATTCCCTTGTCCTGTCCTTGACAGCTCTCCTGGTTGTTTCCCTCTCTTTTAATTTACCGTGAACCTTGCCTGAAGAGAAACGCAAACTGTCTTGGAGGAGCTCTGGACCTTTTTCTTTTCCTGCTTTTTCAACTTGCCTGCTCTGCTCTCGTAGTTCCCGTCTCCTTGTAGCTCCCTCTCACCTGAGAAAGGTGCAGCACTCGGCACCTCGGGGAGGTGGCTCCTCCGCTGCCTTTGCCGCCCTGCTCCTCTCCTCCTCCCAGCAACGTTCCTGCTAACTCCTCTTTCCTCCCCTGTCGCCTCTGTGGCTCTGGGCCATCGGGGCCTGACGCTGCCCAAAGCCGGGGGTATGCCTGCCCCTGCCCTGGTATGCCTGTTCCTGCTGCTCGGCACAGCGGCTCTGCTGGGAGCCCAGCTCAGGGCCAGCAGGGTTTATTTCCTTCACCTGCTCAGCATTCGTTCCTGAGCAGGTAGGGATCACTGTTGTATATCAGGGATCATTTCTGTCTATCAGGATGTTGTCCTGTGTATTCCTGAATGCCCACTGCCTATACATGCCCTGATAACTGTGCGTACCTAATAAATTGTTTACACGATATGTATAAATTCCATCACTTTAGAAATTCAACTTTGTCTATGCTTCCTTTTTCTTTGATCATCTAGGGTAAATTAGTACAGGACCGATTCAAACTGAATCTGTAACTCTCCCTGCTGTTCACGTGAAGAGCTGAAATCTGCATCACTTGAGTTCCTGTCTAGAGCATCATCTGAAGTATTTATAACTAAGGCCCTAAAAATGTTACAAAGATAGTAGCATGCCATTTCTTTTTATGCAAAACCCACTTCGGTATGACATATCTGGAGCAGTAGGAAAGGCTAAAATGTTTATTTTGCCAGCTGACCCAAGTGAACAAATAAGTGCAGAAAGATTGGAGTGGAAATTATTACATTTTATGTGATGAATCAGGTTTTGAAACAGGCTGAGACTAATTTGGAGCTACGCAGGGATGTCAGAATTCCTGCCAGTTATGCAAGATGTTTGAATCTTATGCAAGGATTGGAGTAACACTCCACACACATGGGGAAATACAGAAAGAAGAGGATGGCATTCAGGGAGGAAAATTCTTAGCAGTGTTTTATCTAACTAGGAAGTGAAATTGTATGAAATTAAGATGAAGTATCTGATTTTGTATTCCTATGTCACCAAAAAATTATGGACCTTTATGTTATTTGAAGAAGTTTCTCAAATGTATAGAACAAGGTGTGCCAGTGAGTGGGAATTTCACGTTTCAGTGGATGCTACAGCAAGTTTTTATTGCTGTAGACATGTTTACAGATACTCTATTTAAAGAACACAAGTCATACTTGTCACCAATTATGTATTTCAGCAATGGAGTTATACAAATTAATAAGTCCTTTGTGATGCTGTGATGAGAGATGGGGTTTTGGTTTTTTTTACTAAGAGTTTAAGATGGATGTCTTTGAGAATAGATTGTAAGAGATGGTGAGCCGAGGGGTAAATCTGAACTATGCAGACTCAGTATTACTGGGATGGCAGGACAGGAAATTAAATAAAAACTACAAAAGGAAAGTATGAAAAAACCCACAAGCTAAAGATAGTAGGCAGCAGAAAGAGAGGGATGGGAAGGAATGGGAAGCAATGGCATTTAATGATGTTTTTCAGACACCCTCAGAGCTCTGGCACTATGAACCACTCTGTTAGAGCAGGATGGTGCTGTGTTTGTGTGTGCCGTTTCACTCCATAAAAGGCATTGTGCCAAAGTGCTGTCTTTCTCTTCCCTTTCTTATTCCTTTTCCTTGTCTTTTCCACCTCTGAAAGGCTTTCCATGTCACTAACATCATACAGTTCCTTTTTCTTTCCAATACCACCTGCACCATTGCAACCACAGGGGTGGAATATCCCTTCCTGACCATGGGGGTGGTTGTCCACTGTGCAGCTGGACAACGCTCATGTTCAGCATGTCCACGGTACCTGCCCCCGAGAAGATCTCAGGCTGCTCATGAAATTTTCCTGTATTTACCCACACAACACCCCTTTGGGGTCTGCAGAGTGCTTTTCTGTTTGATAAACAAGGAATCTGAAGCGGGGGCACAGGGTGACTCAGTGACTCGGACACCATCCTTGCCACTAGATTCCGTACTCAGCTAAGGGCTTATTCAGTGCAAATAATATCTTTCCTTGGGTTTTAAGCTTACTTCAGTGTATTTTCACACGGCAGCACAAAGTTGCCCAGCGGCTGAGGTGGCTACCGTCTAATGTTGTGGCTCCAAAGTGCAATAAAATCACAGCACCTTTTTGCCAAAAGCAGGGGGTATGCAGCTTGCACCAGCCACACAGTGATACCCAGAGTATACCCACCTTACTCTTCACATGAGTCTGTCTTTGTCACTTGCTCCTAAATTTGACTCTGAGGCTGCTTTAGCAGCAGGTTCCCTCTGTTCAGAGGGTATTTTGCTGCCAAAACGTACTTTTAATGAGAGGACCAGCTGTTCTCCCTCAGGACCAAGCTTCTACTTGCTCCTTAGTTTGCGTCTTAATTGTCTTATCACTGATGAATAATTTAATAATTTTTCTTGAGTATTTCACAACTTTAGAGTTTTGTGGAGTCTCAGTTAATAAAAAGACAATGTGCAGCAACAGAGAGTTAGTTCTCTTCCTCTCCATTCATGGCACAGCTTCCATATTTCCCTGAGCTTGTATCAAACAATATGCAACTAAATTGAAATAGTGAAACCGTATCAAGATGTCTGTCAGCATCCTGCACAGATATGTAGTTTTTGTTTTATTCCAGACTACTTTTTTATGGTGCATAAAATATGCACGGAACAATATTCAAGCTTTAATGATGATTTACTTGCATGCCCTGTAGAGGGTAGCTTTTGCTCTTACATTTCTGTTAAAATGTACTAATTAGACATTAGCTTAAAAATGTAATCCTTTCCAGTGGATAGGACTTGTGTTATGTACCATTTGGAAAATCTATGATCAGCTGTGGGGTTTTTCTTTGGGTTTTTTTATGGTTGTTTTTTAACAGCTAGCTAAAAGGTCAGACAGAATGATATTGCATTTCTAGATCTTTATCCAATGTAGAAGTTGCCCCATTTGTTTCTGCTTACTGAAGTACATTATTCATATATTCTGCATGGAAAAAACCCCAAACCAAACCTGTTTGAAATAATAGTTAAACTTAAACATGGGTTACTTTCTGTTAGCACCCACAGGAATTAGCTTTCATGTGTTTTAATTTGTTATGACCAAAGAAACGTATGTGCCAGATGAGGAAGGCCTGTTGTAAGAAGAAGAAGACCAGGGTGAAACCAGGGGACTAGGGTTGGGTCAAATGATTCAATATTAATTCATTACTCTCTGTGTTTCAGTTTATGTGCCTGTAAAGTTCTGGTAACATCCTTGCCTTATGAGGCTTCATTTTTGAAGCACCTTAAAAAGAACACACAGCAGATATTTGAGAGAACACTAAGTATTATCATTATTATTACATTGTGGTTGTTGGTATTGATCAATTCAGTGTATGTAACATTGACTACAATTTTGGGTTGACTACAGTTTTGGGTCAAAACTACAGTTTTGACAGATAAAAACTCCATAGTCTACGTTGCCAGAGTACAAGGTTACTGCTTTTTATGATCCCTTTCTACACCATGTTTTACTATTCAGTTTAACATCTCTTCTGCCTTCCCATGTTTGTGAATATTTCTTTCAGAAACACTAATTTAAAACAAAATCTTTGCTATCTGGGCATCCACCTGCCTTTGTGACTATGTCAAAGATAACCAAAATTTTTGAGAGTTGTGTTTGATAAAAGATCATACTTATTCCCAAAGCAGGTGCCGTATGCATGTACCCACCTGTGATACCCTTCTCAAGGTACAGTTTGATTCTTTGTTATTAGAATAAATTTCCCCATTAGTGAAGTTGTCTGAGTTGATAAATGAGTGTAAATGAAAATCTTTCACACATACCAGTGGGAAGAAAATTACTAAAAATGAATGGATGTCTTAATTTTTTTTTTTTTTTAATTCTTAAGATAACTGTTATTGGCATGGAGAGTCACAGCTACCTAACAGCAACAATCTAGCTAGATAAGGTTTATTTTTTAAAAGTAATTTCATTTTGGTTCATTCCACGTCAAGTAGGGACACCTAATAAGTATCCCACTACTTAAAACTATAGATAGCTGTAGTTTACTGGTAATAATATAATGAAAATAACTTTCACTTAAAATACTAGAGATATTTAGGAAAAAAAAATCCTTTTGACTTTGGAATTTCTTAAGCTTGACTTCTCTGTTTCTGAATCTTCCTTGGAAACTGTGGTTGATAAAAGGTCCTTGCAGAAAAGCCTTGACATGTTGAACATATCTCTATGGATAGGTGTGAAGACTAAACACAGATTTTTCTTGCATATTAATTTAGAAATAGGAAGATTGTGCGCTGTCATTCTGTATCATAGTTTTGATATCAAACCAAACTAATCTTACTGGATTTTTCAAATATAGAATTGCAACTCAACACCAACTAAATTATTAGTATCTCACCAAATTGATGCAAATGGGCTCTCTCTTCTAGTGGGGACATGAGAGGTAGAAACGATAACCGGTCCTTCATAACGATAACCTGCTTCAAAGCACATGGATGGTGGGGACTCTTGATCCAGGTGTATCAAACTAAATCTAGTCCAAATTTACCGCCCTACACTATCCAAACAGCATAGAGTGTAGAACAGGGGGTCTAGGACCTACTCTCATCTACTGATCTGTTTGTATTGTGCCAAATTACTTGCTAATCTGTATATACATTTTAAAGCAGAGATTTCAAATATAGGTTTTGACTACTTCTCATCATTATAAAAAGCTGTTAGCAATTTTTGCAAGGTGACAGATGTTTATCCAGAGGTTTTAGCCAAACTGCAATCCTGGTGTTTATCTGCTCTTTAGTTTCCTATGACTTCAGTTGGGTAAAATATTGGGGTCATCCTCTTTTCCCGTTTTTAAATTCTTCTTTAATATTGCCACTATCATTATTGTGAATACAGCATTGCACCTGAGAGCTGTTTTCTCTCTTTCTTTTCACAGTACTGAACTCCACTTAGTACTGTGGTGGTCTCAGACATTCTGAAGAAAGAAACACTATATAATTCAGTTAGCATAGCTATTTTTATACCTTAAATAGCAAATGGGATCTGTTCCCTCATTGCTCAGTTAATACCATATTTCTATGGCTCTTTATTTGAGTGTCTTTGCATTGCTGGTCTTCTCAGAAAACTAAAATCATGGCCTTGAGACAAAGAAGGGCAGGTAAAGATGATGTTGATCTGAGTACCTGGGGTGAAGCTGTGTTTTCAAAGATGCACACCGTATAGATAATGGGTAGGACTGTGCCATTCGCTCTCCCCTTGCCCGCGGAACAAGAAGCATTGCCGAAAGACATTACACTTGCCCTGTGTTCTGTTTGTTCTGGTAATGTGGGACCACTTCATTGTTTGGTGTCTGCCAGTATGATTACACAGTCTCTTCAGGTTGTAAATTCGATTGCCTTCTCCATGCTGGAGAAGTAAGAACAGCACATATTTAAAGTGGCAGCCCAAAGCTTATAGTTGCATTGTAATTATGGTATCAGAGGTAGGCTGGGTAAACTGGGCAGAGGATGTCAGATAAGTGAGCAGCACGGTCCCAGGGGATGAGTAGTGACGGTGTTTTCTTTTTCACTGATTGTAAGTGAATAGACAGGTGTATTTTATAAAATGAAAAATTAAAAAAAAAGAAAAAAAACTCACAGCCTTGTTCTGAGAGCCTCTTCAAGCTCACGTAATAGAGAGTTGCGCTGAGGTTTAATGTCTTGATGAGGCTTAAGTTTCTGCAAGATGTTGGTAATGCTATTTAGATAAGACGACACTTGGTCTTCTCCAGCTAGTCAAAGTTTTCAGTGGGCTGCTTCATTTCTTCTTTGCTAGAGAGTGTTTTTCTAGCTCTCCGTAAATTTGTTCGTGGTGAATACAGCGGTAGTTAAGTATTTGATGGAGTACTATTGAGAGGATTGCTGGACAGTCTAAACTCAGTGGGTGCCTCATCACAATGATGTTAGGCAGTTAATTTTCCTGGTCGCCGAGCTGACTGAAAGCCAGCTGCAGTCTGAAAGCTGTTTTGCCGTTAGCACGAAGCTGTGCGTGAAGCAGCACACCTTGCCCCGCGGGCACTAGCGGGGACACAGCGTGGGGCTGGTGCGGGGAGGTGGTTCCCCACCCTGGCCTGGCCTCAGCTCAGCTGCGCTGGTGGCTCACTCTGCCCTGCGCTCAGAGTCCTTTGATCCCTGGCAGTGCCCGCTGGCATCCGCGGGGGCTTGGCCTCCCCTTAGCTCTGCCACACTGGGGCTCAAGGGCCGTAGTTTACCAGGCACCCGCACAGCACCGAGGCCGTAGGGGATGGGGATTGGGATCGGCCCCTGCAAGCCAGTCACATCAGACATCATATTTTGAGAAGTTACAGCCCAGCTGCAGCACCTACTGACACAGACCGATCATTTTCGTAGCTGAAATTCGCTTGTATTGATTTTTCTGGTTTATTGTGTGTGACTGGGGGGATATGATTGGGTTTTAGTTTGGGTTTTTTTTCCCTTCACACACTAAAAACTCTAATTAAAAACTTTTATAAGAACTGCTGGCTTAATGTTGGCTCATTTGCTGCCGAATGATAAATTGTGTGAGGGCTTTCATACACCACCTTATGATACCCTGTATTTTTATTCATTAACCCATGGTATCATATTCTGAATAACAGAACCTGTTGTTCGTGGTAGCTGAAGTTAACCTCTCTGGTACCTTGAAAAGTCAGGCAACTTTGACAGGACCTCTTACTTGAACGGTTTGTGACTTCCTTTTTTGTCATACCAACCAATACAGAATTCAAACCAAATTCCTCTGCCTATGGAAGAAATGCCAGTCATGTAGCATTGCAGCTTGCAGTACCCTGGAGGCGGACAAATGCTCGTTTCTTTCTTGTACTTATTTCTTGTACCTTGCCTGCTTTTAAAAAGAGAAATAACCTATTGAAAAGTGTGATTCAATGCAACATATACATTGCATGGTATATGCTTTTCTTTACTCCAGCATTATGCAACATTTCTCTTACTTTTTCCATATAGTCTACACAACTTATTTTTACCTCTTCTACATGTTGGGAAACAGATGGTCCAGGTAGTACATAACTGGCTTCCCAGGAGCTGTGAAATTGAATTGTCCCAGGAAGCTCCTCCAGGAACCTTGTATTTGCTGGTATATGTTAGTAAGTCTTCACGTTAATGATTCTTATATATCAGTGTTTATTTCCACCATTTGATTATCAGGTGGTTCGGCCTAAAGGAAAAACTGTATTTAATTATTATTTTCATGCTGTCTTTGGGCTGAAGGGATAATGTAAATGTTCCTGAAAAAAGTGCTCTAACCCTGAAAACCCATGGAAGAGCATTGTAGTAAGACAGAACTTTTTTTTTTTTAAAAAACAAGAAAACTAGTGTATTTTTGTTGATACTGCTGTTGAACTGAAAAAATTCTAGATTGGTGTGCAGTATACATTATGTTGAATCATCCCAAGGCAGTAGATGGAATAAGAAAAAAAATCAGCAGTTGACAAAAGTTAGTGCTGCTGGGAAGTGATGATAATATTGTCTGAGAAACAGAGAAATTACTTGATGCTGAAAGCCATGTTCAATATATTTAGTTTCCTTAATAGTTCAGCTGCCAAACTTCTCAGTGGTGAGATTTGACATTGCAGACTCTTAGAACAACAGGAGAATTAAAAATCGTTACTCTGCTGATAGACCTTTCCTTCTTAAAGGATCTGCAGTACCTGGAAGGCTGATTTATTAAAAAGCTCACCTAGGCATTGCTGAGATCTCAGTCTCCTATTAGATCTTCTCTCTGACGCGGTTACTTTCAGTAATTTGTTTTGAGAGACTCTTTCTTGTGTAAATTTTTTATGAGGTCATGTTTAACTAAAAAAAAAAAAGAAAAAGATTCTTTTGGACAATGTGTAATATGTTCTGTGACGTTTCTGAAAGAATCAAGATAATGTATTGCATTAAAACACCTGTGACTAGCATTTCTTTTGCCCCCTTGGAAAACAGCTTGGTGTGCTAGCTGACTGGGTTATGTAACATCCAAAGTACTGCTGTAACAGCTTCGGGGATGACTTTCTATTGCACCTGACTCCAGACTCACAATGAATTGGAAATTACAGTACAATTATTCTTATGTCACTATGAAAATTTTCAGGCTCCCCATTGGACCATCCAGGGAAAGAGCAGTTTTCAAGCTGTACTCCGATCTGGAAAATGTCACCAGGCTTACAATGCTGGCCTAAATATTTCTGTTCAGAAGTTTCTGTATGTTGTCCAGAAAAATGTATGTCTTCACTTTCTCTTTGGTGTGATTCTCGGTGTATCAGATTGTGTGAGCTTTGGAGAGGGTTTGTGTAAGCCTCTAGATAGGGTTCAACTCTTTCCCATTCTACAGAACCAAGTCTGTAGAGCAACATTTAGCATTCTGCACTAAAATGTTCCATGGTAATTATGATGGTAATGATGAACTTCATTGCTTAGAAATATATATGTACACTTTTCTTTTTAGTTCTTCTTACATCAGTGCCTTCTTCAGACAAAAGTCGTATATCTAAGCTAAAGAAGATAAATACACCTTTAGTCTCGCTGAAATAGGTTTTATATCTATTTCATTATTGGAAAACTAAATGAAAAGGTTGATTGGAAAAGATGTGAAATGCATGGGTTGTTTTTTAATTGGAAAGAAGACTCTTTTCGTTAACCTCTGACTCATTTTTATGATATGTAAAAATGGAAATAGTATGCCTGTCTTTATATATACACACACGCATATACACATATATAAAAGTATCACAGAGCACTGAGTCCACATAAGGCATTATTAAAGTGATATGTTTTGCCATTGACTAGCCATTATTTTATGCAGGCAGTGCACCTTATGCAGCGTGATAATGAATATTTAAGTGATGTATTTCAGCAAATACAATTAGTACAATCAGATAATACTATTTTGTAGGGCAGTGGTTTTTAACCTTTTTGTAGGTGACCCTCACATGAGAAGATTGGTTATATGACTGTAAACCCTGTGGTGAAGGGTCCTACTTCTTTGCCTTTGCTTACATGAGTATGCACACCACTTTTTCACAACCAACCAACCCATCCGGTGCAAAGACCAAATCTGCCATTTCTTTGGCTCCAGCAATGCTGAGAACAAGCTAATATTCCTGCTCCAAGCAGGCTGATGCACTTGGACGTCTGCACAGAGCATCTCAGCACCTCTGGTTTCGGGAGCGTGACGGAGTAGCCGTCGCACTCTGTGTACGCAGCAACAACTCAGGTCTGGCAGAGTTAATTTGGTTCTGCTGCTTCTGCCTCCCATGCGATGAACTCCTGCCCCGCAGGCTGGGAGCCACAGACACAAAGCATTTGACTGGCTCATGCTGCAGTAGTATCTGATTGCCTTGTAAGTGGTAAGGTAATTTACCTTCAGTGCTCCTGCGAAGGATATGGATAAAGACGCTTACAGATAACAAGTGATTCGGCCACAATCGCTCAAGGGTTGCCTCAGTCAGAGTAGAATATAGAAACTATGACAAAGTCCTAGACTTTATCCATTAAACCACCTTTCCCCTTTTCTGTGATTATCTGGATATTGTGGGTAAGCAATGGGGTATTTTTTGTTGTTTTTTTGTTGTTTCTTTTTTGCCACAGCAACATTTAATTTTCTGTTCTAATATTGTGCTGAGGAGATGGCTGCAGTGCACTGGCAGAGACTGATAAGTGACTTACAATTTTATACCACACATTTGCTGAATTTTCAGTTTGAAATGTGCAGTCTGGGATGACAGCCAGTCATTCAACCTATTCTTGCCTCAAACACTGTAAAAACATGCGGACAAAAGAAGGAACACCTGGCAAATGTTTTGGGTTTCGAACAACAAGAGAGAGAGTTAATGATATCCGTGGTTATGAGTGAGATAACTTGCTTCTTTACAGCATATGTTGAAAACATTTTCAGAACATTTAGATTCCATTTAACTATGGCCTTGCACAAAATAATTTAGAGAATTAAAGCAAACGAACAGAAGAACTGAAGCAGACGTAGCATAAAACAGAGTCTCTATTGCTTGGGAAGGAACCCTGGTCCCACCCCGCCAAACTCAAATGAAGGCTGAAATCCCAGGGTGAAAGCTGGCCATGGAGACGGCAGCTCCTTGTGATACTGTATTATATTCCTGGGTGTTTCAATGCTTTCTTTTCTTCCTGACTCTGCGTAATGTGATCTGCCTTTGAAGATTAATTTAGCTTGGAAGGTGGCCCTGTGGTTCTGTGAAAAACCTGTTACTCATTGTGATAGCAGATGATGTGGTTTCCTTGAGAAAACAGGGTGGTAGAGTCATTTGAATAAAGAACTAGGGATACTGAAGACTGGGTTTCTAATGCTGGCTAACAAGGATTTTCTGTGGGTTTACTTAATTCATTTTTTCTTTCAATGCATCAGCTTCGTTATCTTTTTGTGTTCAATATTTGTTTTGTTTAGATGTATAAGGAAATAGCTGCATCATTGTTCATTTCAGAAAAGTAACATATGTTTGGGTTTTTTTCTTTTAGTTCTTTTGTGAAAGGGATTGAAGAGGAGGTGTTTATGTGTCTCTTTAGCATTTAATCATGGCACAGAAGCTAATTCAGCACAACTAAGATAGAATCTACTTTTTTGAGGTAGTAATGACAAAGAACTGGGATGCAGGGAAGCGACTGCTTTGCTTAGATTAGGGATGCTGCTGATTCTGCTTTGAATTTAATCTCTGAGGTGGGAGATTAACTTGTTCTCCTCAGATCGTTGGGTTGCATGGATTTAGTGCATGTGTTAAGTGAGTGTACCAAAGCCTTGGAAGAACTTTGAAGAATAATTTGACCGTGTTAAAGCTGTACTGAAGTTTCACTTCGTATTCTAGGCAACATTTGAACTGCAAAAATAGCTGAGAAGTGGTGGTTGGAAGTGCATGCTCAGGAGCACGCAGCCATCGCTGTTGCACCCGTAACGCTGTGACATCCAGTGGCTTTTCCTGATCCCTGAGGTTGCCGGGCTCATGCCAGAATAAGACTGTTATGATGCAGCGGCACAGGCTCCCGAAGGATCTGCAGCGGCTGCCCATCACACAGCGCTTCCCGCGGCACCCCTGCTTTCACCCTGCATCGTGCACAGCAGGGCAATAGCGATGGGGTTGTACGTTGGGCTGCAGATCCCTTACTCTCTCTTGTGTATGCAAAAGAAGAGAAGACCATAGTGACAGGATTATGCTCAGGGTTAGTTTTTTGGTGGGTTTTTGTTTGTTTGTTTTTAGGGAGACAAGTGCTATTTTGCATCTTTCTTTAGCTGAATTTTACTTCTGTGCTAGCCTGAGTTGTTTAATTGTTTTACTGGATAAAAGCATGAACAGAGCAAAACATTTTTTTTTCTTTTTTGGCATTTTGGTTCTGATTAAACCCAAATAAGCCAATTGGATAGCTTATGACTACTTCAAAGATATGTAGATCAGACTTTGTATTCTCAGATTACTTAATTAGAACACAATCTATCCTCACTCTGCTTCTAATTTGAACATTTGAAATGAGCATTGCTAATACTCTTGACTGCAGTAAGATCTCTTGAAGAATCATGTGTTGATTATATGGTCATCAGGCCCTGATTTTTCAGAGGTACTCAGCACAATCAATGTGTACTAAAATTCATTAGAATTAGGTATGTTTGTCTATTTGAGAATTTAAATCAGAAATTAAAAAATAAAAAAAGCCAAAACCTTGAGGGTACCAGTATTTCAGATTTCCAGTTCTCTGATTTTCATCGTGGTTTTAAGAGGCTTCTCCTTAAATCCTAAATGTTTGAGAATGTATAGTGTATTCTGGTGAAACCCTTAATTCATGTAATAATTGAGAAAAGGCATAATTTCCTCAGTATTTTTCCCCAAACCAATATTGGCAACTGCTATATAAAAAATAAAATCTCTTTCCTGATGTAAAAAGCCAGAGGTACTCCACCAAGACACTTAATTGTGTTTAAGCTTCCAAATAATAAAGCAATCGGCAAGAGGCCACAGAGCATGTCATATTCTAAGATACGTTGTGCCAGTCCTTTAGGCTGCTGATCTTTTATTATGGGACAAATGATTTACTTTTCTGAACTTCTGAGCTCAGCAGATTTGCAGGTACTGCTGTTGAAGTTTTAATTTAGGCAAAGATGCTCATACAGAAGTGCTCAGATGTTCAGATGTGAATCCAATTTTATATCCCTGGCAAGTTCAATGGTGTTCAGCTTCTGCTTTTGATTCATTTAGACAGGTTTATGAAGAAGCAGCATATTAAGCTTTTATCTCTCTCATATATACACAAGTGTGTGTGCATGCTCCCTAGTTAGTACTTTTTATATATATAAGCTTTTATATTTTTTAATATAAACTATATAATATCTATATAACATTGATATTGGTATTTGTTTTATTATTCTGTATTAAATGCTACATTCATTTTACACCAGATTTCTGAGGTTTTGCAGCTGCAGCGTATGTTCAGTTACTTATGCACAGCTTATTTTGTGCAGTACATTTTATTTACTGGGTGGGAACTGAGTCTTGAGGCAGATTAAATTAATTCGTGGTAACTTGAATTCAGTTCTTGCTTCCTTAATCTTACAGAAATTCTGTTCATTCTTATTGATGTGCAGTTGGCTCACTTTTAAGAACAGCCTCTGTGATTTTGTGGTTGCAAGGGTCAGAGTCTTTATATAGCTGGCACTACTGCGTCTCTCGGAGCAAAACTTTTTTGTTTATGTGCGTATGACTTTTCCATATTTATCGTCCAAAAGGAAACGCTGCATCTGAAGTAAGTTGAGAAAATATGAAGCATGTGAATCTTCTGAAGTAATTTTTAACACAAGGGCACACGTTTGTATTTTATCACTCATAAATATCCACTTATTGAAATCCAAACATGCTTTGTTTAAAGCCAGAACACAGACTAGGAGAGTAATTCCACTTAAGCTTCTATGTGTGTGGATATTGTCCAAACACATTTTCTTCCTGCTGTGTCTTACTCCACATGCTGTTCGGGAATCGCACAGGACCTAGCGTAGATTAGACATTCATGTTTTAGGAGGTCCAAATAGGGGTTTTAAATGCAAAGTTTGCTGGGCTAAACAGTCTCTTTCAAGCTTAGGTAAGACATAGCTGAGGCAAGGATAGTGAGGAGAGCAGCACATATGATGGCCCTAAAATTTAGGATGTGTTCATGAACGGTGTCTTTGTATTTAAAGCAGTTGACACTACCATAGGGTGAGCATTCAGGCAACAGACCTTCAAAAAAGATAAAGAAACTTCTGTGCAGTTTTAAAGCAGCATGTGAAGGATGCAGAATTTATCATTCCTTTCTGAAAGTTTCTTGTTACAGGACAACTTCTACTTGCCTTGCACAAGCCCCAGTAAACTTGTCTGTCTCTTCTTCATCGCCCTGTGCTTCCCCAGGCCCACAGAAATGCTTAAGAAAATTAATGACCTCTCTCCAAAACCTCTGTTGTCTTTCCGTTCCCTGGTTGTATTGCTGTTAGAAGTAGACGTTTGCAATGCTTTTCCCTGGGGCGGGCAGTCGGCAGAGCAGTGCCAGGGAGGAGATGGTCCCAGGGGTGCTCGGGAGCAGGCAGGACACGGTCTCTGGCTGCAGCTGGAGGTGCCGTGCCAGCTCGCCCCTCTGATCGCCAGGGTTTGAGCTGCAGTATCGGGTGGTTTTCCCCATACAAAAGAAAAGAGACAGTTACTTCTCCTCTCTTGGATGGCTTAACCTGAGAGTCTAAAATATCCCCCTGATTATGAAAGGTGTTTTGATAAGAATTTCAGCATTCAGAAGCCTGAAATGATGCACCGATTTCAGTTCCTGGCTGCGTGGCCTGATTCCCAATTGGGATTAGGCCCCCTTGAACGGTTTCTCGTTTTTTTGGGCGGGTTTGGGTTTTTTTCTTTTTTAAATATTGGCCTTAATTAACTTACAGTTAATTGATCAGTTTAGCAGTTTTTCTATACTTCATTGTTTCATATAAAAATAGATCAGTCTAGCTGCAAATGGTTTCCCCTTGTGATGTTTTCTTTTGTTGTTTGATTCATTAAGTACAGAATGTGCTTCAGTTTCTAAAAACACACATCATTATAATTATAATTTCACTAATATTATTTTTTCTGATTATTGTTCACTAGAAAACTACAACTTGATATAATGACTAAAGCATGCAGTTCATAATACACTTAACAGTGTTTGTTTTCTTTAATCTCTCACTATTTTTTATTAGAAGCAAATTATTGCAACGTATGGAATTGCACTTAAACTTACTTGCCATTCTGCATTTATGTTTAGAAAACTGACTACACTAGAATGACACC
This sequence comes from Mycteria americana, assembly GCF_035582795.1. Lineage (NCBI taxonomy): Eukaryota > Metazoa > Chordata > Aves > Ciconiiformes > Ciconiidae > Mycteria > Mycteria americana. Next base: position 17,597,563 of record NC_134372.1, read on the forward strand.
TGCTTATTCTATTTTCTTCTAATGTGATTTTTATTTAATCCACTTGCCTTATTGATTAGAAAAATTTATTTTCATTATCAATGCAAACATGTCAGTACTCAAAGAAGGAGAAAAGTGTATATACTTTATCTCTAAAAAACATCATCTGTCCTTTTCAGTGAAAGAGGCTGAAAGAGTAGCATAATTTTCAGATCTTGGTGTGTGTTTGTGGCATTGCTAAATAGAAAAAATACAGGCTAAATCCTGATCACATGGAATAACATGAAAGATACCATCATTGCATAGTTGCTCTCTTTTCATATTTGCAGTTTAATCTTCTTTCACTGGCACAAATACTGTTCATATGAAGCTGATTGGTAAAATAACAGTGAGTGAAAGCAGATTGAGATCTCTGATTACGTTTTGTAGAAGCCTAAAGACCGTATTCTCAAAAGCTGTTTTTAATCCATTAAAGTTCATCTCCTTAAAGTCCCTGCTAGAAACAGGGAGGAAAAAGTTCCTCTGGGTGGATGTACAGAATGGTCAAGCTAGATTCCTGTCCTGGCTCCTCCACAGAGGAGCCTTTCTCCAGGGAGAATCCATAAAAGAGTATTTTTAAATGTCAACATAGTCTTCGTGCACATCCCAACTGAGCATCCTCGAAACACTGTTTTAATCTCTGATCTCTAATAATCACTGATCTGATTTAACCATGTTTTAATGCCTACAGGTCCAAAAGGCATGCAGGCTTAGTTTCCTGTTTGCAGGGTTTGGCTTTTTTTCCAGGCGGTGATCCCTTGAAAATGCCAAGGAGAATAGTATCATCAACACGCATTTGTGATTTGTTTTTCTTTTCTATTTTAGGCCCTTCAAATCATCACAGCCAGTCAACGCTGAGGCCACCTCTTCCTCCTCCTCACAACCATTCACTGTCCCATCATCATTCCTCTGCCAACTCCCTCAACAGGAACTCGCTCACAAATCGCCGGAACCAGATCCACGCGCCCGCCCCAGTGCCCAACGACCTGGCCACCACCCCCGAGTCCGTGCAGCTCCAGGACAGCTGGGTGCTCAACAGCAACGTCCCGCTCGAGACAAGGTGGGTCGCATGGATGGACACCCCTGGGGGTGCCACTGCGCGGTTCTCTGAATTGCACAGAGAAAACCGTTTGGCTCGTTAGGAGGTGGGGTTTCATTTGCTTTGCGTCAATGATGGGTTTGGCTGACACAGCATTGGGAGTTACTGACATTAGAATACCTACAAGCCTCTGATGTGCTTTGCATTGGAAGGTAGACAGGTGGACATCTCTCTGTTCGCATGTCCCATTTTAAAGCATTTTATTCATTTGGGCCATCCCTGTGTACATGACTCATGGTATTAGTACAGCATATTTTACTCACAGGCTCAGGGACAACTTACTTATAACTCATATTGACTGTGTTGCTGAAAAATTATACATTTTGCCTTTCCTGAAGTAACAAACAGAGGCTCATTTGAAATTATACATTTTGGGAGACCTTGAGAAAAAATCCCAGATTCAAGACTGACAGTACTATAATTTTAATTTATATTTCATCCAGCATGCAAGCTCATTTTAATCTCTTCTGTACGTGTTAACAGCTTGATGCCCGTGGGGCAAACAGTTGCATATAAATGAAAAGGTGCAGCACTTAGGCCTGCCAGATAAATAAATAAATAAATGCCTGACATGCTGCAGTTCTAAATATTCTGGTTTGTTGTCATTTGGGATATGGAACGTCAAACATATTTAACTTGTGCTTCAAATAGCAGAGTGGCAGAGCTGATCTCCCAGCATTTAAAATTAGCCATTGTGGTGCTAAAAAAAGTGATTGGAATAGTGGAGTGTTCTTGCTTGCCCAGGTAGCTATAAACACAGCAAACAGGTAGAGGAGCTGGACTGCGTGTAACACTGACTCAGACCGTGGGTTCAGCTGCTTGGTTGCTACAGCTTCTGAGATGTTAACGTTTGAATTGCGGCCTTCCGGGAATGTAATGCCGCTCTGCTGGATTACACCCAGAGCAGCTAGGTATGGTATAGTTACACCACTGTGCAGTCTCAGCCCAGTCCCTCCCAGAGTTTGATTAAAGACCGCCTTCTGGTTTGGAGCTCTGGGAGGTGTTGGTATAGCTGGATTGAAGCTTACAACACCCAGGCTGTGTTATCCAGCAGTTAATCAGCGGTTGTAGCACCATGGGGAGCAAATGAGACTGAAAGGAGTCTGTGCCCAGTCTGTGCTCCTGTGCCCAGTTTTGGAATGGAATTGCCCTGCTTTGCTAAAATGGTAACATGGGTGCTATGAAGAAGTGGGGGGCCTGAAAAGCAAATACAAGTTATCTGAAGCCTGAAATGTCCAAAAAGAGAAAGGAGCTAACTTTGGAGCTAACTTTGGCCAAAAAAAATATTAAGAGTGAACCGTGGCTCTTAACTGCTGCTTCTGTGAGAGCATCTGCTACTATTTAGAACTTAACGTTGGCATCCTGGATTTGGTATTTATTGCTAAGAACTACAAGATAAAAATGTTGGTCCTCTTCAGCCCGGGCCAGTTGTTGCTGTGTGGTTCATGGCCCACAGGATTATAATGTACTTTTAATTCTAGTGTAGAGTAACCCCCTAGTGTTCCTTGTCTATTTGTTGTCATATGAAGTTGTTCTTGGGTACAACAGTACCTGAAATATGCCATTTCTGATGGGATTGTCCCAATTTACCAAACACTTCATAGGGAGGGAATTCCTTGGGATATTCACAAAGTGATTCTTTGTCGTAATACTGGCATCCCTGAGGAACAGGACTGGGCATTTGCCTGGCTGTTTTTCTTTTACTGTCTGATTTTGTGCCTATTCCCTGTATGTGGAGGCTATCAATTCCGTTACTAATTTTGCTTCTTTCCCTTTTCTATTTTTTATCATAAAACCTCTGGGAATATACATGTATTCATGTTGATGACAAAAGGTTACTTTGTGAATACTGTTATTTTTGGAGGTTGCAAGATAGCCGGCAGTTAATTGGAGCTTTTCCATAGATAGGTTTGTCATAGGCAAGCATTAAGATATTAGAAAACATTCTGACAGGATTGCTGTGTTCTAAGACTATTCCAGAGTTGCTTCAGGATCAATTTTTCTTCTTTGCTGAAATTACACACCTGACAGGACTTGATGACAAGTTTCATCACAAGAATATTAACTCAGAAGATGATGATCTTTTTTTTTCTGGTTTGCAGAGAGTTTTGCTGAAATTAATGCCTGCAGAATCATTGGAGACTTTCAGAATTAGCCTGTAATTCCTTCACTTTAAAACTGGTATTTCATCTAAATTCATACCAGTAGCCACAAAAAAGAATGACACCTTTTTGCTAACTTTTTAGTTCAGCCTTTACTTTATAGCTTTGCCTTCTTGTGAAACATTGATCCCTCTTATACTGCCTCTTCACAGTGCACTACTCTCTAATTTTTGTTGTTGTTGTTGTCAGTTTATTAATCTCAGTAGTGGGGTGCTAAGGAGGCAAAGCCAACACTGACAGCACCTGCTTTATCAGGAATGAGTTTCACAACTTTTAGTTTTCACCTTTCAGTTACCTTCAGTAGATTCTGCTCTCAAATGAAATTAATGTGCATGTGGTCACATTACTGATTATGAAACAAAAAGCAGTACCTGAGCTGTCTGGAGGGAATGCTTTATGTCAGCACTACAAAACTCAGATCACAATTTAGATTCCAGACGTCTCTATCTAACAGCACCGAGCACTGAAATAATTGAATAATACGTGTGTCTGCATGTTGTTATTTTTTTTCTGGTAAGAATGTTTTTCCCTTCCCTTCTTTCCTTTGCTGTCTAAGGCAGTTTGGGCTAAATTCAGACTGTTTGGAGACAGCACATTTTCCAAATATATCCTTTCTCCACCTCTTCTCCACCTCCACCTCCTTCTTGTTTCAATATTGATGGGGGAGGTTAATCACATTTGTTTTATTTTCTTTGTGATGTAAAGTCAGCTTGCACATGTTTTCATGTACCCTCTTCAAGCAACTATACCCCAAGTCTCCATGTACCCTTTGTGGTTCTGTATTTTTACATAATTATGCTTAGATGTATTGCAGTAGCTTGTTGCTTTTAGTGGAGTTACAAGATTGCAAAATGCTTATAGGGAGTTGTTAATTACACTTTTTTAGAATCATAGAATCATAGAACAGTTTGGGTTAGAAGGGAACTTTAAAGATATCTAGTCCAACCCCCCCTGTAATGGGCAGGGATATCTCTCACTAGATCAGGTTGCTCAGAGCCACGTCCAACCTGACCTCGAACACTTCCAATGATGCGTGCTTGTTTTTAATATGCTTGTTTCTGGTTCAAGGCAAACAAATATGGACTATGTCTTCCCTGGTCTGCTGCTTCTTTATGGCTGCAACAGGCCTCCAGGCTGGCTACATAATCATTCTGTTTTCTTTGAAAAAAGGGTCCGTAATGGAAGGGTTGAAATATCTTTAACTAAGGATGCAGTAATGCATCGCCATAGCATTTTTATGGTGCTGTTTTTATGGTTCATTTCTGCAGTATTTAGCTGCTTTACCTTTAGGCTCGGAGGTGCTGTTTAATGCTCTTTAACTTTTATTGTCCTCTTGCAGTCTGTTTCAATCCATCTCCTCCTCCTCTTTCCAAAGTGCTGGTTTCTACATTTTCCAGTAAAGAGGTGTTCCTTTATTGCTTCTTTAATCATTGCTTTCGAAGAGGATGAATGATGAAAATACTACCTTTGAACATCCTGATGTGGGTCTCATTACTTCCAGACAGCTAGAGAGGCAGCGCTCTGCTTTAAAGCTCGAAATGCTTTGAGGGCACAGGGGGAAAAGTATGGCTTTGCAAGGAAGGTTTGCATCACTCTTTGCACTGTAAGAGTCCTCTCTGGTATGGGAACCTCACGCAGGGCCATCTGCAGGCACCGGTCAAAAACAGAATGACTCATAAGTGAGAATAACAGAAGATCTTTCATGGATGGATGTTTGATTGAGATTGCCTAACGTACTAATGCCTGTTCCAGTTCTTTATATTGATATGAATTTAGTCGGTACCATTATAATTAATAATGCTTAATCCAGGAGAAAAAAAAGGCAAAATTAAATAGAAATTAGTCTTATCCTTTAGTCTCATAATTAGTCTTATACTTTGAAATATTTTCAGTCCCAATCTTTTAGTTGTAAAGATAATTTTGTATGTATGTCTATAATTTCTTTGAGCTTGCTCACAAGGATCTGTCACAAGGATTCAATCAAGAATGTAACTTACTAATGTTTCTCCTGTATTTCAGGAGAAAGGATGATGGTCACTCTTCTGGTGATTACAAAATCTGTTTCCTTAGAAGATCTTGTGGGCTGTAGTATAAGAGCAGTTGTCCAAATATGGGGTCATTTAAGCAAAGTTCAGTTTAAAGATTGAGAAATCTGAAAATTAGCCTTAAAAAATCCCCCCATGTTGCTCTTCAAAATATTTGCCTGCTCTTGGGGTTCAAGCTATATTTCTTTCTTTGCCGGTCTGATGAGGAGAGAGAGCTAGGACAGAAATGAGAGATTAATGGATGGAGTAGCAACATGAGCTGTATCGCAGTCTGTACCAATGCAGTGCATGAACTCAAAATCACGGGGCATCATAGCAGGGAAACACCCGAGCTCAGCACTTTTGTAGCTGCAGCCTTTCAGGCAGTGAAGGAGTGAATGTGGTACACAGTGGCTATGCACAGGCTAGAGCAGTCGTAGCAAAAAAGCCAAGAATAGAGGACATGAAGAGTGGGATTTAGTGCTGATGGTTTTTTGGTGTGTTTTTTTTTAAAGAAAGAAATTAAATATCTGAAATGTTGTTAATACTGAATTCAGTTGCTGTACCATATTAGAGTGTCAAGATGAGCTGCAGAACTCCTGAACTGAATATGTAAACTTGAAGTTTCTGAATGTGTAAGAAGTTCCAAGTTACAGCCGCTCTCCACAATTGTCTGCCTATTTTGACTAATGTCTCAATATTTTGATATCTTTATACATGATGCAAAATGTTCTGGAACAGAACAGTGAAACAAAATTTCTTTTCCTTTTGTTAATGCAAATTTCTAGGATATATTCAGCATAACAAACAACTACTTGGAACAGTGAAATAACTCTTCACCCTAATTTTGCTTTGTCTTATGTGGCTTTCTCTTACCACGTACTTAAACTATAAGGCACATATGCTACAGCAGTTCAGTCCTCTGAGTTTGAGGGCTGGGGAAAGAACTGAGTCCTTCATTCTCTTGGTCCTGCATGTGAAGACTGCAGGAAGGTTGTGTGGACTTTCCAAATAAATGGGATCTGCATAGATAGATTGTGGACCTATCTAAAAATCAAAAGCATTTTAAAGAGTCGAGTAAAGCACAGTCAAAAGCATCCCCAAGGACTTCACACATGTTTGGGCCATGTACTTGGAGGAATTCCAAAAACATTGTAGAAAGGTCATTTTTAGCAGGCTACTGTAGTATTGTTTTCATAACAAATGTAGACTCTGATAGGAAAGAAAAAAGGGTGAAGGAAAACACTACAGAAGCAGGATATGTAATGGTGGTTCAGAAAATCAATCTAGATGTACTCCCACTCACGTACAGATAAGCTCAAAGAAATTTTTCAAGATTGCAAATAATTGCATGTTTTCATGATCTTCTTGGTTTGCATTTTTAAGTTTTGGCTTGTGCAGAGTGAACAGGTAGTGTGAGTGACTGTACGGGAAAAGGCAGGTATGTTTAGGGTGTTACTTTTTATTTTAAAAAAAATTTCTCTCAAATGATGTGATTTAGGTTTCTATTTTTTAAGTTTAGATGTAGACTGATAAAATTATTTCAGATATTGGAGTTTATTATTCTATTCTATTATTTATAGTCTATTATTTATAGACTTGAAATAGCACTGTTGCTAGTACTTTTTTTCTTGTTAAGTGAGTAGTTGAATTAAGAGATAGTGAAGAGCTTACATGTATGCCTTTTAAAATAGAAGTGTTTTGAAATTATGTTCATTAATTGATGTAGAAAGCTAAAAATGAACAGACCTATTGAAATGCAAAATACTGTTGTCATTATCATCATTACCGGAATAACAAATGTAGGCATTATTGGATTTCATCACTTTGACTGCACTATGCAACATACTACTGAGAACTTTACAGCAGAAAAGACACAATTTTTGCCACTTGAGAAGGGAAAGGTCCTATAGCTGATTCAGACCTGCCTAAATCTTCCTATACCTGCATTATTGATCCTGCTCCCATTTAATGTAAGTACATATGCGAAGTAACTGATTTTTTGTGTCCATGTCTGTAGCTATTCCTGTTGGTTTTTACTAGCTGCTAACTAGCAGTTTCATTGCTGCATTCCTGGAGAATAAACAATAGTGCAAGGAGGATATGCATACATTTATAGGGTAAAGCGATTATTTACTGGCTGACTCGCACAAAAGCTAACTAGGATTTAAGCTGACAGCTGAGTGAGCGTGCTCACCGCCTGTTGCAGGGCACCCAGAACCTTTTCTGGCCACACAGGCACCAGTCACGAAGGTAGGAGGTGGCTCCTGTGGCTCCCTGGGGTTACTGAGCTGCCGTGTGCCGCCAACTCCATCAACACCAGCCATTCGACCCCGTGCATTCTTGCCAGCCTTCCCGGGTTTTCCTCTTTCAGATTTTATGCCTTTCCATGTTGGTATTCTCCCTCTCAAAGTCTCGAGCTACTAATGATCCCCATCTCAGCAGTCCTTCCTCTCTCCATATTGTTCACCTTATCTTTCTACAGACTCTCTCGCAGCTCTTTGTCAGAACTCAGCGGCCTTCTGAGCAGCCTGAGCCGAGGTTGTGCCGTGGGGACGTTCCAGACCCAGGCCTGGAACACAGGCATCGAGAGCCCCAGGAGGGTGCTGGAGGTGGGCAGCTTACAGTGGGGATTAGAGAGAGAGAGAAGGTTCTAAAAGCTGATCCAACTTTTTGATTGAGATCCAAGCAGTATCTCAATTAACATCTTCCAGATCAAATGCAGGTTGTCCTGTAAAAAGGTGTCTGGTACAGAGCTAATGCTGCAGCTGTGCTGCAATACAGACGTTTTGCCTTTTTTTACCTACTCTCTTTTCAGTTGCGGCTTTGTGAACATCGCCTGTTTGTTTTTGTTTAATAATATGACAGATCAGGGTGCCCAGAGGCTGGCACCTGCCTTTTTGTACAACATCCTACCTTCCTGTCAGGCAGCTTTCAATTACGGTGCTTTTGTGTGTCCGACTGTGTCTTTGTTAAGAGGGTGGCGATGGCAGTGACAAGCTAGTCTGGTACTTAAGGCAACATCTGTGACACTCTGCTTAACACTGCATTTTTTAGAAGACTTTGCCTGGGGATGTGAAGAACCCAGCCTTTAAGGAACCATGAACCTTTCAAGAGCTGGGAAGCTGGTAGTAGAGCTGTGCTGGAAGCTGTGAGGTTCGGAGTTACGTTACAGTGGATTGAAGTACCCCATTGGAACTGATGTGTTCATTCTGAATTATTGCTTCCGTGCCTAATAGGGTGTCCTTAGTTCCTGCCCCATGCACAGTTAGTTACAAATTGATTATCTGCAGCAGGCTGCAAAGCACTGAAATAGTGTGTTGTCATGAGGGCTGTCCTCCGTTTGCAACAGGCATTTGGGTGTGAGGGTGCCGATAGGCACGCTTGTGTAAAATGGCCGGTTCATTTATGTAAGTGGGTATTTTAAATAGCTTTCCACTGAAAAATCTATCCTACTGAGTTTATTCTGTAGATTTGACGTGATTGAGACAACTTCTTGTAACTATACAATTTAAACACGTATTGATAACATTTAAAACCTTTATTGCTAACTTCAGTGCATTTGGGGAATGCCTAAGTCCCTGTGTTCTAGACACGAAAAAGGCTAGAAACTTCTGTGCAATTTTACTGCATCAGAGAGGCCTCAGCTGTGTCAACCTGGCTGATAATCCTCTGTTTCTCCGCAAGAACCTGAGAGCAAGAACATGCAATTAAATCTCGTTTGGGGAAAGACTGACACACCCTTACAGAGGTAACCAAACCTTGCACCAGTCTAACACTCAGAGTTCATTTAGTTTTCTTCAATCTTGGTTTCTTTCTCTATAGAAGTTAGAAAACTGCCATAAAAATTCACTGTCTGAATTTGGCAGCCACTTTGAGGCTTCCACTGACACAAAATGACTCATGGCTACTATTTTGGAGGACTTAGAAGACTACAGAAGATTATTTTTTTTCCCCAATGAAAGCCAGCATATTATGTTCTATATTTCATTGTTTCTTCTGCTAAGAATAAATGTCCAATAAAATTATAGACAGATGTGATTTTACCACAGCTTGAAGATATTTTTTAAGTCCTAGAACCACTAAATTGAGCTGTTACTATTCTCTTGGTATGTATCTTTTCTATTTATTAATTACTATTAAAAGCCTATTAAAAAACCTATGAAAAAAAGACAATTTAAGCATTACAGCTCTCTGTATTTCTTTTTTTCATACAGAATGAGCTTGGGATAGCATGAGGAGGGAAAGAAGCAATTTACATTAGAGGGTATCTTGTTCTTCCTTCCTATTACAGTTTTTAATTGCAAAAACCAATTTTTTTTTTCTCAGCTGATTCTTTCAGTGTGCTGCCATGACAATCTGGCCAGAAAGGAGGGGGGAAAAACAAGATTGTTCTCTCAAAGAATATGGAAGTTAATACAGTCTCTGTCAGACCACTATTCCCTGAACACCAGAGATCTTTTTGACCTGTGGGAAAATAAAAGCTATAGAGAGCTCTGAATTAATGAAGAAAGCAAAATATAGCTTTTCCCATTTACCATTAGCCCACAGAATTGTAGACAAATGTCCTCTTGCAAGCTCAACTTTCACAGATGTCACCTTTCTCCTGGCGTCAGTGATGAGGTCCCCGTCTGTGAGCCAGTGCAGCAGCAGCACAGGCTGCTTAAAACAAAGGGGGGTGCATTTTACAGCCCAGAAAGCTGCAGAGTGGTGGAGGAGAGCACTGAGCGAGCTACAGGGTTAACTTCTTTTCTGTGAGCAGCATTCAAGCTCCTTCCATAGCTTTCATGGATGCTTAAATTACTGAATCATTGTATACTGACAATCATATTTTGTAGTTTTCCGGTATAGGAATGTCTTCATGATACACAGAAATTAGGGAGACTGGGCTGAGACTTAGCAAATTTACTCCCATGTTTTCAAAATAGAAATTTAGTCCCAATCTAAATCAAATTATTAATGCTAATTGTGAAGTAGAAAATGTGGTTTTCTTAACAGTGTTTGATAGGTGAACAGGTAAGACAGAGAATATACAGGGGGTTTAATTCTAATATGGAACGTATTTGAAATTAAATGAATGGGTACAAATAAGATCATTTCTTTTCATAAGCAGTCATTGTACAATACCTCCCAGTCTTACTGCTGTGAGACTGTAATTAATGTTGATAAATGCTCATGTTCCCTCTGTGCAGCTTGGGCCCACAGACAATTGGTTGTACCACAGCATGTCAAATCCCACATAAAAATATAGCTATAGATCATTGGGTTTAGGGATAGAGTTGAGACAAGTCAATTTATTTCCATTAGTAGCTGAATCTAGACTTAAAACTCTGGGGGTCCAAGTATTTTGTCCATTATGTTCTCAGTCTTTCTGGTGTGCTTTACTATAACTTAAGGTATTTCTGCTAAACCAGCCTCCAAGTTCTGAATGCAATGCCAATTTTAGTTAAATGTCTTTTTAAAACTTTTGAAGGCAGAATTTCTGTACTTTAAGATGGTGTGCTATCTTCTAATGGTTGCCACTTTGTCAGAAATCCTCATATGGAGACAGTAAACTTTCAGCTTTCAAAATACATGGGTAGGACTCGCAGGTGTGACAAAATTCAGAGTTTATCCAATATTTTTTCTTTTTTGCTTTGATAATGACACTGTTCCACGTATCCATTTCAATCAGCCTTTTTTACTTCTATCAAGTTCTGATCAGTCTTAACAATATAATAGAGATCATGTTTGCGTGGACAAGTATTTTGGTTTTCTTTATAGACTTTATGTATCACAAAGTGGAACTTTGAATTCTTTTTTTCTGGAACTATTTTTTTTCTTCTACTTTTTTTTCTTCTTATGTGAAACAGTATATGATTGACATGTTCTATTAAAACATATCTAGATATTCATTAATTCAATTTTAATGGGAGCAGAGTTTCATTATATATCTGAGTTTACTTTAACAATGCTTTATATTAAAATTTCTGTTGGTACTGTAGCTGCCTTCTCAGCTAAAGAGGACATAAAATTCCTGGGTTTAAAAACCTTGACATTTCAGATAAAGACAGTGCCAAGGACTGCAATTTCCAGTTTGATTCTGAGAGATCTGCTTTTGGGCAGGAAAAAGGAAAGAACTGTAAGAACCGTTTGTTGTAGACCCTTAGGTCCAAACCTGAAAGGACCACTCATGCCGTGAGGATTTAGGAGGAGCAGGGGGTCCTGGGCTGAGGCAGATGCAGAGTTAGCCTGAATAAGAGAGATGAGCCTTCCTGCCTGCCCTTGCCTCACCAGATCGCTCTTCTTTCTGTCCTTCCTTCCTTCCTTCCTCATGCTCCATGTCACTTCAATCCCTAGTTCCTATCATGGAAGTGGTATCGTGTTCCCAACACCAGAGAGCAAGCAAAAAGGACTAAAACTGTTTCTGCTAAACAAGTGTTAATCAGGTTTTAACCAGACAAAAGGAATAGACGTGTCAATAGATCTAGCATAACACAACCAGCCTGATAACATAATTTTCCCAACAGTTATTTTAATTGAATTGTTGCAAAGTAAAGAAACATTTAAAATGAAGTGTTCATGAAATCAGACTTTCATTATTTCTTGCTTTCTTGTAACTGGAAGGTGTGTTTTTTAATTTAAAAGGCTAGGTAATTTTGAGGGGGAAACCCTTTTAGCATTTGCCTTTACTGTGTTTTCCCATAGATCATGTACAAAGTGTAGAAAAGAAGCAATTCTAACGTCTAATGAGCCTTGCTGATAAGGAAAAAGAAGGGCAACCTTACTTGAAAAAAAAAGACAGAATGTTGCTATTAAGTAACTGGTTAGAATATTCCCTTTTTATTCTGCTTCTTTCTTTGTTTTACAAATACTGCATTTAAAAACAAAACAAAACAAAACAAAACAAAACAAAACACAGAATTAATCTGCTTGAGATAACAGGCTTTGAAAGCCACTTCTGATTATGTACTTGTGTGGGTTATCCAGAGCACAAAGGAAAAGTTATGACAGTGAATACTACCACTATCTTAGGTGTCTGAAATATTTTCTGAAACAAACTGTTGTAAGGGATGTACAAGGTCATTTGGGGTTTAAAAAAAAAAATAACAAAGGCAGTGTCAAACTAAGTGATTTTTCATGTTCATTAATAGAGTTTATTAATGACTACATTTTAAAAAAGACCTTATTTTCAGAGACTGTCTTCAAATGTGAATGTTTAATCATAAAACTGGGAAACCTAGCCAGCCTTCCTTTTACTGTCTTCTACCTCTATGCAAATTCTATGCAATTTATTATTCTCTGGGTTTCATTTCAAAACAAATGCTTTGGTACTCTTGAAAATCACTTTGGTTATTCTGTGTAGTAAGTATACAGTAAACTCTATGCTTGGAAGTATGCACATGCATGTTGATGGGTTGGAAAACTTACTTAGGAAATACATTTCTGTTTCAAACTTCCAAATCATTGTTGTAATAAACAGTGACTGGAATTGATTTTAAAGTTCTGACGGGTGATTTGAGAGTGACATACTGGATTCTGATCTGAATAAAAATGTTAAACATTTTTACATTTGAAGTAAGATGGGTTATTTTAGGCTGTGGATTTGATTTTGGAGATTACGGAGTATCTTCATTCTCATTGATTCCAAGAAGCACTTGTTCTTCAGAACTGTGAAGGGATAGGGTATGAAAGGGATCTTCAAAGCTCTTTTGTCTCAAAACAAGTGGCTTGTAGTCAGTTCTTCCTGATTGTGAGAAGTTAATCTAGAGAAGCCAGTCTTCTAGTTTGCTTTGTCCATTTCCTCTGTCTGGAATGTGTTGGCAGCGTTTTCTGAGATTTTGTTAGGTAGTATATTTTGTCCCTTATTTTCTTCTTAACAAATGTATGGGCAGTTGAAGTCCTCTTTTTTTCTGCTGAGTCGTGTGCTTTTGGTGATTGTCTTAGTTGTTCAAACCAAAGCTGTGTACCATTAAAAAAAATAATAGTTAATTCTAATTCTAGCAAGATCTTTTCTTACAGGTCTATGGTTTTTGCTCAATATGTTCTTAATGTTTTTTGCTGGCAGCTTTTGCCAAGCGTGTTAGTGAGACTCATAATTTTTTTGTCTCTAGAATATTTGTTGGGTAGTGGATTCCACAGGGAAATGATGTAAACCTGTGAACTCAGAAAGGATGTTTTCTCGTAAAGTGTTCTATTATACTAATAAATGTGACCGGTATTTCGTAGCGGAATTAGTTGCTTTGTCCTGATCAAACACAGGCCAAAAGGAATTGATAGTGACGTCACTTCTGAAAATGAGCTTTGTTACTAGACTGCTCGCACTTCTTACAGGTGCAATCTCAACTGGTACTCAAAGACACTTCATCGGTCATGCTGGTGTTTTAGCTAGTATCTGGCCAAGTTGCATCTAATTACAGAGAGGATTAAGCAGATATTCTGACACTGTGTTTTTGTGAGAGTTGTTAAGCTCTGGTAGCAAAAAGACTATGAGAATTTTCATCTCCTTATTTCTTCATACAAAATCCTTTTTCTTTTTAGTTGAATTTCACACATTATGGCAGCTGGAATGGAATAGGAATAGGAGATACTCTTTCTTAACTACAGGACTTGCCATTTTCAACTATGTTCCATTTTATGTTTTTCAGGCATTTCTTGTTTAAGACATCTTCTGGAACTACTCCGCTGTTCAGTAGTTCTTCCCCTGGTTACCCGTTGACCTCAGGAACGGTTTATACTCCACCTCCCAGACTGTTACCTAGAAATACATTCTCCAGGAATGCGTTCAAGCTGAAAAAACCCTCCAAGTATTGTAGCTGGAAATGTGCTGCTTTGTCTGCAATTGCTGCTGCAGTCCTGCTTGCCATACTGCTAGCATATTTCATAGGTAAGGTTGTGTTTTCTCTGTCAAATCACATGGCTATGTCAGCAAATGAAAATTCATCAGACAAAAGGATGGTCAATCTGTTTCACAAATTTGTGTTCTTAATGAGCAAAGAAAATTATTATTCCTTATACTGATTAATGAGGAGAAATAAAACGTTCAAGTCCTGTTCACTGGTATAAAAGCAGTGGAAGCAAGAAATCGATTCAGGACTCTCAATGTGCAGTGCTAACTTTAGGTGTCAGATAGGCATCTCTCATAGATGGTCCAAACAGAGGGTGATATAATGATTTTTTTATCTACTACCATATGTTTAAAAAATATTTGGAAAAAATTGTGATAGGTGGTGAATCCATATTAGTAACAGAAGCTACTGGCATTTGAATTCAAATATGACCATCACATGCTGCCTTTAGATAAAAACCACAAAATCATTTTGATTAATAAGTCTCAGTCTATATCTGTCTGTGTGCCTAAATACCTGGTGGTAGATCTAAATAGTTAGATAGTTCCATTTTGTGTGCTCTTATTTTCCATATTCCACACATCCTTAGTATTTTCTAAGCAAAAATAAAGAAAGGAAACTCTAAATGTTGTGCTTATTTCCCATGATTAATATATTAATACTGACCACACCATGTCCTAATTCTTTCTGTGGTCTTTTGAGACTTTTTTAACATGCTTCTGTTATTTTGTCTTTCTTAATTTAATTCATTTCTGATTCCCCCTGCCAGTATCCCCCTCGTTGTTTTGGAGGTTTTTCTAAGTGTCTACACAAACTAGCTGTGTATTTTGTGCCTTTTACAGTGCCTTCGACAATACATTGATGACAATGACAAGCTGCACAAACTCTCTAGCTTCTCTGAGTAAATGGCAAAATTATGGTAGCTTGTCAATATTTTCTGTTAATACCTTCCAGACCTGTTCTGTGTCATTTTTAGTTCATCTCTGAAACTATTCTCATATATAGTGCTCAAAAGACCTATAAAGATGTACTGAATTTTCTCCCTATTATCTCCATTTGAAGAGAATTTATTTTTTAATTATTTTTTTTTTTTATCCCATATAATCTGACTCAACAGGATAGATGCTGTTTTCTAAGGAAACCCCATTTTTCATACTAATGAGCTTCCATATGTAATTAATATATACAGTAGTAAGAGAGAGGTGACTGGCTACTTTATTGCTGCTGTCTCTTTAGGCCAGGCCTACATCCTAGCATACTCAATACTACAGAGCTAACCATCTTTCTATATTTTTTCTGTAGAAAACCTCAGAAGAATAACAGGCTTAGCATGATACATAAATAAAAAGATTGGAAAGCACATGATTTATTGAACTTGACAGTTACCATACAACAGCTCTCTGAGTGATTATGCACATGGGAAATGATATACTGCAAGTTGAATATTTTAATCATGTGCATAACTTTGAAGTGATGGATTATGAAATGTATTTTTCCTTGGTATTTAGGTTACTGTAATCTAAAGCAAAGCTTTGCAACACGGTTATTGCTTTATATACTTTCATATACTGTCTAAAACAAGAGAGAATGTAAGGCAATGCATTGACTCTTAATAATTGATGAATGGTCTATCATTTCAAGTAATGAAAGTGATCCATTTTGACAGAAGTTTTTGAGGTCTTCTCTCCTGACTAAAGAATGATGAGCGCAATAGAGTTGGCTAGTAAGCATGAGAAAGCCGGTTTTAGGAAGAAAGTGTTGGCTCAAGGATTAAATTATGAGAAGTTACCTGACAAGCTTCATGCCATACCCAGTAAAGAATAAGTATATTGAAGAGTAGCTGTCAAAACCAGAAAATAGCTACAATTAATCCTGTGAATAAGTTTGATGGATCCACTGTGATCATAATTTAAAGTGATGAAAAAGAGAGAAAAGAAAAGAAAACAACAAAGAAGTTGCATTACCTTAGGTGCATGAGAATAACAGAAAGGTAAAAGGGATGTGCTTTAGTTAGGCCATTCATTAATTTAATTCCCTCACTCTCAGCAAAAACTCATACGATTCATTCCACATGACAAAGAGCAGGCATAAGACCTTCAGCTATAAGCTAATCCACCCGTTAAATTGCTGGGACTTGCTGTTCTCCCATAGTATGACTTAAGGTGCTTGGTACTTAAGGTGCTAAATCAACTCCTTATTTAAAAAAAAACAACTTAAGAACCTTTCCTTGTTCTGCAGTTCTCTGGAGGGTTACCTTCTCCTGGGTATGTACAGAACTTGAGTCCTGGGAAAACTAAAGATCCTCTCTCCTGGGGAAAGAGCAGCAATGTGAAATACCAGCTGTCCCCTCTTCTGCAGCTCTTTTGGAGCTCCTGACCTACTAATCCCTGAACTGCTGTGAAGACAAAATAACTGTCTTGCTCTGTCAGGAGGAAAAATGTTTTTATGTTTTCAAAACGGGTGACCAGAATAATGTTCAGATCAGACCAAAATCCCAATTCTGTCCTAATCATTGAGACAGTGGAAGAGTGAGAGCTGTTAATCTACCAGGAGAGCTGGCAGTCTTGGGATGAAGAAAGATGTTAAGTTCCCCCAAGACACGCAGGAGGAAGGGCAATACTCCATATTGCAGTAACTCCTCTTGAAGTATTTTGCTGTCAGAACTTCAAGTATAGGAGAGGCTTTAAAGGTGCTGATAATGTTTTTCTGCTGTACATGTCCACAAAGAAAATTTCTTGCTCTCCACCATATCAGAGGTTACATCACTGGAGTTACATTAGCTAAAAGTAATAGTTATGGAGAAAGTCATCAAAATTTGCAGCAAATGGTTCTGCTACTTAGGTTTGTCAATGTATCTAGGCTGTGTGAAGAGGATCATATGAATGCTAATCAAGATTATTGCAGGACTAAATGAAAAAGGCAATGCTGGCAAATATGAGGTAAATTATATTGAAAGAACACTTTGAAGTTCTCATAGTCTTCAGGATTTCTAAATGAATTGTCCTATAATAAAAGAGATGGGGGAATTGATACAGACAGATCATTGAAAACATGCTCTCTACACGTTTAAACATGGGACTTTCAGAGGACTGCCAAAGATTATGGGTGGCATGAAAAAATTTCTAATGAGGGGTGATTTAAAGAGACAAGCAAAACAGTATCATAAGAGATAGAAAAGGATAAATATTAAAAAAATTATTTAGGCTTTCCTATTGCCTTTCTGATAACACACAAATAAAAATACAATGAATGAAATGAAAAGCGAGTATGTTTAAAGCTTTAAAAATAAATTCATAGTGCATAATAACCTTTGGAACCTTTTGCCACACTACATAATTGATGTTAAATAAAGATACTACTGAGATTTTAAGAAGTTAAACATTTGTCTAAATAATGACAATATGTCTTGTTAGAAGGAAATTTTGGGTTTTATTTTCTTTTTTAAGATACATGTAGATTGAAGGTTTAGATCATCAAATGCCATCGAAGTTTGGCTGTTTAGATAGACTCTTCCTTTATAGGCCTGTCAGTATCATCGTTATCTGAGTTTTCCTAAATCTTCCTCTGAAACTTATCCTGACTGATGTCTGGGAAAAATTCCTGCAGGTCTGCGTGGCACTGGTCTACTGTGATATGGCATGTGCATGTGCAAAATGTGCTTGGTTTTGTATGCGTACAGTTTGCCATCTCAGACATACTGTTCTATACCTGAATTCCTTTACCCTTACGGAGTTTCTGCAGAAACTTTGACACACATCAGATTCACCAGGTTGAAAATAAATCAAGCAACTTTGGGGTTTTTTTGTTAAAGGAATGGACAGAGGCAAAAAATTTTCGGATAGTTTCCATGAAAAAGAGCATTTTAAGATGTTTCTATGGCTGTGTTTTATGCTATTTTTAATAGCAGAGAATAGGAAAAATTCACTTCAGTTAACTTTTTCCTTACATGGGATACAAAATGTTGTCTGCTTGTTTAAAGCCAGGTTTATCACTTCTCCCTGTTTCTTCAGTAGCCAGATGTAAGTGAAATGCAGAGTGTAAGTTGCTAGTATTGCACAACATTTTGGTAAATTCCAGCATGCAGTATGTCAATAAAATTGTCCTACAATCCTGTCTGAGACATACGTCATTTCACAAAGCCCAGGACTTATTCCTGATATCCTGGGGTGACATGTGAATAATGTAGAACCAGCCATTCAAATTAGGACATCCTGAAGATACTGGACTGGTGGTAAAACCCAGTTACAAGAAAGTAATTTATAAAGTGTCAAAAGGAAAGCATATACCACACATACTGTCCTCGTCAGAGTGTTCACTTCAGAGGTTAAGGGAGTGATGAAAGCATTTGTCGTGTTAAATTAGTTTTTAGCTCTTTAGATTCATGCCAAACTTGGAGGGGAAAAAATATAAAAAAGAAGAAAGAAGGACAGGAAAAAGAGAGTCACCTTGTGTTTTTCACAAAGTAATTGCTGCCAAACATAAATATCACATTTTTGTAAACCCCTCCACTGCTCTGATTTCTGCCAGTCTAACTTTGAGCATCAAAGAATATCTGACCATCAACATGTCAGTACATTAAAAATGTGGTAAGTTAAAGTATTTAGACTTTCCTTTGAAAAAAAAATAGAACTGTTATTTCCTGTGGAAATTAAAAGTTACAATGGGTTTAAAGATGCTCCACTTGAAAATAGTATCTTGAGACTCATACTGGTAACTTTTAGAGTATTGATTCTATTTTATCTACTCCTATCATGTGCAAGAAGATACAGGAAAATAAAAGGAAAATGACAGAAAGAAATTATGAGAATAGCATGCTTGCATTACATCTTTAGTGCATATGTTGCATATGAAAATGTTATTACTCATTTATTCTTCAGTGTTATTTGGCCTTTTTTAAGATAATTTTAGATAAATTTAAGATAAATTTCGGTTTTCGGCATAAACTTAAAATAATATATTCAATTCTGTGCTATACAAAGGGCTGAATTGCCAAAGGGTCTGGCAGTTAATTAAGCAAATGAAAATGGGGGAGGGGGGTGTTTCCCCCATATATATTTAAAATTAGAGCCTGAAAAATAGCTGTGAACAGAATATTTTGGTAAATTTCTTGCTGTTAGAAAGCATCATAGTAGGTGTTTTAAGGATAAAAGACATATAGGCAAATAGATGGTTAATTTATTTGGTTATCCCTCTTGTACCCACAAAAATATTCATTTGTTTCTGTGCCAGTCAGGAAATAAAATTTATGGGGTTTCTGAAAAGATTAGACTTGGAAGTAGAAGTCTCACCTTTACTCTGCATCAAATATGGGTACATATCACAGTTTGCATAAAATTGTATTCTTCAGGTGTTGATATCAACTTGAATTATTTTCTTCCCACAAATGAGTCAGATATTTGCTAATGTAAGTGCTTGTGTGAAGTTTCATGTTCATTCATATTTGTAATTTCTTCCACTCATAATCCAATTATCTTTTTGACCCTGATTCCACAGACCCAGGATTCATCAAAACAGTTTGCTCAAGTGGCTATCTTATGTATCAATTGATTTTTTCTGTCTCTCTGAGTTGTTTTTGACGAATGGCAACCTACATTTCATTTCATTTCTTATGTTGCATTTGTTGTTTTTTACTTGTAGAGTCAGAAAACCAGTGACTTTGTCTTGTCCAGACTTCACTAAAATCAAATATGCTAGGCATTTTGGAAACCAAGACTGAAAAAAGGGAAAATCGTGCAAAGATGGAACCTCTAAGAGGCAGAGGTCATCTGGCTGCCAATCACTGCTATCAGATTCACTTGAAATCAATGTAAACCGAGGGAGCTCTGCATCTTGCAAGATTAGCTGATGACAGAAGGTTCTGTTCTTAAATTTGCATTGAAAATAGGTGTCAGTTAAGGGACAATAATTAAATTTTAGAATATGCCTGTCATATTCTAAATGTCACACATTCAGTGATTCTTTTTGACTGGTATCAGTCAATCTGCGAGAGAACAGAGTAGCAGTAGCTCAGTAAGCTTGTCTGATGCTACCTCCGAGAAGAGAGGCTTTGAGCCTTTCAGGGAAAAGCATCTGGCCTTATTCCATAAGAAAACTATGCACTTGTGCTGGGAATCGTGGAGCCTGGCTCCAGGAACTTTAGACGTGGCTTTCTAGCCTAGCAAGGGTCCTATTTCATAGTCCAAAGGTGTGAGAGATTCATTAGGTGAAGGAGACAATTTTCCTAGACACAAAATGCCCCAGCTACTGTATATGCATAATGCCCAAAGAACAGGAGGATTTTTATGTGAAATTATTTGGGTATAGTTTGCCTGTGCTTTTCCTGGCTCAAAAATAAAAGCTTGATCTACAGATTTGTTCCAAGAAAAGCCAATGTACCTACTGTTTTACCTAGCAGAGATCTCAGAGATAATGGAAGTAGCTACCTTTCAGTGTGAAGGGGCAGTCTTATCAGCCTGTTCAATTCTCTTTGTCTTTGTTGAGGATTTTCACACAGTAAACCTCAGCACTTGAAACTAGAGTGAGACTAATGTTTCCATAACTCACAAAGTGCTATCACGTGCTTAGCACTTGAAATTGAAAACCCTTTCTGCTTAGCTACCAAGTTGAACAAACATACTCTGAAACCTTGGCAAGAAACAGGAGACCAAGAGGATGGTTTCTTTTGTGTGTTATTGGGGTTGTGTTTGTGGGGCACATTTATGTTTGTTCTTTAATGCATGCTGCACAACACAATCTAGGATGGGTCTGAGAAAACATTTTTCGCAGATGCTGGTAGTGCTCCCCAGAAGCCGTTCAAATCTATTGCTGTGAACTTGAGTAATGTAACTGCCTAGCTGATGCTAGCTATACTAGCTGATGCTGCACTACTCAAAACTTGTGGTGTGGTAGAGGTTGGTATCACAGAAATGAGCAATGTGATGTAATAGGATAGCAATGGCTAACCTGGAAATTCTAGAGAGATAGTGTTTGAAATTAGTAGTTTATTAGTACAATTATTATTTACACAGTACAGGTTTTGTTTTTTCTACTCAAAGCTGCATGAATGGCTTCCTCAGAGATGCTTGCCTTCCCCCCCCCCCCCCCAATTGTGAAGCACATGCTGTGCTTCCACGTGCACTGTCGTTGTCCTACCATGCACGAACTAGAAAATATCCTGGGTTTCATAATGGCTGTGGAACAGAGCGTATTCTCACTTTCATCAGTGCAAATACTGAATATTACGAATTTTTTTAGTAGTCTAGGATTTAATCCCAGAATCACAGTTATGAAGTCCTGTCAGGGCAAAGAGACAGCAGAGATAAGTAGATGCAGAACACATCTTGCAGGAAGTCAGGGGGAAAAATGATGAAAAAGCTTTGAGATACTTTAATGACACATGCTTTATAACCTCGCCCAACATACTGAGATGAGACCATTTTTCAGGGGAAGGGTGAGCATAAGGGATATTGAAGATTAAATTTTGCTAATATAATGCCAAGTCAGAGATACCTATCAAATAAACCTGTGGTCATTCTCTCTGAAAAGTCAATGTTCAATATCAGTGTAAAATGTCTCATTTCTCCCTAGGGAAACATTGCTCTGTTAGCAGCTATTTATATTGAGATCACCAGTTGATCATTTATGGATTCATTTATATTGATTATTGTTGCTGTGCTTCTTTGTTAACTCATTATGTTGTTTTGCACTTAGTGCGCTTACGGAGTTTACTCATTTAAGTGTAGAAGTACATGTTTGCCTTTAGGAATATAACTATTGTTCAATGGGGTAGCAGCAGATTGAAAGATGTGACATGGATTTTGTAAGCGTGGCTGATGTAGCTCTTACAACACTATTATGAAAGCCATAAAAAAAACACAAATAAAAAATACTTAAGTGTACTAAAGGGACAAGAGAATATCCAAGGAATATTCAAGGAACTTGCAGGAAGAGGAAATATAAAAATAGGAATTAAATTCAAGTTGTGAAAATAATAAGACAGGGCAACAGACTACAGAAATTATGGAGCAAAAGAAGTTGAACAGTGGGAAGAGAAATGACACATCACTATGAAATGACAGAAAACTTTACTCACCATATAATAAAATGTGGTGAAATCACCTCCTTTCAGTAATTTAAAAAACTGTTTAAGAAACAGTTTTCAGGTTCATTTCAGCTTTTGCTTATTCAGGCTTTATTCTATGTAGTCTTGCTGCATCACACTTTAAGCTACCTGCTCACTTCACTACTCAGATACAAAAAATCCCAGCCATCTTATATATTTATATATGTCCAGTAATAAAGTCATTGACTTGCCAAGGTCAGTGAGTTTGAATACCTAGCACACCATATTCACGTTATGTTGTGCCTTGTTATTAATTCTTTATATGATAGCCTTGTAGTTATAATCAGGAAAAATAGCATCTTCCATGACAACCTATCTGATTCCTGGGGCAAATATTGCAGTCCAGATTTAGGTGTACAAGGTTATAGGATAAGTCAGGTTGGAAGGGACCTCTGGAGGTCTCTGGTCCAATCTTCCGCTCAAACCTGGGTCATCTCTGGTCCAGTCTGGTCTTGGTCCAGTCTGGTCTTGAAGACCTCCAAGGAGAGAGATTGGGCAACCTGTTCCACTGCTTGACTGTCCTCATGGGGAAAAAGTATTTCTTTATATCCAGGTTGAGCCTTGTTTCAACGTATACCCTTTGTTTCTCATGCTCTTACCATATACCAGTGTGAAGAGCCTGGCTTTATCTTCTTGATGACCTGTAGGTATCGGCAGGCTGCTTTTAAGCCCCCATAGCCACCTCTTCCCTAGGCTAGACAAAGCCTGCTCCCTCAGCCCCTCCTCCCAGGGCAAGTGTTCCAGCCCCCAACCATCCTGGTGGCCTCCCCTGGACTTGCTCTGGCTTATTGATGTCTTTGTTGTATTGGGAGGCCCAAAACTGGATGCAGTTATCCTAGAAGCGGACTAATGAGTGCAGAGCAGATGGGCATAATCATGTCCCCCAGTCTCCTGGCCGTGCTTCTGTTCTTACAGGATACTGCTGGCCGCCTTTGCTGCCCAGGCATGTTGCTGGCTTGTGTTTGGCTTTCTGTCCACTGGGACCCCAGGGCCTTTCTCACAGAGCAGCTCCCCAGCCAGTCAGTCCCCAGTTTGTACCACTGCAAGGAGTCATTGCCATTTCTAGTGTTTTGAGGCATTTTTGCCTGAATAAGGATGAGTGCTAAACTCTAAGACATGTAGTCCTTTCCCTAAGTGTGAGTGAATGTTTGTTTTCCACAACAGAATTTGACCATGATGGGTACAGGTGAGCCAAAGCCTATTTTATTTAGTAGAGTAAGATGTATAGGAAGGAGAGGCTCCTTTTTTGACCGATGCATGTATACTTTCTTAATATTTAGGGAATTCTGTCCTACTTCATTTCTCATAATTTTTTCTGACATCAGAAGCTTGAATTACAATGCCAAAATGAAGAATGTAGTTGATTAGAAAAATCATGTTTTGACTTGTATGTTGAGCAGATTTGATAATGGAAGAATCACTATTATGCCCCACTGTGTGATTATTAGACACTATTAATGTCTTTATCTTGGCTATTACTAAATAATTACTAGAAAAGACAAGCATTTGTGTTAATATAGTTCCTGAATGGAAAAGGAATTTCATTCTCTTATGTTGATCTTATAGGACTTTACCTAAAACTTTAAATATGCTCTGGGTTTAGTTTGTTTTCTTCTCTGGGATGTCCAGATTTATCCATTGTGTTGTATTTAATTTTTAAAAGGTAATATACATAATACATAACAGTGCTGCAGTTAATTTAATTTTAAGCTTTTTTTAATTTGCTGGTTGGTTGATCAGCTGATTTCTTCCAACATTTTTCTTACTAAATACTTTCTGAGGAAAGCCACAGAACAGAAGATGTTTTCACATACTAATGCCAGTGTGGGAGAATAGGTTCCCATTTGCTGAACGAGAAGGGGTACCCGTTTTCTGCGGCACTTTGTTTGCCTTGTAGGAGTTGACTTGGATTAGACAAGACTCTTTGAAAGGTCAGTCAGTCTCTGGCATATATGCTGCCTGTACCTGTGTGTTAACAGTATGTTTTGTTTAAATCTGAGTGTACTGCACTATTTTTGCAGTTATGTTTTATATTTTGTGTATTTGCATCTTCTCCTTTCGATTTATTCATTCCTCCTGCAAGAGGCTTCCTACTTTCTGTGAGGTGCAGATGACCGCATGTAACTAATACAGTAATCAGAGGCTGAAGAATTACATGAGGAAGGCAGATTATCAGAATGCCCTTGTCTACTTCAGCAGGAGGCAAGGCATGAACTGCTGGTTCTCATTATCCTAAGTTGGCCACATAAACCAACTTTAGTGCTATTGTACCAACAGCAAGTGCAAAGCCAACCTGCTACTGTCAAAGGTTTGGCAATGTAGCTGCAACAATTCTGTGTAGTGAGAAGAACAAAATTACAAATTTTCAATTTTAAATCAGGAACTTTGTGCTACAGCTATGCCTCCTAAATATGGAAAACATGAAACCCCTGTGTAATTCTAGGGGAGCTAGTTTGACCCAAGGCATGTGGTTTATCAGCAAACTCAGGTTTTGCTCCTGATAGCTGGAATTGGTCTCAACTGAATTGGAGTTGTGAGGGTAATGTTTTCTTTTGCAGAAGAACGGGGATAATTCATCTGTAAGAATGTACTGTTACTGGAGGATTTCTGTGTTCAGTTATTAAAAGTCTTTAAAAGAGAGGAAAACAGTGGTTGATATGCTGACAAAATTAATAGATGCTGGAAAAATCTCAGGAGTACATAGCAAGTATCCCAAGGTAGTATAAGGGCAGGTGTGAACTTGCGACACCTCTGTTGGTCTGTGGTAAATGCAAAATACTTTAAAGTGAAATAGAAGTTAAACAATTTCACAGCAGGTGTACTAACAGTTACCAGAGAAAGGCAATGCAACATTGTAGTCGCATTTACTTTGCAGTAATGGGTTATTAAGCCTATATCATATAAGGTCTTTTCCCAGGAGAGAACTGTGCATGTTTATAAGAATGTGGTGCAGAGCTGAGACCTAAAAATAGAGAATCGTGTTAAAACTGGCCACAAGGCAGCAGAGAGCACAAAGAGAAAGGAGATGCAATTTAGGCCTATAAGATTTATTGAGCCAAAAGTTTATTTCACCTGTTGTTTCTTTCTTCATATATTTCCTTCTGCATCTTGAGACTCCATTAATCACTGAATTGCAAAACCCCAACCACATGAGAAAAGAGAAGGGAAGAGCCCATAATGGAGCTTGCTCATTAAGAAGAGCTCAGGAATCTGATTAGTCTTACTCTTGCATGGGGAATTTTTAACTTTTTTTGACAATTTTATGTCATTTTAACTCTTAAAATAATGTTATTGTCTTTATAGCCAGGATTTCTTTTGAACCTTAAAAACATCAGAGTTCTTTAACATGAGTCAGGGATTTGGGGCTTGGTTCATTAAGAGTATTAGGGTCTTCTTCACAAGAAGAATTCTTCTGCACCTCTGGAAGCTTCCTGAAAATCCTAAAATAAATAATAGAAAAATAGTGATTTAAAACCTAATTTCTAATACAAACCAGACCTGGCTGTCTAGATGAAGAATAAGCTTCAATAAATGGGAGACAGACGCAAGCCTCTTCAGTATGAAGAGCAGCGAGGATGCAGAAATAGAAATAGGTTTTTCATTACATGAGGGATTATGTTTGGGCCAGAAATGCCAAATATTCTGTGGACCGCAGCTGCACTTTCTGTCTGCTGTTGTATTAGCTGGTAATAGTAAAACAATGATGTGATGGTAGAGACAGCTATTTGTTCTCAGAAATATAGAAAAGTTATTTTCCTTTTCTTTGCTTGGATTGCCATATTGTACTCCATGGCATATCTTAAACTTCCATCCTTTTGCAGCAAATAGGCTACAAATTAAAATATACATTCTCCTTGAGTACCACCTGAGGATGCACATACAGCTGCTGATGTGCTCCCTTAGCCAATTTTTTCTTCTGTTGTTCTGACACTCCTTAGTCAATTCAGGGACTCGTTATTTGCTTGCACAACCTGGGTCATTGCAATTGCCTAAGCAGCCACGGGCAAGTGCCGCCAATTAGGCCTGTGGCTAAGGAAGTGTGTTACTGTTACTGAAAGCAGGGAATTTATAGACATTCAAGAAAACAGCAAGATGTATCTTGCTACTTGATTGGTTTTCTGTCATTGATCAGCACTACCCACTCTCATATTAACAGAGAGACTGGCAATAGTATTGGTTTTCAGGATGTAGTTTGGTGAAGGGTTTCACTCAATCTCATAGAATATTTGTAAAAGGAAATTACTGAAGTTGAAAAGCTGTGATTTTCATCTCTTCTTTTAGCTTTTATATACATCTCTGACAGAACGAGTTTTATCTTTTGCTTTAGGACAAATAAAGGTTTAACAACATCTAATACACACAGTTCTCTTCATCTTTAGATTTTTTATTTTTTTCCTGTCAAAAATCTATGCATGTTCTTTCTATAAAAATCACTGTTAAAACGGTCTGCTTAACTCTATTTCACCGTGCTATGAAGTATTGTTTTAATATGTTGTTTGACTTTTTAAAGTGAGCATTCATAAATCACTCATCTTTTCTCCCATATTTACCAGTAGAAAACTGCAAACAGCTAGAACAGAAAAAGGCTTTTAAAACACAGTGCAATTTGCTTAACATTGATTCGAAACTCCTGGAATTCTAGATACAGGGCAGGTAGATTGAAAGAGTGGG
This sequence comes from Mycteria americana, assembly GCF_035582795.1. Lineage (NCBI taxonomy): Eukaryota > Metazoa > Chordata > Aves > Ciconiiformes > Ciconiidae > Mycteria > Mycteria americana. The sequence goes on from NC_134372.1 coordinate 17,624,466, forward strand.
AATTTTCTGTGCTTCAACTGTGTGTCCATTTGAAAATATACAGTTTTGACTGTGGATTCCATGACTTGAGGAACAGTTATTTAGTATGGAATTCACTGTTTCAGAATTCCTGGATACCAGTTTCAAAGCTGTCCACATCCCAACCTGCATTTCAACCCGAGTCTGAAGTAGGAGACCTTTTAGTAGAGTAGTGCTTTTAGTAGAGTAGTGTTTTGCTGATGAGTAGTCCTCAGTACAGCACAGCTGAGTGGTTTAGGTCATTGGGCAGGTGTAACCTGCTAGAACAATCCATGCAGTCTCTGGGCTCATTCTGGCACTGTCTTTTTTCAAGGGCCCCAGAGACATGGGAAAAGAGTGAACTGCAGGTTGTGGATTGTGCTACAAATCCTCCCCCACCAAGCACTGGCAGCTCTGTGGCCTGGACCTGGGAATGTCAGTTCATATGGTGGATGCCTTTGCCCTGTACCTGTGACCAGTGTGCACTCAGTCATTTCCCAGGGAATGGGCAGCACATGGCCCTGGACCGACTTCATAAAATCCAACCAATTTTTTACCTTTTGAGTATGAAGCCTTATCCTGAGCACAGATCTTAGCTTTTCCTAATAGAAAAGTCCAAACCAAAGATCAAGGCCCAAAGCTTAGGAATTCTAGTTCTCTTAACATGTAGACTCATTTTTTTTTCAGCTGTCAGCCATCCTTTACATACTTTCAGCAGATTTGTTTTAAATGCTCTCCATTAACAGCTTCTGCTGCATGCTACAACTTGTATACCCTGACAATCCCAGAGCAGTTTGCAAAAGAGGTTGCATATACTCCATACCTTGCTTTTTCTTTAGTATAGTCATTAGTCTGGAATCGTATATATTTTTTTATAGTTGTACAAAGCAGTTTCCTAAGTTCAGTACTCAGGGGGTTGACACATCAGTAAATTACTGAACACAGCAGATCACCAGTAAGTTTCTGTGTGGATGCTTTTAGCCAACATTTGCAAGTTTTCTTAGTCAGTTTTACTGTGTGACCCCAAATCTTTCTGTTTTCAGAGACAAAAGACTTTTGTATTTCTTGCAAGGCAAACGAGGCCTCAAATACCAAGGGTAAGAGATGGGGTTTTGGAAGTGGCAGTAATTCAGTCTGTTACCTTACTCAGTAAGGTTGCTCATTAAAATCTTCAGATGAAAGATTGACTGATTTGATCAGAGGGCAGGAGGCAGGCTTTGAAAGTAAGTTGATTCTTTTAAGCAGTCACTGTTTAGCTAGTCTCCATCATAATGGTTAGGCACGGGGGTAGTTGTAGATAAAGGTGAAGTCATACAATTGTACTGAAGATAACGGTGAATCTTTGTTTCCCTTGGCTGGAAATTTAAACGCAATTATGTCCTTTCCTGGCTGAAGGAAAATACAAAATCCTAGATGCATTCTCCTCAGTTGAAGTGTCTGTAGGGCTGTGGGGCTTCTTCCTACCCTCTTTTGCTGGGATATCTTTTGTTAAATACGATTTATGTCAACATGCATGCACGCTATGCAACGTGTTGTTCAGTCTTTAGTAAGTCACGCTACTTATCAGTACCAGCTGTGGACTGGGGGAGGCCTTTGAAACATGTGTGTGTCACCTTCATGAAAATATCCCCTTTGTCAAGTCAGGAACTGGAAATCCTGCAATCGTTAATCCCTGGTTTTCGGTAATATAGATGCCCTACATGCCATTTACAAATTGAGACATTATTGCTTAGTATAAAATGCCATTTCAGTTTGAACTCTCTGACTAGTCTGGTAAGATAAAGATAATATTATTCTATGATAGTTTTACCTTTTAAAGCTTTTCCTAAATATAGAGTTTTTCCCTAAAGCCTTTTCTTGGAAGTCAAAGGTCTGGATTGAAATGGCAAGTTCATAATACAGTTTGGGCTGCAGATTATGAAAAGGCCAAATTTGTAGTAGAAAAAATTATATTATACGTCTCCAGTTTCCTTATTGTTTGTGTTTATGTGTATAGATATCTACAAATTGAACTGATTTCTATATATATATTCTACTGATTTCTTTCACCTGCTTTTTGTTTTGTGTTACTAGATGCACTTAAGTCATATGTAGATAATCTTTTGTGCTGTACTAAAAATAACTGATATTACTATAAATTGACAAAAACTATGAAAATATTTCTGCTATTTTTAGCTTGCTTGTTTTATGTATTTGTCAGAATTGTACCCTAGGCCCCTTCTTGAAAATATTCCATGTGTACCTTTCTGAAGTTTGTTGGAAATGCACATGTAAGTAAAGTTGGGAATGGGAAAATTAACCATAATTTGTGTAGGCTTTTCTGCAGCAGGGGAGAAGTTTACAAAAATAGCTGAGGTAGTAACTGGAAATACTTTTATTTTCTTTGGTGAAATTCACAGTATCTCAAAGTGTTTAATATTTTGGAGTAATCTAGTACATATTGGCCACCAATACTTACTGATAATGAATTATAAAATTGTACTCTTTTATAATAAGAAATGCGACTTAGACTCATCGTTGCTACAGGGTTGGCTGTAGTTTCAGTGCAATATTTTGTATAAATTTTAGTATAGCATACATAAGGTTCACTGAACACTAAATCTAGACTCTCCCAAGAGATTTACAGATCAGCTGGGTCTGCAGAAAACTGCCGTTCCCTATGTACCTTTTTGTGAAAGAGGGCACTAGAGAAAGTCTTTAGGCAAAAGCCATAGGACAAAGCAGTTTGTCCCAGTTACGAAGTTGGGGAAAATGCCTCTGACTCTCATTTTGACAGTGTGGATTTAAAACCAGCCCATGGTTGGGCAAAACTCGAGCTGAAAGTATTCTTAGGCACCTCTAAAGCTTTAAAGCAAAGTTTTTTCTCTGTTTTGCTGGCTGAAGGTTAGATGCCATCTCCTGTGAGCATGGGGGGAGGGGGAAGGCAAGGAGGACTGCAGATTTTTCACTTCCTCCTCTCTTAATGTAAGATCATCTGGATTTGACCATCCGTTTCTTCCCTGCCCTTGGCAGTGGTGCAGGCACCACTTCACAGTGTCTCTCTGGCACCATCAATCTGTTGTATGAGCTTGCAAGTCAGAAATGGGCTGGGATGCCAGGCTAGGAAAACAAATAGCACTAGTGTCCTAGCCAAGGACTAACAGATGGGGCTAAATTCTACTATCCTCTTAGTAAATCTAGCTAGAAAATTGATAACCAGCTTTTTCAACTTAAACTGAAATAAACTAAGTCCCAGGTCTACAAAAGGAATTCCATGTACCACCTCATAGCACTTGCCTCCGTGGTTGAAGGTAGGGTTGATAGATTTCTTTTAATCATAACTTTTTTTTTTAATTCATCCCCCCCTGAATTGTATTTCCTTATGGGCATTTTAATTCTTGATGGTCTGGACGTCTTCTAGATGACCCAGATATTGCTGATGTCTTTCAAGAAAATGCAGTTTTAATTATGCACTTGGATTTTATTAAGGGAAAACACATATTCTGTGGCATACATAATTAAGCAAAAGTTTGTGTAGAAGCCATTATTCTAAATCTTATTTTCCTTAAGAAAAAGCGAGCATCTTATTTAAGAGCAATAAAAATTTCGTAAGTTTTATTTATTTGTAAAGCAATAGCTGCTGTGATTAAAATGAAACATGGAATCATGCTGCTTCTGATTAATTCTAGCACAGAAGAGCCAAAAAAAAGGACTTGATTTTTCTGTAAATAGGCTAAATTAGCTTCTGGTAAATAATGATAGTTGGAGGAATTGAAAAGAAAGACAAAAGTTTTATTTCCAATGAAATTACTTATTCATTTTAAAAAAATAATACTTGAAGTTAAGGCTATGATTCACTGTTTTCTAGAATTGAGATGAATAATAGTTAATGCTGATTTAGCTTATAAGCACTTTACTGTGGGGAAAGTAAATGTTATTATTCCTACATTCTAGATTACTAAATTGAGTTTCAGTAATGTATATATTTTACATTACTGTAAAAAATGGATCTTGGGTCTGCTGGTTTTGAGTGTCTCTTTAGAGTAGTATCAGGCTCTATATTCTGGTATTTAAAAGTAATGTAGTTACTAGATCTAATGAAGAGCATTGGGTTTCAGAAAGAAATCATAGCACAAGGTGGTAAAGTATGATAGACAATTCATGCCTATTAACACAGCAAAGCATGATAGACAATACATGCCTATTTTCAGGTAGTTCAAGAGGAGAGATCTGTGTGTGTGAATGTCTGTGTCTGTTGATAATGAAGCGACTTCTTCACCAAGTGCTGGAGTGATAACACAAGATTCGCTACACTCACTTTCCCAAGAATCCTAGATGTTCACATCGCATTTGGAGCAATGTTTTAACATTAGGCAAAACAACAGGCAAAATAATTTGTTCTAGCTAACATCTCAACACCTTTATTTGTGAATAACTAACATTTTGTTAGTTATTTTAATGAAGAATATCGGTATACTGTTTAAGACAAGTTCTGATATTCTATTAAAACTTGATATGAGGGTCAGCTGAGCCTTAGGGATCTGTGTGTCAGAGTGTTTTTCTCACTGTCCTGCTCCACCTAACCACTTGTTCTCCAGTTAGTTTGATTTTCCCAGGTAACTTCATGCAAGGAGAGGGCTGTAGCCTTGGGTGCTACCAAAGTAATTAAAATTTTCCTCTGGTCTTTTACGATGCAGGACTTGCTCTCCCAGCACAACCTTATCTATCCATTTTTATTTCAGGACCTCAAATTATTGTCCCTGTGGGGCAAAGTATTGCTGTTCAGGCTGTTTGCTGGGGAAACACTGCTCCTTGGGGAAGCGCAGCTATTTCTGCACTTTTTTCCCTCCTGTAAGCTGAGCAGAGGGGAAATAAAAATCAGCACTGCCCAGCTCTGAGAAGGTTCTCATGAGGGGAACCAAACTCATGATATTAAGTGAATCCACTGGTTGTTGCCAGGATATCAGGTATAACACCCTTTGCCCCCACTCAGTGCTAAGTCACGTTTTACCATTATTTTAGCTGAGATCCATTATTTTTCCAGAACAGACAATGATAAAGGAGCAATTTCTTCAGAGTAGGAGTGAAGCTGGACCACTTGGGGAATCTTTCGGTGCTACTCCTATTCTGAGAATAAATGGCAAATATCAGGTTCTGGGGCTATCAGTCTAGTGTCTTTTATTAGCAGGGTATTCACCTTAAAAAATAAAATGAGTTAAAGTACAATCTAATGTGGCGGAAGTTGTAACAATAATAATTAAATATTTTACATTAATGCTCTGTTCTGAAGGGAAGAAGACAAGTTTTATTCAATTTCCCATACAAGTTGATGAAAAGAACTTTACAGAACAAGGAAAAAGAGCAGTGTGTTATTTCTGCTTTCTGGTTGATTTTCTTTTGGAGGGAGCAGATCCCAACACCCTAGTGAAGCTTTCAAAACTACTCTGCTTGCACAGCAATCTGCCCTTTCCCACCTCTGGTTTACTCATCCATCCTCTAATGTTGATACTACACACTCCTTCTTTCAATGCTATCACGTGTAGGAGTAGTTCTGTTTTGTTTGGGTTACTGTTAGTGGCGATAATGTGTTTTCTCATTTAAGAATCTGCAGGAATCTTGCGTCTGATTCCAAGGAAAGTAATTTGTATGTTACTACTGAAAAAAAATTATAAGGCCTTGCAAAAGAAGGATAAAATATAAGGAGATGTGAATGTCAGCAGTACCTATTTGTTTGTAATGTCGATAATTTTGTTTGACAACATTCCCAAATTGCTTTTAAAAATTTTAATAGTTGTTTTGTGGAGAAGACAGTGAATATTTTGATCTTGACAGTAAGAAAGATCTTGATTTCATCCAAATAACCTGATACAGATTAATTAGGAGAGATGTTGCAAAGCTGCTTTAAATCACTTGTGTTTCCATGATACAGATTAATAAAACTAGATTTATTTTTCTTGATCATTAAAGTTTGACTCTGTAGAATTTTGTTTAGTTTTTTGATAGCTTTTTATTCTTTGATTTCTCTGTGGAATTAGTACCGAAAAGTACAAGATTTCTTGTTGATGTATATAAATTGAAACACAGCTGGGTACATCTTATTTTACTGCTTTGAAGATTGCTCTTTAAGTGCTTGTGTTCTGGTGGAACAGCAATGGCATGCAGTGTATTGTGCTACTAAAAAATTCAATAGCTTCAATCTGCAGCATTCCTATGCCACTGCCTGAGCATTTCTGCCAATAGGTCGCATGTGCAAAGATAGTCAGAGTCCTCCTCCTTCCTGTCTTTTCCTCATCCTCTCCCCAGGTTCCATATATTTTGTCAGTTATCGCCACAGCAGGTGTCTTACGTCAGATAGAGGCCCAAAAAAATGTGAATGAAGTAGCACATAATTTAGCAATTGATTTACAAAGGGAAAAATGCTTCTCTCTCAGCGGGCAACCACTAAATCATCAGCCTACACGAATGCGTAGTACAGCCATCCACAAGGAAATTTTAAGGTAAACTAAGCTAAGCAGCATGCCATGGCTAGCAGCTGGAAGATGTCAAAGAATGATAACCGAGCGAAGCCTGGCTCTGTGTCAGGGTTAGTCACGAGGACGGGGTCCAGGACCGCGCACCTCCTGCCCAGCCGCCCTCCCAGCAGCTCCCAGGCAGGTGTTCACAACAAGTCGGTTTTTGCGTCCCTGTCACAGCTAGTTGTCCTTTGCGGTGCTTGAGTCAAGAAAACTTTTTAGTAATGATAAGTTCACATTTGTCTTTTAGAAGAAAAGGAGGAAAACCAGCAGTATTATGCTTTATCTTCTAACTTTTTGCCAACTCAGTCTCCAGGATGCTAGTGCCTTAGGTACACCAGAGTAATGTTGCTGTGGCCACTTGAGAACTGTTCAGATTTTTAGTTACAGCATTTGGCAGTATTTCTGACAAATCCAGCATGAGGATATTTAACAGGAGATGTTGCTAAAGTCGTTTCTTACGTGTCTACTGCATCGATATTTACATTTACCGAATCACTTGCACTCCTTCCCACATTTATTGTATGTGGCTTTGGTTACACCGTTTCTGAAGTGGCAGGGGCCATTTCTCTTGGGGAACATGGAGCCTTTGGCATTGCTGGAGGCAGGGCAGAGAAAGCCCGTGCAGTGCTGGTGCCGGGGCGCGGGCCGGCGGGTGGCAGGGCAGCGGAGGGAGACCGACGGGCCGAGCCGCGAGAGGGACGCACCCCGGCCTGGCTGCAGGCCGCAGCAGGCCTCCCAGCGCCGGCAAGAAGCCATGAGGGCTGTGAGGAACTAGGGGGTGACTGGGAACACCTGCAATGTCAACCTGGTGCTAATAAAGAAAGAAATTAGTTTCTTAGCTCACAGAACATTTGTTTTGCCCACAACAGATAGGGAGCCCCAAAGGCTCAAGCAGAGAGGATCTGTCCCTTTTTGTAGCTGAGTGAAGACCCAGGCTTTCCTGAACTGTTTTTCTTTTCACAATACTGAGCTCAGGGTTAGAAGCTTTAATTTAAACTCTAAATCATGCAGAAGCTGATGAAAAGGTACTGAGGGAACAATCTTGAGTTAAAACTACAGGGTTTAATCCCAGATTTCTTACTTTGGTCTAATTATCAATTAGACACGGCCCTATTGACACTGCATTCTCCCTCATTTCACAAAGCTGACAGTGCTTGTACCCTTCGTGTGCAGACTGAAGTTGCTTCCTGGCTCTTACAAGGGAAAACTGCAGGTTACTTTAGTGTAAACGAGTTTTCCTTGCAAATACTAAGGATTTATTGCCATCTATCTGAAGATGTGACTAAAACTGGTATGGACCAGCTCCTGCGGTTTTCATACAGTCCCATTGCATTTTTCCATGAGGAATTAAGTTTCATTTCCCTGTTCTGCATGCAGCTGTTGAACTTCAGTTAGACAGCACTGTTCTTGGCTCTCTAGCGATGGGTTCATATTAAGGTACAGCGCGTATGTGGTACTTTGTTGGCCGTAGTTGGTCACAAAGCATAAAACTGGTGCTGTGAAGGATGCCCGAGCCCACAATGCAGTGCCATAGGGCATGTTCTTTCCTCCAGTTCACTTTGGGGGCTGTTACTCAAATCAGTGGAAACCATAAAACATGTGACAACTGGCCGTGGAACACTTACGCTATTTAGGGATACTTTTATTTTGATAGTTCCTGTAATGAAACCTTAATGTCCTTGCCATTGAATTTACATGACAGATCTAGTGAATATCCTAGAAAATGATACCACTAATTAAGAGATACCTTAAGGACTGGGTGCAGATACAGGTAATACGTATGCGTTATGGCCCCACTCTGCATAATTTATTCTCGCAATTATGGCCATCAATGCTGGCGCAGCTATTCTCAAAAGTAAAGTCTGCATTTGTAGGTAAGATTTTGGAGGCTTGTTCTCAGCGTTCTGATATTTTAAGGGTTGCTAAGTTGCTAAGATACAGGCGGAAAGGTTTATTTAATACATTTTGTTGAATAAATTTTATAAAATATTACTGTGATCTGTGGTTCACTAGGCTATATCTGAGGCTTTGCTGAAGTGGAATTGTCATGAAAAATAGTATGGACTTGATTCATGATTGCATTATTCCTTTTTCACACTGATATAGCTACATTGAAAATAATAGACTTACACCAATGGGGGATGAAAAAGATGCAGGGATGAATTTGGCTCTGTATCTTGATATGAAATATACGCCGTTTTCTGTTCAGCATTTGCTGTACCTTAAGAAAAATCATAAGGCAAGTTACATCAAATCACACTATTAAAAGAAACATTTTCTTGTTCTGTGCAGTAGAACTGATCTGAAACATTTATGTGTTCAGAATTTTCTCAAAAGCACACTTTTTTCCTTGTCCTGTATTTAAAAATTGATAACCAAGGGGAAAAGCCTCTTGAGTTATAAAAACAGGTTTTTTTCTTGTGATTGTGTCATCCACTGGTAAAACATAATTGAACTCAAGGTTTGCATTTGCAAATGACCTTGACTGAAGTTTTACAATTCAAAGAATTAATTTAATGACTTAGACTATCTAGAATGCCAGAATCACTTTACAGGGCAAAACCTGTGTAGCTCCCACTGAGGACCCTGTATTTAGCAAAGTCAGAAGGTGACTCTTTCTGCCTCTTATGGGATGATTTTGGGCTCTGTTACAAAGAAAATCAGTATGAGGCAGCAGTTCAGAGTGAGGCTGAATGATCTTAGGAGTCTTGTTCTCGCCTACGGCTCAAAGAACCAGCTTGTAAACTCTCTGGGGGTACCTGGCTCGCCAGTCTCCTGCAACCAGTAGCCCTTTATTGGCCCCAGCTTTGGGAATAATCTTCACTCTATTGCTTTCTGCACATGGAGGCTGGTTTATGTCACGAGGATGACATTGCTGGGTTGTGCATGCTGCATCTTCAAGCACTGAAATAGTTCCTACAAGGGCAAAGATGGCTGTAGTATGTGTGCTTGGTGGATGTAATTCCCTGGCTTACACCACTATGCTATACTGGTTATGAAAAGAATATATAATGTGTTTCTGTCTGTCAGCCCCCTTTGCTCCCTCCTCTCTTCTCCTTCTCCAACGGGAGGCTGCAGGCTCAAGTTTTTTCCTTGATTCAAGTTTTTAAACTTTATTGGATGTTTCTGAGTGCAAGAGGAGGGAAAAGAACAAGAGAATGATTACATACCGTTAGTGCCTGAAGATGAAAATCCTCAGTCTTTATTTCTCACCTTTAAGCCACTATTCATTTTCTTCTTGAGTAAATACTTTCCCAGAAGCATTAGTGACAAAAGCAGTTGTCTGCATGGATGTCCCCCTTGTAAGCATGTCTTAGGTTTTATCCCAGTGGTGCTTACCCAGATTTGCGTCATGTGCTGAGTATAGCATAAAGCACTTTGGAGAGTGAATGTTCATTGCAGATTTGAAGTACAATCACAAGTTGATTGGAATGTATGTTGTTCTTTCTAGCAAGTTCTTTATAGTTTATTCTTTAGGGATCTTTTAAAAGCCATAAATCATTGTCTTATGATTGCTATTCAAAGGAAGCTGCCTGACTGTATCTGACAGTTCCCTTCCCCAGATTCCCCTTTTCTGCCTCTAGCTCCCTCACCAAGCTGTATCTTCCTGTGAATATACTCAGGTAGGATGAAAGAAGAGGGAGAAGAAGAAGATAAAAATAATTTCTCTCTTTAAGAATAGTGATCCCCAAATAGGGTAGATACTCGTACAAATAATGTGGGTGCTGTTAAAACCTGTAGACAAGAGAAGTAGGTCCTAGTTATCTGCTATATTATTGCTCTGGACAGGATTGTGTATATAGACGCAGTCACAGCGATGAAACAACAGAAACCAATGTGCAGCTCACTGACTCCCTGTTCAGTGTGAAGTGAGTAAGTGCAAGGTACCAGACTGGGTCCACAACCACGTCGACACAGTTCTTGCAAAGGACTTTGGCTGACATGCTCTGCTTCCTCTGGCTGAGGCTCTGGCTCCTTGTTTGATAGCCAGCCAGGTATATGTCCCAGTAGTTTTTAAGCTTGTACCTGTCAATTAGGCATATTCTAAATGGACCGTGGGCGTGGACAACTGCTAGATAGGGAATTTAATCTTTTGCCTCTGCTTGCTGGAAGAAGAATTGGATGGCATTATGAGTGGGGAAACATTAGTGGTTTCCTAGCTGGCAGATCTGGATTATGCTGGCAGTGCAGAATCTGTAGGAGACTCAGCTCAGTGTAACGACACATGTCCCTTGGCATCAAGGTATCTTTTTTTTTTCTTTTTTTAATTATTATTCTGCCCTTTCTGGATATTTACAGTTCTGCTGTTTTTTAAAAGCAGAGTTCTAAACAAGGGATCTTGGTCAAAATGTAGTATCTGTTTACTGTAGTCTTGCTATTAGTCTCTGTGTCCCTGCAGGAATTAAGCGATGCTGTGTATACGTGTATTTCAACATCATCTGGGATGTTTAAGGGTATTGAATATGATTAAGCAATGGGCATTATTAAAAATATTACTTGAAGGGAAGGGTGTCATAATCATGCCTTTGGATTTCCTCCTTTAGGACAACCTGTGTTTTAATGACCTCATGGGAGTTTCATAAATATGAAAGAGGCCTCAACCTCCTAGATGTCCGTTTCTGGATTTCCTAATACACCCTCTTGTTAAGAGTTCATGTTCATCATATTCTGCTCTTTATCTCCACTCATATTGATGCTTTAAAATAGGTGAAACTCAGTAATCAAATAAATGCTTCCTTTTTAACATGGAAAAATATACATGATTTAAAAAATAATTTAAAATGGAACTTCCCCTTATTACCAGTGCTATTGTGAGAATTGGGCTGAAAGCCATACAGTTCCTTCCTTGCCAAAATGGGGCATAACCAAGTTTGTGTAGCAGGCTTTTCATGAGTGTCAGTCCTTACACTGAAAGCTCCTATCCTGTCACCTGTTTGTAAATGCTTCAAATTTAGGAAGCCTGCTGCAGATGGTATCAGTAGTTTTACTGATCTGAGGCCTTGGGCAAATTCATTTGATTTGCTTTGAAACTGCATATTCAAAATTCAATAAAATAAGAGGGTCTGATGGTGCAGCTGCAGCGTATCCCCTCCAGCTGGGTAAACTGAGATGTTTCAAGGCCCTGGACTAGCAAAGCCTGGGTGTGATATACAGATTATACAGATAGCTGCCAGGGAAGAGGTTTTGGCAGGCTGGGTGCAGCAATACCCCCTGCCAGCAGACTTGGGAGTAACAGTGGCTTTCATGCTATGTGGCATCTTGTGCTGGCTTTCCTAGACAGAAATTTGTTGGTGCAATAGTGGCGGCAGGCCAGTGGGAGGGGATTGCCTCAAGGGTAAAGGGATGGAATGTAGGAAAAACAATAAAATCAAAACGCTCCAGTTGTTTTGAAAGTGATTGGCTATCCTGAATGCCTTGGTATGGATCCAAAATGATCTGCTCCATGGGCGGGTTTCGTTAAATTGCATTCAGAAATCATATTTGCCCTTGGGCAAATACCCTTGCTTTTATGCATACTAGGCAAGTCACGTGCACCAAAATGGAATTCACATGGTGCTTTAGTCAAAAAGCTAATGTCAGTCATCATACCTTTTATGCATATCCAGTCCCTTGATTCTTTATGCCCATTTAAATATGCAGAAGTGCTTTTTATTATTACCTTGCCTGTAAAGCACTGATATATGTATATATAGGCCATGTAATTTATTGCAGTACAGACCCTTCTCTGCATATGTATTCAGCACTTACAAATATAAATTAAAATCATGAGGCATAAAATGTTTTGGTTGTTGGCTTCTGATTTTCTGAGATTTCTGCTGTTAAACTGTGGAAGTAATTCCTTTATGTGCTGTGCGTCCATGCTTTCCCAATAACTACTTCAGTAGCAGGACATGGCTTATCTTTGTAGCATTGTAGTACCGGTATCCTTGTGAGCTTCACAGTTCTGGCACAACCAGCACAGTGCCTAAAGGTGAGATAATCAGAGAATACATGCAGGGACATTATTTGAGCACCATATCGTTGGACTGCACAGTATGTCCCTAGTTACCGAAAGGGCTACCATGAAATTTAATTTAGAATTTTACAGACACATTTTGAATTGGAAATCTCTGTAATAACTTTCCCTTTGCTCAGCCTTTTAACTGTGAAATTCAGTTGGGGAGTTTTGAAGCAGCAGGTAGTGTTGCAGCACTCTAGAGGGATTTTGCCAGAATTCAGCTAAAGTGCTTGCAAGTGTCATTTCCATATTTAACTAATTTCAGTTTTTAATTAGCTCCATGTGAAAAATGAGAGTTCACGCTGAGCTAAGCTGTCAGCATAGAGTCTTGTTTCCTTTCTAGCCTCTCAGGACAATTATTGCAGCATCCTCTGGTTTTTTCAATGAGAGTGGTTAGCCACCGCACGCTCAGTCCCTCCCATTGTTCCCTGACAGGAGTCAGTGAGTGTGTTGTGTCTACCTTGCTAAAATGGAGAAGATAAGTTCTGAAAATATTTCAAATACAAAATTGGTTTAATAAAGGTTCAAAGAACTTCATAGGTCTGACTCAGAAATGTACAGCAGAATATAATGCATCCCTTCCTCAGACCTCACTGGTACTGTGCAGTCAGTTACATTGTTCAGAACAATATCTGATCATTTCAGCTTCATTACTTATTGCATTGGGTAATACTACATTTTAGAAAGCACAGTGTGAAAGCCGTTTTTTTCATGGTGCTTTCTGCAACCTGAGTGCTAACAATGCAATGCTCCAGAGACTATTTTGTCCCAAAGTCCTGTGGTCCTCTATAAAAAGAGAACTGCTTTTGCATAAAATTCCATAATGTAGCATAGGGATGGAGATTTGTTAATCCTGCATCTGAACTGAAAATTTACTTCTGAGGACTTGAATGCAAATGTTAGAATACTTTTCAAGAATGAAGTGAGAGCTGCAGTTTATGTCAACTCTGCAAAAACATGGGATGTGAACAGATTTCTGAAATAATTTTATGAACTGATAGCAATCCTGAGTTACATTTACGTGACAGTCATATAATACCATTGTTATTTTTGAAAGAATGCAGTCATTAAATTGTCAAAATCACATTTAAATGGAAAAATTGGTGAAATAACTCTGTAGCCGCTATCAAGGGGATTTTTTTTTAAATCTGTCCTAGAAGGTGAGATTTGTAAAGATTTATGAATAGGTTTGGTAGTGTCTTCATTTTAATATCTGTTCATATTCTAGCAAAATAAAGGTTGTGTGTATTTTCTTTCTCACTAATTAGTATGGACAGACACTTCCAGTAGACAGAAGCAGATTTTCTCTATTAGACCATAAAATCAAATGCATCTTTTTCAAATTGAAATGGATGGGAAAAAATCTCAGCTGTAGCACTTTCTGGGTACTTAAATGTTAGTAATGTTGTGAAAGAAGAAGGCAAATACATTGCAGAAACTTGTCAGATACAGTGACACTGAGAAGTTTCTAGTCATTTTCTTTTAAGTTATCAAGGAGCAGCTTTGATACCTGCTTCCAAAATGACGTAAATTCTTGAAAGGAAAAAAAAAAAAAAGGAAAATAAATTTCATAGTGAAGAGTGAGGCTGAAATGCTAGATGGATTTTCAATATAGTTTAGGGTTTGGGGTTTTTTTAAATATAGTATTTACTGTTTCATCCATCAAAGAAAAAAAGATATATAATCCTGGTTTGTTTGCTGGCCAACTGGGTGTTACAGACATGAAGAAGTAGAACTTGAGCACTAGCTATGAAGTACTAATGTGTAGGTCTAGCTACCATGTATTGCTTTTTGCCCCTGTAGTGTAAGTTGTCTTCTCTTTGAAAGATAATTCCCGATTATTTTATAAATATTATTAAGTAATATTGTTACATATGTTAAAATTTATTGTATTAATCATTAGCATAATTCAGTTATGCTTTACAAAATGTATGTAATTGAAGCCAAAGTTTTTTGAGGGTATGTAATCTAGCTCATATTTTATTCTATGATTCACTAATTAATTGTATACAGTGATGCATATGCTAATGCATTATCATTCGTGTCCAATTCACCCTGCAATTTAAACTGTTGACTTTGGAGGGTAAAGTTTTTTATGGGTTGCATTGCTGTTGCCTGTAGAAAACACTATTTTTTCAGGCATTGTTATGATATTCGCAATCTCAAATACTTAAAATAAATAGATGAGTTCTGAAGTGAAGCTCTCTCCACTGAAGTCAGTGACAATTTTGACCTTGATTACAATGGGCCTTGATTTTAAACAGCTCTAAACTGACTGATGATGAGCATTCTGCATTGCTGACCTCAGACAGTGGAATTGGCTTCTGCACCATTTTGTATGCAAGATGGAAAGCTTCATTAAAATGATCAGGTATCAGATACTCTGTACAATAAGCTGGCTTCATTTATCTGTTGTGGACAGCAGCTCTATCTGTAACAGTGATTTCTACTATCTCTGCTAAATTTTGTTATATCAAGAAGAAGATCAAATTGAGCTAGTCTTAAAACCCCATATTATAAAAGGCAATTTAAGACATAATAGATAGATAAAGAAAACTAATACAAATATTAATATTTAATTAAGTGTATATTATGATCATGTTCCTTAGATGAATCGGGATGTAAGTATCCAAATTAAATGTAATTGTCTTCCATTATGCATGGTGCACAGTGCTTGAAATGGACTTACATAGACTGGTGTGCTATCATGATGTTTCTCAGGACTTAAAATGCATATGCAAGCTTTTCTTCATTCCTATATTGACTGATGAAATTGTATAACAGGATGTTTTGGTGATGCAACTGATAATCACATATGAACACACACACACACATACACACAGAAAATTGTAAAATATATATTGCTGCAGTGTGAAAACTTGCAACTCTGCCCTTCAAAATGAAGCAGTGATCTGAAACTAAAATCCTGGAACCATATAAACCCTTCATTGATTTCTCTGTTTTCTAATGTACTTCCATATTGGTGTGATCACACTGAAATCATGTCCTCACTTGCAGCTTGTACTTCCTTATCTGCTTTAGAATTCTAGATGGGAAGACAAGAAGGCACGGATGAGGGAGGGCAAGCTTTAAGTCTCTGCTTTGCTTGAAAAATTTTTTTTCCTGTGAAAGCAAAATAAGCAAACTTCAGACTTGGAAACCTGCCAAGAATAAGACAGGTATAAGATTAAAAATAGAATATATCCCAGTTATAGTAAACCCATTATGGGAAATGCTTAATAGAAATCATGTAAGGACAATGGAAAAAAATTTTCTCAAAAACTTAACTGAAGTCCAATTTGATAATTGTTTATTTCTTAAAAAGTTACCATTAAAAAAACCCACAAAGGAATATGAGTTACAAGGCTGTAACTGACTGGTTGTATAAGATATTTATCAAATAAAACCTGTATATTTGATTTTCATATATGTTTCTATTCTGGATCAGTAGAACATCTAATTCACAATACATTAATAATGTCAGCTTTGCAAGGCATATAGGTCTAAATGTGCCTAGATGCTAAATATAATCTGTACCTTTATCTCAATATCGAGATACGATTTAGGCTATGTTTATATATACCTTTTGAAGTGTATCATGACAGAAGTATAAACAGTTTATAGTGTTGAAAATGAATGAGAAGCTTTGGGAGAAGAAATCATATTTACTTTTCATCTTCGGATTTATTTCCTCTTTGTAATGACCTTTTAACGCCAATAATTACTTTGTGTAGAGAGTAAAACCTTAAATTTTATCATTCATGCAAGGTTTTACAGTCAGGTGATTAAATTAAACTATTCTGTTTAATTTCTATTAAAGGACGAATATACTCTGTGATTAGAAATTATACTTTTTTGCACCATGGACAGAAATTTGGCCATTCATAATCATGCAGTTCCACTTCATTTAGTGTATGCAAAGGAGTAATAAAGGTAAAAACGATTTTCTTATCAATATGACTAACAATCAGAGGTTGAGTCAAGGTCTGAATGCTTTGGAACAGTTAGATTATGAAAATCTTGTTCAACATGTTTGTAGAGATTAGGGCAGTTGTACTTTCAGAAGATGAACGTAGTCGAATAAATGTTTGACATGATATCCCTTAGGGTTACAATCAGTATTAAAAGTAAAGCAGTTATTCTAATCCTTGTAAATTCAGGCATCAGTGATTTAAGAGAGTATATTTGTGTCTATATTCCTTGAAATGCCAGTTTCAGGTCTCAGCTAGGTTCTTCCTCCTCTTGGAAACAGAATAAAGACAAGCTGGGTACTTTGTTCATGATAATGGTGCTTTTAGGTGTGAAATTAAAATTGGATTCAATTGGCTTTGTATTAACATTAAATGCTCACAATTGCTCAAAAAAAAAAGAGGTTTTCCGTTGTGTTTTAGTCAAGAGCATCCCTTTCTGCTATTCTAAGCCTATTTCAAAAGTGGCAGTATTTTGGCAAAGCTGGTAAAGTGGATATTTTATAATGTGATTTGGGACCTTCCAGGCTGAAAGATGCTGTATTAAGTAAATAAAAATAGAAACACTTCTCTTATTAGTTACAGCCATCTAGTTCAGATGCAAGACCAAAAAGATTGCAGCCTTGACTCTTAAAATTGCCGTAAGAAGTGATTTCATTTTATACAGTCTCAGGAACTGATTAATCTTGTGCCAGTTTTCTACGCTCTCTACAATCTAAGGTCTGTCAGGAGAATAAATGAATAGTGCACTGTATTCTGCTTCTCTTTTAAGGTCTTTGTTGTGAGATTCCAGATCCTGAAGGTAGCATGCAATGCTGTTACCCTTCTTGTGACAAAAAGATTCCTCAAAGTGGCACAAAATCAAAACATTTCAGTATAGAGGACTGAAAAGAGAAAAGTCAAAAAGTCTAAACCAGGGATTCTTTCTCAGTCCCAGTTAGAATGGTGACTGGGGAACTACTACCCACCCAAGGTACAGCTCTTGTTCCTGTAGGCTGAAGCTCTGCTTGCCTGATGTTATCCTTGGAATTGGGAGCCAGGTCTTCACATCCTCCAATTTTCCCCACCCTCAAAGTAACTGCAAGTGTGTGTAAGCTTTTCAAGTATTTTTGGAAGCAGAAAGACTGAAGTTGGACATAGAGGAATGAACTTTCAAAGCATTGCATGGCAGATAAGCACACAAATCACATTACTACTAATGGGATTTGCGGGTATATCTTTCATGCTGTGCTTTGAAAATTCATTCCATTCAGTTTACTGATGTGCACAGGGAAAGAAATCAGTCAGCTTGGAGGGGGTTGTGTGACCAATGAAAAAAAAAAACCAATTTGCTTTTTTGGGGTCCCCCTATTTCTTCCATATCAACACAGTGACAATGAACCATCTTATAGCCCTCCTTCCATCTCCTTTTTTATCGTTAATAACATTTATTCCAAAGAAAGCAATTAATAAATCCCAGCAGAAGTTTTGCTGCTGATTGTAACAATACACTCATTCATAGATCCTTTATGGCATTTCTGTAAAATGCTTCTTGGGCTGGATGCTTCATCAAGCAAAAGCCCTGTTCTAAACAGTTTATTGTCTAGAAGGGTTTACATGCTGAGGGTGAAATTATGCCTAAGGATTGCTTTCTTATGTTTAAGATTGTGTGAAGTCAACTTTCCTTTCCACTGTGTTTTCAAAAAGGCACAATATCTCCTGTGTCTCCCTGGTGAGCGGAAAGAGCATGCCTGACATTTCTGCCATAGAGGGGAGGCACCGTGCTTTCCCCTCTTAAACAGCAAGACCTATCCTTAACAAAGAGTGCAGAAGCAAAGATAAGGGTCTGCCTCTGTTTTCCTCTGCTTATGTCCCAGAAAGTGAGGTGCTGAAATTCAAGTTTTACTGTGACCGTGTTTATAGGATCACTGTTGGATTAGAGAAGCACAGAGCTGTATTCTCTCTGCAGCTGTGAGGCGGCTGGCAGAACCTGTAGCCTGATATTTATTACATTCGTCATTTCATAAACTCACTGGGTAATCAGTCCTCACGGCTTTCCTCATGTAGTCAGAAAATACACTCTGTCTTTCTCTTTGGAAAGTTACAAGAAGTCGTCGTTGTTGTTATTTTAAGTAAAACTATTGAAGAGCTCAGGCACAGTTAAGGAGAGTAGAAACTTGTAGATGGGTAACGTATAGAAGCTTGTATGTGTGTAACAATATCAGCTTAATTCAATTGATGGAGAAGTGGAAAAAAACATATTACAAGATATAAAAATATGCAGCAGTGCCATTGTAGTTAATGGAATTCTCCATTTTTAACATTGTAAACTAAAAAAAGTGACTCTGAGAAGTGAAAGGTCTTGTTCAATGTTATGTGTAGGATAAATAAGACAGAAAAATGGTTCTTTATTGTGTTCTCTAGCCATAATACAGGCAAACCTATTGTTTTAATGAAAATAGGGTGATCTGTTAATTCTTAAGTTGTGTATTTTGGTAATGCTTTAAATGGAGTTCCCAAATTAACTTTTAATTTAAATTTATTAAGAAAATGTAGTGCATTCCAAATAGCATACTGATGATTAAGCTGATTTACTGAGAATGAATGACCTTGAAAGTAAGCTGTCTATTCGTTGTTGAGCTTCAATGGTCACAGTCAATAAGCTGTACTTTTTGCATACACTCTACAATAGCAATATTAAATTTCGATCAAGTGATCTATTTTTTTAAATACTACTTTAAGCTTTCCTGCAAACAATTGCATGCTCACAAGTAGAGGAGACAATATGATCAGGAGTACATCTAAATGTTTTACATGAGGTCTGTAAGATCTTAGTCATTAATATTACAACATGAGTTCATAAATTCCCTAAGTACTGGTAGTCCAGAGATTTTTTTTTTTTACCTGATCTTTAATCTCTGGTATCAAATGTAACAGTTACATTCTTATCTCCTGTGTCCCTGAGATCTCCAACAAGATATTTTGAAAATATGTCGCTCATAACTGACTCTGCTTTGCTATTAATTAGAGTATTTACTGTTGTGCTGGTGAATAACTACCCTAAGTTGAGAAACCTGCACAAACTTTGTGGCATATCAGGAACTGCCATTTTATATATTACATTCTCAGCCTATTTAGATGTACTGAGGCTTATGCCCTAGGGTACCTAAAAATCATACTGCTTCTAGGAAATGCTTTGTGGCATAAAAATGCAAGGGTTTGCCTGTGATGCATTGATCTAAACATTCCTTAGATTGTCTGGGCTGGTGGATAGGTAGGGACATGCTGTGGTACAGTGTAGGG
Source organism: Mycteria americana (assembly GCF_035582795.1). Classification (NCBI taxonomy): domain Eukaryota; kingdom Metazoa; phylum Chordata; class Aves; order Ciconiiformes; family Ciconiidae; genus Mycteria; species Mycteria americana. The sequence goes on from NC_134372.1 coordinate 17,644,205, forward strand.
GATAGAAATGCGTCAAACACTTCAAGAAACACTGGGACTACCCCAAGGAATATTGTATGCGTGTAGGAGCAGCTGTGTTGGGTCAGATAAAAGTCAAATAATCCATTAACTCACCTCCAGCATCCAAAAGTGGTTGTCTTGTAAGAACGGACAAATCATGTATGTACTTTTCCCTACTGATCTTCCAGCCTCTGGTTCTTCTAGGTCCTTTCTGAGATGAGGCCAGGTGGTGTAACAATATTTCTTGCTTTGTTCACTCTTCTCATAATGATTCAATGTTACAATTAAAATTTTCAGGGAACTTTATCATCTAGACCAAAATTTCCCTTCAGTTTGATAATAGTCAGCTCAGAGCTCATTATTTTATATGTGGAGTTAAGATTACTCCTCTCCAGTGTATGTTATTTTATCTTAACCAGGTTTGAATTTTGTCTGCCATTTTATGGCCCAGTCACTCGGTTGCATTATGTCCTTACACAGTTCTCAGTCAGCCCTCTTCTTGAATAATGCAGTATCAGCAGCAGACTCTGTCACTACCCTGCATGGTCTGTTTTCCATTTGGAATTCTATCATATCATATATGATAAGTTTGGAATTTTTTTTTAATACTACTTTAAACTTTCCTGTAGATAATGTATCAAAAATGGCAGATGTCCACACAGCAAGCCATATGGCTTTTGGTTTGCTTTTAGAAAAAGGCCTGGGATGTGATCAATTTTTCTGAGATCTCTTGGATACCCTCAGGAGGACTCTGGCATCCTTGTCACAGTCACACTAGGTATTCAAGGAAGAATATAAAGTTCTGGCAGTTAGTCCTGAACTTTAGGAGAGACATCATTGTTTCTCTAGCAAGGAAAGGTGATAGTTGTTCACATTGTTTATTTGAAGACTGCTTCTTTTAAGTAACAAAGACTCATATTCTTTAGTAATGATTTACCAAGCACTTTAATATATGTTAAAGTGGAGGAATTGCAGATTAGAGCTTCCTGGAGACACCGTCCCTTTCTGCCGGTAACAGAATATGAAAGGGCATTAGTATAATTGTGAGGCCAGGTGCTTGGATTCAGCAGCTTTCTTTGAGACAACTGCTTCAGCCATCATTTAACACAAGGAGTCATATATTCCATTCTAGCTGCATACTGACAGTGCTTGTATTCCTCCTGCTGCAAATGCGGCTGAAGGCTGGCCAAAATTACTGAGCAACGGATGGCATCAGCCTCTGTAAAACATCTACGACTTACTGAAATCTGACTTTGTCAGGCGTATTTGTTGCCAAGTCCAAATTTTGTGAGAGGACTTTTACTGATGTCCACAATGATGAGATACCTTGTATATAAATAACACTTGCAGAATTGCCCATCTGACAAAGCCTAGCTGTCCTCTGTGTTCAGTTGCCTTTAATCCTAAAACATGTTAGCAAAATAGGGATCTCAGCTGAGATTTAGTTCAGCAAGTTCAGATTGTGTGTGTATTTGTGAACTGTCTTGTAACCTCTTCAGATGTGAGAGGAGCTAGGGAAGGTGTCCTGGTTTCAGATGGGATAGAGTTAATTTTCTTCCTAGTAGCTGGTATAGTGCTGTGGTTTGGATTTAGGATGAGAATAATGTTGATAACACACTGATGTTTTAGGTGTTGCTAAGTAGTGCTTACACTAGGCAAGGACTTGTCAGCTTCCCATGCTCTGCTAGGCACACAAGAAGCTGGGAGGGGGCACAGCCAGGACAGCTGACCCCAACTGGCCAAAGGGCTATGCCATGCCATATGGCGTCATGCTCAGTATATGAACTGGGGGGAGCTGGCCGGGGAGCAGCAATCGCTGCTCGGGGACAGGCTGGGCATCGGTCAATGGGTGGTGAGCAATCGCATTGTGCATCACTTATTTTGTACAGTGTTTTATCATTATCGTTGTTGTTGTTGTTGTTGTTATTGTTATTTTCTCTTCCTCTGCTGTCCTATTAAAACTGTCTTTATCCCAACCCACGGGTTTTACTTTTTTTTTTCCGATTCTCTCCCCCATCCCACAGGGGACGAGGGGTGAACGAGTAGCTGTGTGGTGCTTAGTTGCCAACTGGGGTTAAACCACAACAGAAGGCTTCTTACTTTTCTTGTTATAGCTACCCAATAATCTGTGCTCCTCAGATAGAGACCTGAAAGCACTAGTTAGAATCAAGTGTAGTGTTTTCAGGCACCAGACAAGGTGCAGTTCCTCCATTGCTCTTTTCTGACCTTCAGACCCCTGCTATTCCTGTCTCAGGCATCTCTTGAGGAGAGGTTGTCAGTTGTGATGAATTGTGCATTCATTTTGTAACAGGGGCAAGTAATCACTAGGGAATAGGCCTAACACACTTGTTTCACTTGTGACTTGGGTTGCATTTGAACCTGTTTCTCCAGAGGAATAGTAGTAGAATATTAAACTACTATGTTTCTAGTCTTTTAAGTAACTGTTATTTTATAAATACTACGAGATCAGTAAGATAAATTTCTGGTATTTGTAGAGTTCTGTTGCATGATCAAGAAGTAGTAACTAGTAAAGAACCACGAGTCTCAGTTGAATAACATTTAATACATAGTAAGCATGCAACAATGTTTAATTATTTTTTAATTTTTTGGGATACATTTATTCTTTTCAATTTGCCCGGGTTACCCATCTATGTGCACCCAGAAGTGTAAAACACTAAACTTCTTTTGCTTCATACAAATATTGTGGTGCATTAAAACTATATACCTATAAAATTACATGCTGCTAAGATTTATTAGGTACCTTTGGTTCATCATGTCTGTGATTCATTAGGCCTGATTTGGAAATCACACTGATGTTGCTCAAGACTAAGTATACTGGAATAACAACAGTTACATGATTGTTCACCTCATGAGTGGATGGAAAGGAAGCTTCTAGTGTTTCCGCTCCCCTAGAATACAGTAGCCTACATATAGCAAATGTGCTTTTAGTGTTTATTTGCTAATGTTGTTCATGATATAATGGACCAATTTCTTTTTCACATGCAAAGAGGCTGGCCTGCTACAGTTAAACATAATATGACTAGATATAGCCTGACAAAGTGAGATCATAGTTTGATGGGTTCATTTTGGATGACAATAATTTAGGGTTTAGTAAGCATGACAACTTGGAAAATTAATATATGGAAACATTCTGAATTCTGTTCACTTTTATAATCTTCCCATCTTTTTGAGTCACTTAGGGAACACTGAATTTTCTAACAAGCAAGCGGTGCGTATCTCCCAGACCTCAACTGGGAAGGTGCAGTAGGAATGGGGAAAATGGTGGATCGTTAATCTGCGTATTTCTCCCTTTAAGAAGGAATACCATAGAGTAAAGCGATAAGTGCAAAACCTGATTCTGCCCTGCTTATTGGCAGACACTGAGTTGAACTACAGGGAAATCTCTAGCACACGAAGACACCAGAGGTCTCTCATTTTAAAAATACATGGTCAAGGAGAGCACAAAGGGAAGACAGAGAGCTTTCTGAGCTTGGAAACCATTGTCCATTAGACTAAAGTCTGAACAGGGTGAGCGTTGGGTTTATGGCCAGAACGAGAGAAGATGAACAAAAGAGGAATGTGGGGACACTACTGAGTCTTAGAGAACATTCAAGAAAGTTTTGCATGTAAGTTTTGTCATTTTTCTGTGGATTTGTATACCTTTGGGGATTTCTTAAAATAATGTGTGATTCACTCCAGCAACCTCTATCTTATGTAAGTCTTAGATTAATCCGTGACAGCTCTACCACCTGGAGTGATGAACTAGTTCTCTGCTTTTGTTCTTGTTGGGCATGCAGGTTTAGCTTCCAGTTTGAGGTGCTTTCGCTCTGTACGTATGTGTGTATTACGGGGGTGGGAGTGAGAGGTTGATTATTACTTTTTAGCTAAACCTTTAAACCTAAAACCTGAAGGTTTTACTTCAGAATTTATTGTTTTTATATTCTCATTTTTTAGAGACTGTAAATACACAATTCACTATCCTGAGTTACTAGATGTTAGCGTTAAATGAACCAAATAAATTCTGACAAGCTCAATATTTAAAAATCAGGTATTGGAGACAAGAACTTAGAAAATATGCTTAAATGTTGAGGGGAAAAATCAAACAAACCCAAATAATACCTACAAAACACATGTAAGTGCTCTGTAAAAGACAATTTATGAATATACCATACATGTAACAGACAAAATGGCACTTTTTTGTGTTTTAAATCTTTAGGGATGTGTTTGTCCCTGCAGGTTAGTCTATAAACCAAATGGGGAGCTCTAGAAATGTGTTTGAGTAAGTGGGCTGTTTTGGAAAATCAGCGCTCATCTTGATGATCAGCTTTGGATCTAGCTGAGTATCCCAACTCAGCTGTCTGGTGAATATCCTTTGGAGAAAATGTGGCCAGTACTGTAATATCTGATGAAAGTGTGTCGTTGGGGGAGAAGGCAAAGCCACAGAATCACAGATTATTGAGTTGTGGTTTAAAAAAAAAAAAAAAAACACAACAGGAAAAGTAGGAAACGGGCACAAATTCATTAGCCCAAATTCCTCTTCTGACACATATGCACTCAACTCCTGAGTGGATCCCTGTATTTCTAATTAAATGGGCTTCTACTTATTCCTTTGCCGGAGGCATTTTTGTTTGATTAACAGAACAAAAGGTTAATCATATAAATTTGCAATCTCATAGCATTCTGAAGCAGGAGAGAATAGGTAGCTCCTTGTTCTCCCTGCTTGGCTGCCAGTCAGGTTTGCTATATGCAATGCAAACACGGAGCTTTCCCCTCAGGCCCCTGTGACATAATTTTTCTCAAGGTAGTCTTGGTAGAAGGTGAACGTTCCTCGTGTTTCAGTTGTTTTACTGAAAGTTTGTAGATCACGTAATGGATACGTGAGCTGCGCAGGAAATTGTCATCTTTTCCCTGTCTCTGTAAGGGACTATAGAAGATGGGCACATCCCTGCCCCATTAGGAAGGAGCTCTAATTGCTCCTACCTAATGTGCATCTACGATTAAAACACAGAGCAATGGAGTTATTAATGAAATCATGACGTACTTGGAAGCAGATGGATCAGAGTTTTTCTTAATACCATGTTAATAAGATCTTTTTTAATTCCTTGTCTGAATTTACCTGGTAATTATAAGTTAGCAACTATAATTTTCTTGGACAGACTATTAGTTATGATTTCTTTATCTCTTTGTTGTAAGGAATGGTTCACACTTGAAGCAGCAGACTTTCATCTCTGCAAATGACCTACATTTATGATTACGCTTGCAATAAAATAAAAAAAAATTGCAACTTTGAATAAGCACACTGAGAGTATAAAACACAAAAGTCTAATTCTCCTCTATGGCTTGTTTTCATTTCGGGGTCCTGAAATCCACTTAATCTTTATGCACTCTTTGCTTACGGGGGTGGGCCAGCTGAACTCTGCCTTTGGAGCCCTGGTATGCGTGCATCGCGTGGGAATTGCTGACAGCACAAACACGCCACAAGCTGCTCTGCTACCTGGCGTCCCCCGGCCCTCTCACGTCTACAGCACAGACGATGTCTCTCACTCGGTGGGGAGAGTCTGTATAAGCTAGCAACTTGTTTGTTGTTTGAGCTTTTTGAATAATTTTTCAGTTCCGTTGCCATACTGAAAAGAAAATTAGTTGCTTGAGATTAGACTGAAAAGCCTTTTAAAATGTTTGTTTTGGCAAAACAAAAAAGTTGTAATTGAATAAAACATTTAATCCCACATATAATTTTTGTATATTTTCCAGGAATTCTTAAACATTCCCTAGAAATAAATTTTGAGTAGTTTCTCAGCAAAACATCCTTTTCAGGTTCACACTTGGTATTTTTTAAAATACCAGATGCTTTAATGTATTTTCAATTTTTTTTTCCTAATAGAAAAAAATTTTGCAAATTGGGCATGAATGTGAAATCTGGCAACTGCCCTCGTCACACAAAATGTCTCCTGATTTTAGTTACTATTCTTACACACCTGCTTGGTCCGTAGGTATGTCTAGGGGAAGGTGGTGTTATGAAAGCTGTCTTGCTTCTCAGCTGCTTTTGTCAAAAATGTGGATGTTAAACTCTGCATAGATTGTGTGCTGAGGGATTTCCAGGAGTTTGGATAGATGGATTCTAGAGGTGGGGGGTGCTTTGTTTTGTTTTCTTGGGTTTTGGGCATGTGTATGAATCGGTCACATCTAAATGGATTCCCTGTATTCAGAAATTATCTGAGTGATGTCTCAAGCACTGTAAATTGCATTTCCTGTGATAAGTCTTTTGCCTTGCCTATCCCTAATGTTTAATCTCTGAACACTTAGCTGTGTGGCCACTGATGGTCCATTTGTGACCACACCAGCTCTTCTACAATTACTTGTAATTGGACTCAAAATATGTGCTAATCTTATGTGGATCTGACACTGCAGAAGTGAACAATTATGAGAGTGCTCGTAATCATATATATTTTCTGCCCCTAAATCCCCTCAAACACCATTTTAGTGTATAACTGAAAATGCTGTTCTCCGTGGTATGTACGTTTATGCCCATCCTGTGTAAACAGGAAGAGTGCTCACGGTGGGCATAGAGAAAGTGAATAAATACAGCTTTGTGCGCTTTTCTATCCCTCACCACTCCTCTATACTGGGAGGATGCCATAGGGGTAATAAGATGAAAGTATGGAGATGTATTCAGGTAGCTTCTGCTTATACATGGTGAAGATGCACATAAATCCACTAGCTGAATGATTCAGACCTGTCGAGTCTCATGCATTATGCACAGGACTTACTCAATTAGCCCCTACCACAGTGCCTATAACTCATGCACTTGCGAAGGTGGTGCCGTGGCCTTTCTCCCACTGCATAGCTTACGTGTCAGGCGCAGCTGCATGGCACCTGCAGGCCACGCGGGCCTGCCTCCAGCTTAGGGACAGCCAGAGAGGCCACGAACCTGTGGTGCCACCAGAAAGCTCTGCTAGCGGGCAAACCTTCCCTGGCCGGGACTGCACGTGGCTCGCTGTTGTGTGGCCCAGGCGGCCAAGTTTCATGCACTGGATTAGAAAAAATTGTGAGGTCAAAGGATTGGGAAAGGCCTGGGTTTGTTGGGGAAGTTTAATCTACAAAATGAAGACAGAGGCTGTTAAATTGTTGGTTTAAATAATTTGTAATAAACACAAAATAATTGCATTACCATGACATTAGTATACATAGGGCTAAAGCTAATTTTATAATCAACGGATAAATTATCACATATAATTTAAAGCTGGAGCTAGTGTTTGCAGCAGTACTTTGCTTCCAAGAATGTATCCGCCTGTCACGTGCGCATCGGAAAGGTAGTACGGGAAGCCAAAGTCTGAACAAAATGCTCACCTCTCTGTTTTGATACACTGGATTGGAAGCATTTTTCCGTTTGTGTTTCAGTAATCTGGAAGATCTGATAACTGAACAAAAAGTAAGGCAGGTTCATGTGAGTCATCAGGGCTTTCTTTTGGAGTTCTTCTTCGTTGCCTTTTTTTAAGCGTATTAACATTCCTCTGAGACAAGTCGCTTCACCGTGTTTTCCAAAAGATGCTCAGCTGAAGTTAGCTGTAGCCTCTCTCTGCCCCGACGCTTTTGTCTGTGCGCCGCGTCTTTATGTTTCTCGACTTTGTGTCTCCGGCAGCGATGCACCTCCTGGGGCTGAACTGGCAGCTCCAGCCCGCGGACGGACACACCTTCAACAACGGGATGAGGCCGGGCGTGCCGGGCGCCGAGGACGTGGCGACGCTGCCATCTGGAGGCAGAGGTGAGGCTGCGGCTCCAGGCTCTCGGCGCTTCACGGGTTTAGCTCTCTTGCAGTTTTTAATGTATATACTCACACGGAGATGTATGCCAAAGCTTTTTTTAAGGCTGTTTGTAGCATTGCTGGTGTCTTCTGCATTCTGCCGCCGGTAGTTGTTTGCTGGTTCGCTGCCCAGGTACGGCTGTTCCTACTCTGGCCCTCTATGCGCTAGTGCACAAAATCATGCAATTGCTAGAACCTCATCTACTAGTGAAGAAGTGCTCCCTCAGTCAAAAAATACATGTACGTTTCACTAGGTGTGATATGTTCTGTTTCCACGTACAGCATAGAGATCTCAGAGAAAAAGCTTGATTTAGTGGGAGAAGTACATTGTACCGCCTGGGAGAAGTCAAGAACTTTGGCTCCCAGACGGGGCCAAATCCCTGTTTTTTCTTCTTTCTCAGATGTAATTCTAATAGAAAACATCAAGGACAGCAGAATTTGACCCATAGCAAATAATCTGTCCCGTGATACTAGTATGAGCAATGTAGGCAACAAAAAGGATTCTTTTTCTCTTAAAGAAAAACTGTGTTCCAGTGGAGGATGACAGAGACAGGGCAATGAGAAGAATGAGGAAAAATCTGAAAACAGAAATACTTTCTTAAACTGAGAAAGTATGTATTAAAACTACAGAGAAATTACATGTCATGAAAAGGATTTTAATCATTTAAATTGAATGCTTTTTACTGGTGAGGTTCAGGTGTGTTCTTTGCTACATCGTGGTAAGGCTTTCCCTGGTTATTTCAAAAATTACAATAAGAAGACAGAACAGAATGTTTCAGTTTGTCAAAGCACTTCACAGGCCTTCGCGTACTGTGAAGGTGGGACGGGGTGACTGAAACAGAAGAGAAGCAAGAGCGTATGCTGTTGGTCAGCAGAAGAGTTTTTGTTCAGAGCTGGGCATCATCTTGCTCTCAGGACCTGTGGTTCATGTTAAACTTGCTGATTGCCGAAGCAAGTGTTAGAAACGAATGCTAACACAGGATACTTGCATTGGATGTATTGGAAAAAATTCAGTTAAAATAGAGCTGGGAAAGGAAGCTGAGTTGTTCCTTGGTGTGCCCAATCGTTTCATGGATTTGCTTCTGTTTTCAATAAATAATACTGCTGCAGCTCAGCTTCTTCACATTTTCCATGGAGGGACTAATTTTGGCTTCCTCCTTTTCATGAAATCCGACAACCTAGCAGTGGCAAAAAACTGTAGATTTTCAGACAGTGGTTTGTTGGCTTGGCTTTCATCTCTGACTGTAGGTCAAACTGGACGAACAGCACATCCCTGAGTACAGGGCAGAATGTTTATATTAACTGCTGAACTTCTTCCAGATTGTGCACAGGTGAGGGACCCTATGGTTTTAGGCAGGAACCTGAAGAGCTCAAGTCTGCAATTACGGTCACTTAGCAGACAACTGCAGTGTTTAACATGTTTCCAAATTCCCTCCCCTGCAGCTTTTTGTTGCCATCTCTGTGCAAATATAGGGCAGCAGGATTGTTGAATTGGAATGTGCTCATCTGCCTGGGGCACTTCAGTGCAAATTCTGGCAGTTTATTCCGGCCCCACTCTAATTAGCTTTGCATATTCGAAGAGGCTGAGATGCCGGCTGTTTGGGGAGTGGTAACCTCCTGTAGAGGAGACAAGAAGACAGAACTGCTAGTTATGTCTTAAATTGCTGCAGTTAGCTTTCCTCAGAGCATGTTGGAAAAGTTTACTTGTTCTTCTGACATTTTGTAGAAGGTTGCTGAAATGTTGATAACCTGGGTGAAAGGGGGAGAACGATATTTAGGCAAGTAATCTTCCACAGTGGAATAATATGAATGACAGGTTTCGATGAACACAAGGAGTATCTAAAAGACAAATTCTCATAGCAGGGAACGGTGAAAAGTTTTTCTACCTCACCTTTCCTTTTATTATGTCCAAGTTAATATTGCTATCCCAGCAGTTTTTAGGAAAGCCTCTGACAGCTTTTAACACAACAACCATTTCAGGGCTCAGGGCTCTGGCTGTGGAGAGTGACCTTTCTATAATTGACACGACTCAGGATGAAGCCATTCTTTTCAAAACATGGGTCTCCCAAAGAAACCTTTAACCCCTAGACTGAGAACGGCCACTTAAATGCAAGCTGTGCCTACTCAGCAAGCGAGGCATTTTAAAGTAGAGCAATTTGGAAGGAAAAAAAAGCAGATATTTCAATTTGATCTGCTTGTTCCTTATTAAGAGACTAAGTTTTGGTATCAAATAATAAAACTGCAATTTAAGGGGAATGTAAATTACTTTATTACTGCATTTTCCTATCTGAATGAAAACAAAATTCACTATTAACATAACACAGTTGCAGGTTTTTTGTAATTACACACTACATCTCACTAATACTGGGGATGTCTGAAGGGAGTAGGAAAGTGCAATGGGTAGAAAAATCCTCAGTGCTGCTGTAAAACCGCAAGTGAAGTCCACCATGCTCTGACTGTAAACAAAGCACAAGATAGCTTTTTTTTTTTTGCCTTTAGGCTCTGGAAGTTGTGCTGAACTAGGGATTTAGATTAAGAGACAAAATTAAAGAACGATTCCTTTCTTAATACAAATGATAAGGTAGTATCCCTTCATAGTACATAAAAACCAAAAAGTTGCCTTGGAATTGTGGAATTGCTACAGGGATGAGATAGATAGTAATGACATTAAAAAAAACTTTCTGAGAGTGAAGTCCATTTGTCTGTTACAGTTGCATAAGGATAACATTAGAATTTTGGTGTAATAAATCTAAATTAGGGGAAAAAGTGAAAAAAAAAAAAAGCATGTTTGGGAATAATTGCTTCTTCACAAAGAAGTGAATTAGATGACCTTATGGGATTTTTCTGTGCCTAGATTCTGTTATCTATGCCAAAAATATATTCTACTTTTAAAATTATATAGTAGGCTAGACACACATTTCCATAAAATATGTGACTGTCTATGTGCTGTTTCCTTTCTAATTGACAGAATATACTATAAAAGTCAACTTTAATAATTTCAGAGGACACCTAAGATAAACTACCATTTATGTGGAAATATCCGAACTAACTCCAGCTGCAAATCCAAGTAAAGAATGCTTCAGTGTAGAGTTTTTTGTTTATGAAGTATTCTCTTTGGTGTGCTCACAAATTTAGCAGATTTTCTACTAATTCAAAATTGACTGAGTATTTTTATTCTTGATTATTTACTATAGTAAGGTTCTATAAAGCTGAAAAACACAGTGAGAGATTGTGGTCTCTGATCCTAGAAAACCACTTTTAAAAGACACCAAAGATAAGTATGGGCAAGGATTGTGGACCTGAAAGATCACTTCAGTTACCATAAATATACTGACTAATTGGAAAAGGTAGATTTGAATGTGTGTTCTGATACTGATGTAATCCAGGGTTTGTGTCTCTTTGGACCAACCAGCTTGATCCAGATTCATGCTCAGTTTATGAGATATTTCATTAAGTCTACCACTAACCATTTTGAAAAGACAATTACAGTTAATTAAATGGTAAAGTATTGAAGTGTCATGAAAAATACTTGTTTCCAGTTATCAAAATTGGCATTGTAAATATAATGGCAATAATGAAATGAAGAAAGTTACATTTGCTGTTAAATTTGACACCATCTTAGTTGCTTGAGATGAGAGAGTGGAAAAACATATTTCTACTAATGTAGCAGAAATTTGCCTTGAATAGATATGAAAAGCTAAACTCAGCAGTCATTGTGAAGCTGTATAGATTGTCTTCAGCTCTCTCCAAATTATGTAGAGACCTCTGCCAGATGCTGCAGCTCCGAGTCACATTTTGGTTTGCACACAGAAATGATTTTTTTCTAATAGTTAAGATATTTTATTAGCAATGCAGCAGACAGGCAACGTTAAAGGAATAACAAAATGATTAAATGGGAAGATTTGCCATCCTTACATATCGATGACTTGGGGTTCAGATGCAAATCGAATAGACCCTGACTTGACTGCCTGAGACACTGGTGCTACCCCCACCTGTGTTCCTGCTGAAACCTAATCCTACTCATCAGACAGTGTAAGGACTCGGGAACAACTGGAGGGAACTCTTTGTCATGTTGCAAAAGATAAAAAGATGAAAAACTCATACCTCATTAACAATGTGAACAACATGAATCTTTGGTTTCTACTGTTTCCTTTCAGACACTTTGAAACAGATGATCAAAATGTAATAATAATCAGTGTATTTTAAATGTCACTTCCGTTACCTTCATTCAATTTAATCAAGACATGCCGACATGTTCCAGGTGGATTAATCTTATCAAGTAGTTATGTGGCTAATGCAATATAGATCTTAATTAACATGTTAGCAAGCAGAAGTATTAATATGGAAGCCATGAAGGCTTGCAGATATGGTCTTCTGAAAATATACCAGGCTCTAGGGCTGTCTTAGCAGAAGCAAAGTATTTGACTAAGTTCAACAGAACAGAAGAGTTTTATTTTTGTGATTGTGTTGATGGTGATAGTATGAGTTGCTGTGTTTAAAGTTAGGTGATGAAGTGTTTTATATACCATCAGAGATGATTGTTATGTTCATGTAGAAATTCATGCTAGTATGTATTTGTTCTTTGTGAAATGCAGTGAACTAACAGATCTTAATTTCATTTCTGTTATCATTTGCTTTTGATTCTGAAAACAATGACTCTTGTGAAGCCATGCCCACACGACTGTGAAGGTGTGCCTACATTTTTAGGTGGATCAGGGTATTAAGGCATGTTTCTTAATTCCACCAGCAGGGCCAGATTGTTTGACTGCAGCTGAGCCAGAGCAGTGGTCTTAAGCAGACACTCTCTTTGCAGAATGTCTTTCCTTTCGCCACAATAGAAATATGGGATACTGAACAGCAAACCTGACATTTTGATTTTGTTTCAGAAGCTGTTTTACTGGACTCCTGAAAGCTCATACAAATTCAGAAGCTTCCTTCCTCCTCACTTCACAAAATAGAGCTCATTAGTACCCCAGCATCTTCAGCATAACTGAAGTTCAAGATGTGTCATAGCAGCTTCTCCAGACAAACTCTCATTTCCTGGCTTTTTACTTTATTATAGCTATGGGAATTTGTTTTGCATCAGCAGTCAATCTATTGTACACATTTCAAAAAGAATCTGTTCTCACTTGGGTCCTAGGGCACCTACATATTAGTAGTAGATATTTTGAAGCATAGGTTCCTATAGGAAGTGATCAGTGTGGTAATAGGGCATAGCACTGGTTTTCCCACTGAAGAAATTTGTATAGAAAAGGCATTTTCTACTTTTTTTGTTTGCTTTTCTGAAACAATAAGAAATGTCTGGTCATATAAGTAGCAAATTTACCTGAGGAAAAAATCAAGCTATCATTGAAAACCATAGTAATTCCCACACATTCTTTTTTGGCAAAAAGTCAGTGGAGTGTATTTTTATATTGAATGGTTTCCTTTACACAGCTTTACACAATTTATTTTGAATTCCGAGTCATCTGTGAAAATCCCTAACTATATAAGAAACAACAACAGAAAAATAAGTTAGATAAAAAGAAAAGGAAAGCTATGTCTGCAGCAATGATTTGTAAAAGATGCAGAGGTACAGGAAGAGAAGTGAAAGAGAATTCTCTTTAACCAACACTGGTGATATTTATTCCTTGTATTTAATTTGAAATTGTCCAAATTATCTTGGTAGTTCATTATGGATCCATTGGAATGCTTATTCTGCTAGATACTTTTCAAGAGTGTTATCAAGGTGCAATTTACAGTCATCACCGTTATAAAGGCACACAGTCAAAGCGCTGGAGTTAATTGCTATTTAAATGTGATGTCTGTAGTGTGACACTGCTGGTAGCCAGATTTCATTTTTATTTTTCAATTTTAACTACAGTATGGAAGAGGAGCCTATAATAAATACTCAAGTATATCTGATTTCAGTGTAGATAAAGTTCTGCCTCCATAGCTGACACTGCTTGACATCAGTTAAATTAAAGGCTGACTGGGCATGTCCTATCAGCTGCCACCTTGAAACTGACCTCCAGCTCAAAGATGAGGCCTGCTGACAAGTTAGCAGGGGGAGTGTGCATTGCTGTTGTCATGTATTGCCTATTTGATAGCTTCAAAGGCAAATATACTTCAGTGCTAAAACAGTCTTTTCAAATGTATATGCCAAAATAGTAATTCAGCTGGGTAAATAACACAGCAGTTTAAATGAATAAGTGTTATTTAGTTGATAAATATATGTTTGACTGAGCAATTGAAATGGCTCCCCTGGGTAAGATGAAGAAGTATGCTTTTAAAACTCTCTTTTGTAGATGTTTACAGAGAGAAAATCACAGAAAAAAAATCGAGTATCCATGGTGTTATGAGATAAACAGACAAAACTCTAAAACAGTCACCCACAGCAGAGATAATGATGTTGGGATTTATTTGTTCACAATAGTATGAGTTGTTTGGGTTAGTCTTTCTTCTTAGATTTGTCAGTTTGTCACATCTGTAACTTCACTTAGACGCAGTTGATGTTCTTTGAATGTGATCTGCAGTGGTCCATCAAAATGGAAAAGCTTCTAAAAATAGCTAGAGGGAGTGCGTCAGGTGGCAAGATACATTCTCTACATTAGGAGGTGAAGACTGAAGGGAGCTATAAAAAAAGTTTACTTTAAGAATCTCCAGAGACAGGGTTTATAAGAGAAGCTGTTAGTGCAGAAAAAGCCATTGCAAATATAAAGCTAGGATGATGTTCTGCTTTTCAGGTTTAAAAAAATAAACTTACGCCTATTGACTAATAATAGAGATTCTGTGGTAGTATCTACTTTGCATTTCATTTCTGTATTTCTGACTTGGGGAGGAAGGAACATGAAGAGGCCAATGTTGAGACACCTCCTGTAGTATTTTTATGTGACTGCTCTGCATTACTCATCTTCAAGGTGAGAATTTTTAATAGGTCATTGTTAATATTTCTGTTTTATAAGTATTCATCTGAAAACATCAAGATCATGACCACCTTAGGTGCCCTGGCTGTGTCAAAGCAAAGACTAGAACCAAGATGCTCTCACTAGTTTTGTGTCTCATACCAACAAGAGTAACACAGCAGGAATTTATGAGAGGATGATTCAATAATGCATAATCTTTAGAACTCTGATAGCTTGCTAGACTTAAAACTTTATAAGTTGTTAGTTAAACTTGCAAATATAAAACTTTTTTACTGAAGTTGTACTATAAAAATATTAGTACCACTTCAAGCATTTCTAAATTGTGTTATTTCAGCATTGTAATGTAGAGCCATAAAAAGAGGATCTCATGTATTAAATTCTTAAAAGCAAAAGTAAGGATCCCTTTCAGCATGCCAGAGGTAAGGCAACAGCTGTTTCTCACAGACATGGCACGGGCTGGATATAGAGCAGATGCATGCCATACTACAAAAATACAGACTTGAAAATAAGGGGTCACCCATCCATTCCATTCTTTGTGGTAGGTTAAGTACTTGATCACTTGCGATAGTTGCTCATCTAACCTGCTCTTAAAATCCTCTGCTGTGTTGAACCCCTACAGCTGTCACAGTTCTCTTCCTAGGTAGATTTTCCTGAGACACTGATTTGTTCCAGAAGGAGTGGTTTGGACAACTAGAAACCAGACCATTTATGTTGTAGAGCAAAAAAAGCATCTATGGGGAAATGCTTCCAAAGATAATGCCAAACTGAACTGAATCATTTCAGTATTAGGAACCTGAATCATGTCTCTAGGCTGATTGATAATTACAAATTCTATTGTCTCATCTGCAGTTTTCACTGATTTTTAAGCTAATAACGTCAACATTTTCATGACAAATATAAAAGAATGGTCGTCTTCTAATTTTTTGTTGGGAAAGTTTGACATCCGGTATATTTGTTTACCTGTGAGGTGCATGCTGAAGTAGTGTGAATGAAACTCTGGTTCTCTTGATGACTGGAATATTCTCTTCTTAGCTTAATTGATGTATTTGAGGATTCTTGACTCCTGAAAAATGCCCTTTCCCAGATAGAAATAGAAAACAGAATTTTGGAAAACAAAAGGAGGCTAAGGCTAAATTCAACCAGAAATACTAAAACTTGAGCCTCCCTAAGTATTAAATATATTTGCAAAGTTATAATTCTAGGGAATATATACTTAGAAGACTTGGAAGCAATGTAATTAGTAAAAGTCATTGATGGTGGTGTTTTGGAGCTGCTTTAATAGCCAATGAAACCATAATCTCCACAGAGACTGGTGGCCTTGCCATTTGCGTGCTCAGTAAGCTTGCTGCACTGGATAAAAGTGAGGTACAGTGGCTGAAGCAATAGTCAGTATAATTTCTGTTTGATGTAGGTGAAAAACACATGACTCAGTAATTTGTAAAGCAGGTGTATGCATGAGGGCATTCTAACACCACATCCCTTCTTAAAGTGTTCTGAAAAGGATTCATTTTTCTAAAACTTACTCTTTGGCATAGGCTATTTATATGTGTTAGTAGCTGTTTCAGTACTTACTAGCCCTGATATATATATGTTTATATATATATATATATATATGTGTTATATATATGTTTATGCCATAAGGTAAGTGACTATAAGCTGCTTATTTTTTATCTAATTGGAATATTAGATGTGTGCTGCTAGTACGAGCCATATCTCTGAATGTACATGACCACTGCTCCTCTGAATTCTAGAACTGTATTAAAAAGTATGAAGTATTATATATATACTGTATTAAAAAGTAGAAAATATTGATTAAAAAAGAAACTAAATGAGAAGCAGATTCCAACATGGCGGGGGAGGCTTCTGGTTTCAAACAGATCTCAGCTCCAGATTCCCGCCAGTTTTACACATGGATTTCAGAAATAGATTACACTTACTGACTTCAGTATTCCTTATGTCAAAGATTTCCACTAGCTTCTGTGGACTGGAACAGCTTTATTGTAGTCATGAAATTAACCAAATTGAAAAAATATATAACGCAGATAATTCATTGAGTATAAGGAGTCAGAATACTGGAAGAGGTACTGGTCTATTAATCTTCCCACTTTTATTACTTATACAGCTTTTATCATAATAATAATGCCTACTGTAATACTTCCTGGAAATACCTTTTTCTTTGCTGTTTCACTTTGACTATGAATATACTGATCTTGAAGAACAAGGTTATTCAGAGTGTGTCAAGGAGTCTGTTCTCAGATTAGATAGTCGATGTTCATTTAACTATACAGTCTGCCTCCAAAGAAATCATTTACAGCACACTTTTTAAGAATGTTGAAAAAATTAATCATTTATTACCGTAATTTGGAATTGTGAAGTGAAGTAAGTGTACTGTTGTACTCAATGATGAGATGAAGGAGCCCTCAGTCTTAGGCTGACTTCCCAGCTCTGCCAGTGATTCCAGTATAGCATTCAACAGGTGATTTTATGTGCTCTGTACCTGGTTTTCCTATCCATGTGGGTAAGGACTAATTTAAATTCTAGTGAGATGGTGGCTGGCTTCATTGTAGGTAGGAACTTTGAGATATCCTCTGTTGCAGTAATCCATTAGAAATGAAATCACGTAGTTTTTATAAAACATTACATGTTTGAATCTGGTTGATATGTCTATGTTCCTGGGCTGCTCTAAAGGCACATTGCTTGACATTCTCAGCCATTTTTCCTTTCTTTGCAGCCTGTCTTTGCAGCTTCTTCTGCTTTCTTTTTTTCTTAGTGCTGTGATGTTGTAGACCCATTAACATAGAAAATGAAAAAACAAACAAGTTGCCAAAAACTGTATAGCAGCTGGTATTCAGAGCATTCTTTTACCATTTTCAAAACACTGCTAACATAATATCTGTTTCATTATGTACAAGTGTAAGTGCTGCTAACATAGATAATTTGGAATCTATAATTGAAACCATGCTATTGCAGCTCTCAATTAAAGGTAGTCAAGACAGAAAAGCTGTTAGGTACTTACCTGCTCGAATTATATGTCATTCTGTGCCATCCTGTTACATTCATACAGTGCTGGAATTTATTTCAAAAGTAACTTGCCATTTATTGAAAATAGCATTACACCATGAAAAAAACATGAAGTAAACATTGAGCTTTTAAAAAATACTGTCAGGTTGTATCAGGGGTATCACTACCATCCAGTGTGTATTAATAGTTATATTAATGATACCTTTACATTTCTGTGATTGTTAACAGATATTTTCTGTGGTCTTTATAGTATCTGTTGTAATAATTTTGAAATGGATTTATCACCATGTTGTTTGGGAATATGGAACACAAAATCAAACATTGCTATATACTGTAGCTTGAAAGCACTGCTAACTCTTCACGTATCACACTCCATGTTTAAAATATCTGTAGCCTCAGAACCATCCTGTTCAGCTGAGAACAGAAGGGATTTGCACCATGTTTTAAAGGTTGGCTATTTCATGGGCTGGAAGCCAGAGCACTCAACCAGAAAGGTCTTGTATCTTGTCTTCAATAATGCATGCTGAAGAACCATTAAATGATGGATTTTAACTAACCATGAGGGAGAAAGACTTGCAGGTAGTCCCTGCTTCAGGCAGAGAGAACTTAAAAGACAGCACGTTGAGTTGTACTAACTTTCTTTCAAGAGGGAGAAGATGCATGTTAGAGTACAGTCACTGTAATCCTTTTCTGTGCATTTCATTTCTTCTGTCAACACTCTTGTCTATGACCTGGAGTTTATTGGACTACTTCACTGTATAAAACAATGGTAGTAAAAATTTGCAATCAGTTCATTTCGATTGAAGTTCCCCCTTCAGTTCACCTTTTTGATATTTTTTTAATACCCTGTTTGCGTACAAGATGCAGCTGAAAAGAGCACAGGGAGATTCGTATGTGCTTAATTGACTCTCTACTGTTACTATATTTGATCAGTAAAGAGCAATCGCAGAATTAAAGGGTTGGAGGGATTAGAATATTGCAGATGCTCCACAGAAAAAGGTTCACCGCCTTCTTACTTTAAATATAGGGACCAAATTCTTACATACTGATTGAAACAGCAGGCAAATTGCATCAGAATAAGAAAGGAAAGTTACAGTTCGATTTAAAAGGCGGCATTGCCACAGATGGTTATCTTGAGTGTATAAAAATACCTGTATTGACAGCAGTTATCTCATTTGATTTATATTTGCTTTTATTTTATAGGACCATGGGTCACTAGGAATAGCAGCATAGATAGTGGAGAAACAGAAGTTGGTCGCAGGGTCACCCAGGAAGTGCCCCCTGGAGTTTTTTGGCGGTCTCAGATCCATATCAGCCAGCCACAGTTCCTGAAGTTCAACATATCCTTAGGGAAGGATGCTCTTTTTGGTGTTTATATAAGAAGAGGACTCCCACCATCACATGCCCAGGTACTTTATTAGTGTATTTGTTGGCTGTAAATGTCAAAATGCAAAAGTTTAGAGCATCTATGTTAGATTTATTTTGGAGCTTATGGAGCTCAAGTTTAGGGATTCTGTGCAGTATCCTGGGAGTTACTTAATTTATGATATTTGACTGAACACCCTGATATTAAGATTTCTAGGTTATTACATACCTCAACAGTACATTGATATAAGAAGCAATCAATGATGATGTTCTTGCCATTCAGGTTTTTTAAATAACTTGCAGTTTGGCACTCAAGGTTTTGAGACAAAAAAACCTCTGACAAAATCTTGGCACCAATTGGGATAAACCTATCCAGTTATACAGCAGTCAAAGATGATGAGCAAAGATGGTCAAACTCACAGTATCAAAGCACTGTATACAGTTGGAATGCATGCACAGCTGGAATGCATACACAGCTGGATGTGTTAACATGTAATTTTCTGTCTTCATAGCAGTTTTAATCTCCACAGGCTGTTGGAATGGCATTGCTGGGGTGTGGTACAGACTTTGGCATCACTGCTACCCAGCCATATTAGAGAACATAATGCAGTGGCCATGTGTTTGAGAGATTTAATTTTACTACTTTTCCCTCAAGGACAGTATTTAGGTATAATATCTGAGTCAGACATGGGGCAAGTCTTGCAGTTGGGAAACCCAATTCTTCTTGCTTTCTAACCAGGTTCAGAGATGAAAACCAGTAACACCATATTTTTACAGTGACTCTGTAGTACAGAGCTAAGGGCTGTAGGTAAAGATAGTCTTAAAATTAGTGAGACCAAACTTAAGTATCTTTTTCTTCTAGGTTGTGCAGTGGGTGTTTTAATTTCTTTGCTGTGAGAAGATACATATTTTCTGTTAAAGAGAGAAATTTTTTATTATATTGAAAACTCATTAATGCGAATTGAAGGATTCCCATTTACTTAGATTAGAACTGTAATGAGAAATAATATATTTGCAGTTACACATACTAAAAGGAAAGAGCCCCCATTCTTTAGAGAGCAAGGGAAGCAGAAATAGCAATCAGCTTTTGGAAAGGACCCCTTCCGTCAAGTATATCCTTGCTGCTAAAAATTGGTTCTTCCTTCAGAAATTATCACCTAAACTTAAAATGCTTTATTTAGTATATGATTTCCAAAAAGCAAATGTAGAACTCCATGATCCTTTTTGGGAAAGCCCCATTTAACATTTCTAGATGCCTTGCCCTGATTTGCAAAGAACTGCTACTGCTTTTTTTTTTTTTCATTTGGCAAAGCAGACTTCAATTACATGAATGGTTAAAATGCATGATCTAAGCTAAAAGCCCAGAGGCTTTAACATAATTGCATTGCTACATATTGCCTGCAAGGAGATATCAACCCTAAGTGAACTGTGTGTCCATGTGCATGCACAAACTCATGGTACAAACAGTGAACCAATTAATTTTCTGGGGAAAACTACACCTACATTAACTGAATTTTGGATCTGCTTCCCAATGTGAGGGAAATTTATAGAACTATTCTGCATTGCCTCTTGTTCCCTGGTGTTTATTATTGCCTGTAGTCTGAATTGAGAACTAAAATCTTTAAACAGAGTTGGGAGGAAAGGAGAAAAGCGGTTTACATGGGTTTATGACCTCTACTTCTAAGAATTTGTGAACAAGAAGCTTTGACTATCCAAACTCCATCAACTTCCTGTAGTATGCTGTTTTAAAATGTTCTGTGAGTTATTGAATGGATATATACAACTGGTAAGAAATAAGGATGAGCAGTCCACAATCCAAGGGCAGGAGGGCAAGTGGTCAGTTTTCCATATAGCTAGAGGATAGCATACAGCATCCTGAAGTTCCATACAAAGACTAGATAAATTGGGGAAATTGTAGTAATTTTCAGCCATTGCCAGACATCCATGCAACACAGAAGATATCCACAGAGAATATGTTCCAGGGTGGGAGCCTTTCTTAAGAATGTTTTGATTTTGGCTGTAATGCTTCAATTTGTTGTCTTGAGGGCAAAATTATGTCTATGGATCTTTTAACTGTTGCAATGAGGTAATGGCATAATACATTGAGCATGTCTTATTTAATTCAGAGTTTTGGTGCTCACTTTCCCTATCATTCCACCATGAAAAAACCAGCAATTTAATGGAGGAAAACAAACAAAAGTATAAATCATTAAGTGAAAATGGCTTAGGGCAACCAAAGCTCCTAAGCAATCATCAAGGTTTGCTGTAAATACAAGTTAATTGTAATTGTCTGACTAAGACATGATGGAGGTATGCCTGTATGTTTTACAAGAAATCCAGTTGTATGTAATGGGTAGTACAAAATACTTTTTTAATTCAAGCTGAACTTCAATTTCTGTTGCACTGTGATCAAATGTATTTGTTCTAGGTTTCATTATGATGTTCTCATCTGAGAAGCCTATGATCAGGCAAAGTTTCTCTTCTTTCTTTCACTCCACCTTACATGGATAGGATATAAATTTCATGACCTTTCTGTTAAATTAAATAATGAGAAACATCAACTGTGTTTCCTACTGATCTGGATTCCTCCCCAGAGAAACTGTTTTCCAGGTTAAATTGCTTTAGAGGAAGCAATTCCAACCCTCTTCTATAACTGGAGTTAATGAAAACCACCATTATAATCTGCAGAATTACTTTCCCATATTCATGCAGGGTCCTGGTGCTTGTCAACAGGGTGGTACAGCAGAAGATTGCTTGGCATTTTTGCCCAGCAATCAAAATTCAGCCAAGCTGCTACCAAGAGAAATAATTTTAGAAAAAGAAAGACAAGCTATTACAGACCTGAGTTAGTGAAAAGAAACCTTGTTCTGACAGAAAGGAGCAGAATGGTTTTGTATTAATGAAAATAGTCTGAAGTTGACACCAGATGATATTTTAAAATTGAAATTTAAAATCCTTGTTTCTGCAGGTTAGGGACATGAGCTGTAAAGCAGTGAACAGCTAGACTTGACAGTTCATCACTGATCAGTGCTGATATGTCAAGCCAAGTAAAATCCTTTGTGGGTGCAAGTCAATAATCAGCAAATTAGGTACATGATTAACCTCAGACAACAAGATGC
Source organism: Mycteria americana (assembly GCF_035582795.1). Taxonomy (NCBI): domain Eukaryota; kingdom Metazoa; phylum Chordata; class Aves; order Ciconiiformes; family Ciconiidae; genus Mycteria; species Mycteria americana. The sequence goes on from NC_134372.1 coordinate 17,666,416, forward strand.
AGTTCCTGTCTGAGAGCCCTGCTGAGATTTAACCTTCTCAGTACTACTGTTTAGCAAATATTCCAAATGCCTGGTTTAGTCAGTCAAACTGATGTAGCTGTAAACTTGTCTAGAAGCAGCCTTTTGTGCCATGTGCATAGGGAATGGAGCTCTAGAGGAGAGGTAAAGTTTTGAGTGGCAAGCAGACTAGAAACAGGAGTGCATTGCTTTCAAGCAAAATTCTTCCAACCACTGTAGTGCTACATAGAAATAAAATACACATTGCAGGCTTGAATGATCAATAGGAAATTAGTAGAGGATAGTCATATTAATAAAATCGATAATGCATAGAAAATGAACTGTAAATGTCAAATAATGCATGAAGTGACTCTACAGAGATTACAGCAATTACAATGTTACTACACTTTGGTAGAACATTCCAAATGACGCATGAAATAAGGTAGCCTTATAGAAACATCACTGTAACGTCTGGAGAAGGCAGTGCATGAAGTTGTATTGTTTTCATTTCCAGCAGAGTGTTTCATATTTACAAATTTTTCATGTCAAAATGAAAACTGTTTTCATTTAGAACAGGAAGTGGCTTTATTTGAAACAACTTGAATAGCTGGGGAGCTTCAGTGTTACCTTGGTTTGCAGCCAGTGCTCAAACACATTTAGGTGCTCTGACCACCTTAAAGTTATCTGATAGCAACTGTGCTGTCATTACTGAACGCTGTACTGCATTGTACTGTTTGTATTGTGTCACATTCAAATGTTGAAACAAATCGGTTGGCTGTCACTGTGGGTATCAGATGTTTCATGGGTGTATTTTAATTAATAATTACCAACTGGATTTTATGAAGAACTAATTTTAAAGCACTTCACAAACAAGTTTCCCTGACATATGTTTTCTTGGCTGCTTAGGTCTTACAGGGCTTTGGCATAAAGACGAATGCTAGCCACAACGCCAAACGTGTTTTTTCCTCCCCACCCTGCCTCCATTTAAATATGCATCCATTAGAAAGAAATCTTTCTTTTCAATTCCTAATTTCAAACCCTGTTAGGGATTTTGTGGAGGCATGCAAATAGTTTCAAATCTAAGAAAAGAACAAAGCTTATATGACCTTTGTTTAAATGCAGACAGGATCTCTGCATTTTCAGTCTTGACCCCTGCAAGCTCTCTTTGCTTCGCCGGGCTTTCACAACTAGTTCAATTCCTGCATGCAACTGTGCTCAGTCGATCTGTGCTATACGGATGGCATTGTGCAGTGCAGTCACTACTGTATATGTAAAGTTCCAAAACTGTTTTGCTGACTCCCCATGGTTACTGGAAAAAGAAAGTCCTTATTGGCCTATGAATAAAATGCATCAGAGGAGGATAGAAGGCACTGAATGGAGAAATTCTAAAAACAAATTGCCCAGAAAGAACTTAGTATGAGATTTAGGTTTGTAAATAAAAGTATGCAGTAGGATTTTGGTATGCTGTGTAGTAAAAATAAACAAACTCACTGAGAATGTGAATTTGGAATTTGTTTAGAGAGGTAGGCTGTCAAGTCACTTGCTTATAGGGAGCTTTAATCATAGTAAGTACTCCCGCCTGCAAAATTGAACTCTGAAGATGTAGTCATTTGGGATTTCTGGTGCATTTTGTTCCTGAGCAGTTTTTGCCATTTTTGTGTGACTTTTGGTATGAAGCCATGAAATATAAAGGAACATAAAAAAAAAATGTCAGTGAAACTTCCAAATTACTTCAGAGATTTAGTTTGGTTTGACAGGTCCATTCCCTAATTCATGTGATTTAGTTGTCTTTTCTTTAGCAATTGTGTGTGTTAGATTAAAAATGCCACAGTTGCTTCTTAATGAACCTGAAAGTACTTTCATTCTTTTCCTAGATGGGTCTTATAATCTATGCATATTTGTCAATGAGTAGCTTTAAAGCAAGAGTGATATCTTCAGCACGACATCATATAAAAGTAATTAATCACGCAAGTGTGGTAAATCAGAAAATCAACTGGGCCACAAGAAGCAAAATGGTGATTCAGCCAACCATGTGAGGAAATCTTTTCTGGTTATAAATTCACAGTACCATCTCAGTGACCCTTCAGTCAGGGATTTTAGATCTTGGGGTACATATACCTAGTACTTGATGACACATTAAGATTTGTACACCCGGGGAACCACCAGCAGATACATTATCTTCCTTCTTTTTTCCTCAGTCCTGAGGAATCCAAAGAGGGATAAAAATTTATTGTATTCTGCATCAGTTTGCACTGGTACTTCACCATTCATAAAGTTATTCAGGTTTAGTAATTTCGCTTTTGCCTGACCATGCAATAGTTCTTTGTAGTTTGATTAAAGAGGGGGTATACCAGTCTCAACTTTACCAAAGTTAAAATTGTAGCCTCCTGGGGAGTCATGCCAAGGGACCTGCTGTCACTAGGTCACACCCCATCATTGTGAAAAGGGATTCTGCAGCTAAAACTACTTCAAGCAGTTTCAGCCTGAATACTCTTCCCCTTCGATCTTGCCAACTGCTGAGCCTTCTCTACTATATGAGGTAGAATCAGCATCAAACAGAGGGGAGGCAGAGGAACCTGCCAGCACAAGCAGAGATGAACAGCATGTTGCCAGTGAGAAATGTCAGCTTTTATTGCTACTTCGTTAGTTGACCCTTTGTGAACGATTGTTCAAGATTTCTTTTTCCCAAGATATTGCCCGAGTAATAACATTTACCAAGGAGGTGATGAGTCTGTCCTTAACCTCTGACTGTTAGACGGTAGGTTTTAGCAATATTTCCAAATGTCATTGATTTAAGAGAGAGATACATGTGTGTTCGGCACCTCTGATACTCTGAAAGTTACTGACATGCCAGAATTCTCTACATCTCTGGCGTGCATTGGCTTAAATGTACTAATTTACCTGATTTACCTTCTCTTGCAAAAATCCTGTGTGAAAAAAGGCTGAAGTGGATGGCAATCTGATATTAACAGTTTGGTGAAACTTTTTATTCCACTTCTACTCTTTCTCGCAATTAAAGGCATAGGAAAGAGTGGATAATTGGCACTTACTGTGACAATAGCTTTCAACACGAGTAGACCTGGGCTCAAATTCCTACCCTGCCATGGATTTCCTTTGTGACTGCATATTGGTGTCATAGTTCCACATATTTAACAGGAAGGTAATAGTACTTCCATACTTTTCCCTTTGTTGTAAGGCTAAGTCTATCAAGGACTCTATATTGCTCATATGTAACTGTTACAAAATTTCAAATAGAAAGGTCAGCTTTTGTACCCCAGTTTTAGATAGATGTGTAGCATGGCACTAAAGTGTTAAATCAGTCCATCTGTCTGTCTTCTACTGGAAGGGAGAATCTTCATTTTTTTTTTGCCTATTGTGTATTATTTGCTAGAACTCACTGTTAATGAGTGGAATACAGTGTACAAGACAGCTCTCTCTGGATGTTTGGTCTGTTTAGGATACAAGATTACAGTTTTCTATTTAAACTGAAAGCAAGTGAAGGTGTATGTTTTCTCAGAGCTGTTGCAAGCACAGACTGTATGTGCTAGAGATAACAGAGGGAAATGCAATGAAACTACTGGCAAGCAAGCGCATACTATTACTGTATTTTATTGAACATACACATCTTTCTTTAGACATGTCTATCTATCTATATCTACTCCTACATAGATAAACGTGTCTAAAACAAGATGTGTTTTCAAAGGGGACTTGTTATACAACTATCAGAAGGTTAGATGTATTGGTTTTGTTGTTTCTTAAGGGCTTCCCTTAGATAGGGACTATGAGAGCTAGTAAATTGTGCATAGCATCAGCTTGAGAGCTCCAGAATCACAGACATTACAGACAGAAAAAAAGCCTATTAGGACAGCTAGTCCAGCTGCTTTGTTATGCAGAGTTATTCCCTGTTGTAGATTAACCAATATTTCTTCCAGTCCTGTTTAATTGTGTGATGCAGTGGCATCTCCATTGGGAGGCTATTACTGAGCTTAATAGATGGGAAGCTTATCTGACATTCATCTTAAATTTCTTTCTTCCTTTTTTTAGTTTCATGTCATTAATGGTGCCATCCCTCTTATACTCTAAATAATCACTTGCTCTGTTTGATCCCTTTTCCAAAGATTAATGTAATGTTCTACCTTGGAAACCATCGAACCAGAAATCCTCAGTTTTCCTTAATATAAGTTCAATTCCTTCAGCCACTTGATTTGTGTTGTTCCTTTCCATGCTCCCTCTGGTTTTTGTATCCTACTTGCCCCTGATTGTTCCACATACAAACTCAGGTAAGCAACTCTTACTCTGTGATGTAAAGCTTGTACAGTGTATTTTTATCAAGAGTGCTGAGTGCTGGGTGCTGGGTGCTGAATTACCTAACATTAGACAAACACATTTCCTGTTTGTGCTGTTCCTGTTTGTTTTCACATTCTGGGGGCTTCCATTCAATTATATGTCTGGAGCTATATCTGAGACTTCTGTTCCTCTTGCAGCAAGAATTTATTGTAGGCGATTTCTAAGAAAAGGGTGTGTCTCTCATAGGTTGAAGGTTTCCAGCTTTGAAAGCTGTGTAGGAACCTAAAATTTGATGGGTCAAATCATTGATTTCAACTTCTTTCTTAAAACCCAGCCTGTCAAGAAATACCGTTTGTACATTTTTTTATCATCTGTGCAGAGCAAAGATGCATAATTTTATGTAACTGTTTAAGAAAGGATAAGAGTCACAGAATCTCTGTGTGTTCCATGGTCGACTATTAAACATTAGTTTCACATTGACATATCTTCCAGAAATACCATTTTATAACAAGGTAGAAGAAAAAATATAGTGTCAGATTTTGAGCTGATATATCATTCTGTATTCAGGTCTGTTTGTTTGGGGGTTTGTTTGTTTGTGTTCTTTTTTTTTTTTTTCTTTTTTTTCCTGTTTTTTTATCCTGCAGTATGATTTCATGGAACGCTTGGATGGGAAAGAGAAATGGAGTGTGGTGGAGTCCCCACGGGAACGTCGAAGTATTCAGACCCTTGTTCAGAATGAGGCTGTGTTTGTTCAATACTTGGATGTGGGTTTGTGGCACCTGGCATTTTACAATGATGGCAAGGACAAAGAAGTGGTCTCTTTCAGTACGGTTATTTTGGGTAGGTATCTCTACAAGCTGAGCATTTTTCCTCTCTGTTGATACCTTCGCTTACTTAAAGTCATAATACTTTCTTGCAGTTTTCAGTATTCAGCCTGTTTATCCTTATGTTGTGCATTTTTTTTTCTCAACACTGCTCTGTCAAAAGGTCTGTAATGGGGTGCTGATTTTAATTTGCTGATTTCTCTTAAGATTTTAGCATTCCCATAGATCTTGAGTTTAGTTCTGGAAAACAAGACTCAGATAAGTTCAGTCTGGGTTTGAGGCATTCCCTTGATGCTTCAACCTAATATTCCTCTCCCTTGCCTTTGTTATTTTTATACTTCTGATTTGCTTCTCCTGAGAAGCTTCTTTACACCCAGGTGGAATAGTATCCAACAGGAGAGCTGTTTAATCTTAGTAGAAAGACAGCACAAGAAACTGACACCTGTGAATGAGGTTATTGTTTGCAGTCACCCCAGAGATGGAGTCAGTTAATTAGCCGTATGCTGTCTTACAGCTTACTACTCACCTAATAGTGGGTCATCTCCTCAACATGGTGGAATCAAGAGCAGAAGAACATGTAGCCTATGATCAGAGAAGCTTGCAGTTTTGTTAGAAGAATAGGGTTCCATTTAGTTGAAAATCAAACTGAGTCTAAAGTCTCCAAGCTTTATCAGAAGATTTGCTGAACTTTGAAGCACTTGATGAACTTTGCTGAATATCTTGTCACAGTGGCATAAAAAATTCTGGTAGTCTATGTGCTATTCCATCCTGGCTGGTGAAGTGTTAAATGGCACTATGTTGTATAAATCTGTAATTCCTGTTAGTTTAGGGAAAGAGAAACTGCAAAAAGTCCAAGTGAGTTTTTAAGCTTGATGAAAAATAGTTGGAGGTCTTTTCCAGTCTTGCCTTATTAATGATATGAAGCTTAATTTTTTCCTTTTACATTAGTATAAAGTTCAGTCTGTTGGCTTAAGTCCCAAAGGGTGTAGGAGGATAGCCAATACTGTGTCATTAAGTATGAATATAATTGTTTCTGTTAACCTCAATTAAGATGAAAAAATTATTTTTCTTCCATAGCTCATATGTGGTTTTGTAAGAATTACTAGGTGCTATGCATGTTAATATATATATTTGCATACTTGCCCATAGAAGGCTTTTTCTTCTTCTCCAAAAACAAGAACATTTGTCCTTATATCTTGTTATGCCCCTATTGTGCTTAGAAAACCTTCAGATATGATAAACTGTCCTTAAAAGAGTTGCCTGGTCTAGGCTACAGCTTTCAAGAGCATCAAAGGTCTAATACTCAGGTAGACTACTTGATAGTGCAATAATAGTAATTGGACTGAAATGTAGAGAAAAGTATAGTGTTTTATCCAGTTCAGAGGTTCTTCTACACACACCTAGTATCAGATGTTTCATAATCAAAGGATCTGAGACAGCTGAAAGTTTCTCTGATGTGGAAGAGGAGAAAGAATAACAGAAATGATGTTAACTCCCAGACAATACTAAATTTACCATGTTTTTGAATACATAGAAAATGCTGTTGTGTGCTGTGAAGCAAAATAATGAGTAAATCTATAGACAAGCTTCTTCATGAGACAAATTGGTATCTTTGAGCATTACGTTTCAATTTTTCTTTTTACTGTTTACATGAATCATTTCAAGAGGCCAAGCTAATGACATCCCTCTGAAAATTTTCTTTACGGTTTTTTATTTAGTGTCCTGCAACTGTGAAATTAGATTTAAGGTTGTGCTTAAATCTTTTTCCTCTCTTCAGTTTAATTTGATAGAAAAATACTCTGTATGGTTCTGCTAGTTCCAAAACCAAAATTCATTTTCTGTGTTGTAGAGCTGCTATTTGTTTGGTGTCTGAGACTGACAGAGCCATTTAGTTTGGGACCCCAGGTCTCAAAACAACAGGGAGTAATAGTGAAGAGTAACAACATTCCTATTAGATTTTTGTTCCAGTAATTCAATGTTGAAAATATGTTCCACTGAAATCCAACAGCTTTCAAATGAAAGTGATTTTAACAATTAATTTCAAAACTGGAATTTTATTTCTAGGTTGTTATTATGCAAAGTAGTGTATATATTATCCAAATAATAGCAGAAATTGTGGAAAATTAATATTTCGGTACAACTGAAATTTTATCATCAGGCTGGTGTGCTTACTCTTCTCAGATTATTGAAGTCATCAACACTTCAGTCAGTCACTTAAACTCTAGTGTTAAACCTTGTCCTCTGTTTTTACAGACCTCTTCTTCATCCTCTTGCGTAGCTACTTGCACCTTTTTTATTAATTTTTTTAGGATAAAGAATATTTGCCAGAGCAAAAGAGCTCCTCTTTGTCATGTTCAGCAGATATTTCTGTTAGCTTCATTAATGAGGCTTTAAATGTCTGTAGAAGGAAAAGAAGATACACTCCTTGGGATAATCAGTTTCACATGGAAAAGTGGTGGTGCAAGATCAAAGTCTCATCGCCAAAGGGAGATTGTCAGTTTTCCTGATGAAGCATTATGTTTGCTACATAATATGAATTCACACATAGCTGTAGAGGTCTTAAGAGGCTGTCCTGTCTACCTGTTTGAACAGAGAACTTGAGCACTACCACAAGACTTTGAGTTCTAATGGTGCTCGGAGCCTTAATATGTGACTTTAGTATTTCACTAGATCTCTACACTTACTCATGCTGCCATAAAACTTGGTACCTTTCTGCTTCACCTGAACTTTGTGGTGTTAATATTATTAGGGATTGTTCTAAGTATTGAAGACAAAATAAACTGAAGAAAAATTAAGCAAAGAATTTTGTAGCCTAAATAGGAACCAACTAATGTGCCTGTGCTTGTATTTCAGATTCCGTGCAAGACTGCCCACGTAATTGTCATGGGAATGGCGAGTGTGTATCCGGTGTCTGCCACTGTTTTCCAGGGTTTCATGGAGCAGATTGTGCTAAAGGTATCATTTTCCCTATGTTTACAAATAACCACAGTGTGTGTTTGTGATATATGGATCTACAGTGCCTGCTAGTTAGCATGGCTCCAAGCTAGATTCAAATAGATCAATATGCATTTTTTTTCTTAGATCTCTTAGTTAAGTATGATCAGGTGGAAGTATTGCTACATTGCTGATGAGCTTGCATAACTACAACTGTTTTTTGTGTCAAAGGTAGTAGACAGAAATGGCAGAAAACATTTATTTTCTGTGAAAGTGGATGAATTATCATCAATGCTTTCTGATAATCATTAATTGGTCTGCAACAGAAGACTATCATCATCGGTAGCATGTAATGTATACTGTGGCTTGGCTGAGCCTTACTTCTAGGTCATAGCATCTTTCTTGCTTATACAATTACTCTTTGACTAAAGGAAGTTCACCTTTTTTAGGAAAATAAGTAGGACAAAGTCTTAAAATAAACCTTTTCTTAAGTGTCGATTGTAAATTTTAACAACTAAAACTGGAAGATGCATGATTATTGAGGACTAAACAAATTTAAAAGACAACTATGGATTTAGTATATGTGGTATGTGTTTACTAAGTTTTTATCAGAGTTTGGGAGAGCTGTCGTAGGGAAAAGATTCATAAAGGAGGGCCTCTTTAGTTTATACAGCTAGTAGCACATATGTTGTCTAAATCAATGACTGGGTTGTATTCCCTGCTGTTCCTGAGCACAGTCATAACATTTTACAGTTTGCTTCCTTCTTAGTTTGTGTGAGATTTAGGCACACTATCAATATCATGTGCCTACCATTGTTTTCCACAGGGACAGGTTTGTTAGTGTTCAAAGGGGAAAGCTTGGTGTTTGAAAGCATTTTGAAATGCCTTGAAGGACCTTAGAAATGTGCTCGTTTTTCTTAGACTCCTGATCCAGCCCTGAGGACAGTTTGTTGTGCCCCACCTCTTTCACTGGTGTAGCAGGGTGGCATCCAGCATAGCCAGTGTGTCTATGAAATACTCCTTGAATAGCTGTTATAGCCATACTGGAGAGGGTCATTTCCATTTTGTGTCTCTGTATTTGGCTCTTGGAGGTGCACCAGTACAAAAAAAAAAAAGACCCCAAGGGCCTTGGAAAGCTAATGATGTTATTTCAGTGCTCATTTAGTACTCATTTTAAAGAATGCTTCAAATACAGCATGCTTGTTGTTTGATTACCTGAGAAATTAAGACACTTGGCAAATATATAGAGGAGATATCTGTATATTACGAAGTAAATGGTGTGATAATGTGTGCTATAAATACACATTGACAGCTATATGCATTTCTGTGTTGTTAACCTGTGAAAGTATGCATGCAGTGACTGTGTGCTTCACTGCCACTCTTCACACATACATGGCCATTAAATCACCTCATTTGCATTTTGAGTTGTGGAGCAATCCTGCATTGTGTACTGAACCTCTGTGTAACACTGTATGCTATGTTAATGCTGGAAAATACTTCATTCAGGCTATGTCAGATAAATAGCTTTTTTATAGGGTACTTGTCAAACTGTATCTGTCAGGCTTCTCCTACCCCTCGGTACATTCCCTCTGCTTCCTGCTTTGTCCTTTCTGTGTTGTCACCTTCCCCTCAAAATGTGTTGTCACCTTCCTCTCAAAAGCAGAAATGGTTTATTGGAAGCTTCTTTCAACTCCTTTACTGTTTTCTTGTCAGACATCATGGTATTTTTAAAGAACAAAGAAGCTTGAAAAACTACATAAAATGACAAAATGGGTGTGTTGACAGAATTCTTGTGTTTCTGTGCAAGCACATAGCTGCACATCTTTATACTATGAGGCATACCCAGAAGTGTGTGGCTGAGTTAGGGTATAAGGGCTATATGCCTCACCCATTTCACAGGCACTGTCATGCCTGTTGTCATGTCCACAGATTTTTCTACTTACTGGAATGCTGATTATATGTGAGAGCAGTTTCAGAAGACAGAAATCAAAATTGGGATTGTATGCATGGTAAAACACAGTAAAATGAGATAGAGAATTAAATCTTTTCCAGCATATTATATGTATGGACACGTGTTTAATATACACTTACCATAATGTTAAATTTATATTTAAGCTGTCACAAGTATGGAAGGATAATGATTTTCTTCCCATCTGATATTTTTTTATTATTATTTCCCTAGCAACACATCTTTCAATGTCTCAGTTCTCCACTGTAAAATAATTTGAGGCAAGACTCAAATAGAGAAATGTGGAGAAAATGTGAATAAGCTCCTCAGATGGCTTTTAGAACTTGATTCATGCAATAACACAGTAGTCTAAGAGCTTCACATTGGCTGAAACCAAAGTTTGATAGATAGGAAGCATGATCCTTTATACCAGTGAATCCTGGGTTACAGGGCTGATCTTGAGGGCATCAGAGGCAATGAATCTTGAGGGGCAATGAATCTTGAGCAAACTATTTGCAGACAGTGAGCAGGTACTCCCTCTCTTACTTTACTCCATCCATGTAGTTTTAAAAGATAAAAATGAAGGAAATTAGCACAGATTTGACTTCAGATCCATTAGCTCCAGGAAAATACCATGAAAATTGTTAGAAAGAGATTAACTTTTGGCCCAACCCACAGGCTGAAATACACTTTCGTACCCTGATTGAAGTGGAGGAAATTTCACCCTCTCAAACACTCTTGCCAAATACTGGGGGGGATTATTTCTCACCCTTATCTGTGGAAATAACTTATTCTCAGGTAGCTAGTGTCAACAGATTTACTCCATCCTTGCTCAGGCAAGATTCCCTTTGAAATAATTTGGAGTTTAACCGAATTAAGAATTCCGTCTAACACACAAAAAAGGTAACGATACATTTTAATCTCATGTGGATAAAATATGGCATATAAAGAAAAAGAAAGTCTGATAATCAAAAGATAATTCGGTGCATGGAGATGTATCCTGATAAAGAAAATGTGTATAGTTAAAGCCAGTGGAAGATATGCTGTAAATTGAACTGCACTGTGAGTAACCTTCTGTCCGCAGTTATCTGTAGGAGTTACTGGTAAGAAGCAATGCTATGGACAGGGATTGATTACAGAATCAGACATGCAGCTATGCTTATGTTATTTTGGTGTGTTGTCACTTTTTTATATTCATCTCTATTTTTCTGTAACCTGTATGATATAACCACCCAAGTATATCAAGATGTCCTTCTTACTTAGTGTTCCCACTGTTAGTGTTTGATAATAGTTTGGTCTTTCAGTTGCCAAGTTCTGTGGTAAATCTTCAAGCAGGCATCCTTCATCATGTCCTGCTTTTCACCATTTGTAGAGTTCAGTGTTACAATGAGTTAGGTTCCTAGAAGTGGCTCAGAGTTGGCTATAATTTCGTTTCACCTCATAATATATTTGAAGGGCATGCAATTCTTCTGCTCCTTTAACAAAAGTACTTCCAAAGACACTGTCATATATTGTTTTGCAAATGTGATCAGAGCCTCCTTTAATTTTGCATTTTGAAATACTGGAATTTGCATCATAAGCATATTTAGCTAATCTGAAAGCGTGAAACAATATACCATCACATGGGATTTCTACATTGACATGATGACCATAGCCTGTTAAGAGATGGTGTCCGATTTGTAAAAGAAGGAGAAAAATTGAGTCAAGTAGCTCATGTCAGCTGCCATGAAGATGCCATTTAGCAGATACTTTTAGTTGATTATGCAATGTAATAAGAATCATGTTTAATATTTTAATCTAAACGGATTGAAAGCTTTTGGATTTTTTAAACTAGAAATTTGTACCATGTTTGATCAGTTGACTTTTTAATCTGATTTTAAGAACTCTAATGATTCAGATTTATGTTATTCGCAGTTTCTTTTCCTGTTCTCCTTGTGTGGGTTTTTCATTATTTTATTTTCATTCTGTTTGTTTTTGGCTTACTGGCAAAGGACGGCGCCACTTTAATAAGTATAAAAAGAAGGGTAGGTTTTTTAAAATTTCTTTTTATTTCTTTTGCGACATCTATTTAGTTTTAAATAGTTACTAAGCTGTAAAGTGTAGTCTGTGTCTTTTTAAATTTATTCTAATGGTTTTGCTGTTTCTGATCATTGCCCGCACCACAATAAGAGTTCCTACCACTGCCATTTTCTTTGTTATGTGTGTACTGTTAATCTCTGTATAAAAATGTAAAAAGCTGTCAATTATTAGGTAAGTAAGGTATAGTTGCTAGAAGTAGCAACTCTTGCTTTTTCTCAGTTGTTATTCAGATTTCAGTTGTTTGGGACTCTTCTTGCTCTGAGTTTATTCAGAGGCTTATTGCTTGGGCATAGCGCATAAAGTAATGTTTTTTCGTCAGTTGAATACTCTGCTTGAAACTATTATCTTAGTGCCATGTCCACGATGCTCCCAGTGGCATAAGAGATTCTGGGAGTGGTGATTGCAGTGGGGAAAACATGAATTTTGGAGTGCATCTTGCTGAATAATTCAGTATTCGGTTCATTGCTGTAGAGCACATGGCCCACATGAATGAAAGGTATCCGGCATATGCTGGTAATGTATAGGAGTTAGTATTTCCTCACTACGTGAGTAAGGAAAACAGTATTTGCCTTCATAACTTGGCTAGAAATTTTAGGAACTGAAAATGGTGCAAGCAGACAGAAGCTCACTGGATTTTGAAGAGAAAGGTGAGAGGCGATACTGAATAGCCTTTCTCCTTTGCCTGTCCTGCACATGTTCGTAGCCTGACAGAAGATATAGGACCTGTGGTGAAGCAGCACTTTGGCTCTTCCGTGGCACAATCAAACTGGTGGATGAACGTGTGTCTTGTACTGTTCAAGGGACTCACTGCAAATTTATGCAATAACAGATTATAGATCAGACAAGTGAAGTAGGTTAGATTAAACATGATGGTACCGAAAGCAGATTGGTTTGGCAGAGAAAAGAGCGGGAGAGGAACAATAGTATAGGAAAAACACCATTTTTATGGCATTTATAAAGAGATTGTCATGAGCAAGGGTTCTTGGTAAAGCTAATCTATTGTGGTTAGTGGTTTACAAGCAAAACAAATAAATAAAACCAGCACCTACCTCCAGGAATTTACCATGTCAATACAAGTTGAAAGGGGATGAATGGGAACCAATTGACAGATGTGGAGATATAAGGAAAAAATGTGATACACAGTGTTATAAACACACTAGCAGTGTGGGGAACACTGGGGAACACTGTAAAAGACAGTTTTTAAGAGGGATAATGGGGCAGATAAATAACATCATGTGGATAATGGAGGGCAAATGGGGCCTCCGAAGGAGACAGAGCATAGGAAAGAGCTCAAAAAAAGCTCTTTTTAAATTTGACTTTCAAAAGCATTGTAAGTCACAGAGAGGTTGAAGTCAGAATTCTAGCAGTGAGCAGTCTGGAGTGAAGCGGGTCTGTAAATGAAGTTGGAGCATGAAGTTCATGTCCCATGTGATAAGAGGAAAGGACCTGAAACAGGACTGGGAAAGAAAAGCCACATAGCTGAAGGTTAGATTAACAGATTAACAGCATGATTTTTGCAGCACTGTTGCACACAGACATGACTGAAGAAGACTGAATTTATCAATGCTGGAGAAAAACGTGTTGATTTAATGTAGATTTTATTTGCTGAAAGCTGGGGCAAGAATTCTGACAAGACAGATGCAATGCAGAACAAATCTGTAAGACTTTGTCAAAGCCTGAATGTGAGGCGAGGAAATGGATGAGTCAAAAATAACATCCAGATTATGAACCTTAATGACAGGTAGAATGATGGTATTGTCCACTGTGATAGAGCAAGAATGCAGGGGAGGGCTGAAGAGTAGTGGGTTAGAGAGAAAAGAGAAATTAGAGAAATAACTTTATTGGCAAGCATTTTATGTGTTCATAATCATAGCATGTCTCATCACTTACACCATACTTAAAAAAAAAAAGAAAAAAGTGTGCTTTTCTTTGGAAATACGGCATTCATGACTTGTCACCCACACATATCTCACATCCTTTCTTGCAGTTGACAAAATTCAGCATGTTCAGCTTCTCTCTTAGTATCTCTTTCTGGGTGGGTTTGTTTTTGGGTTTTGTGTGTTTATGTGTGTATGTGTGCCAACTTATGTATGTGCTGCAGCAGCAGCACAGCCCTGGCTTGTCACTCAAATCTTCTCTCACAGTGGGTGGAAGCATCATTTTGATACTTGAACAGACAAGGCTGTCTTTGCAATGTTCCTCTCCAGCAGTTCCCACCTCTCTGACTCAGTACCTTAAAATGCCTTTGTTATAAATTTTCTTCTTGTTTTCCCAGTTTCATATTTTATTAGCAGACGTTTTTAATTTCTGGCAAACTGATCGTGTCCTCGCTTGCCTTCCAATGAGTTCTATGTACAGGGCAGTGCTTGCCTGTCTGCCCTCAGTTTTCTTAGTTTTACGGAACTGCAGTACACTCTGAAAAGGGTTTTGTGCCATCAATTGTGCCTAAAATAATTACAGAATAAATAAATGGATATGTAACCTATTTTGACAATGATTGACAGTCATTGCTATCAGCTGCTAGCTTGCCTGCATGAAATGAGATAGTAGCTTTGATCCAGTGTCACGTAGACAGGTAGAGCCAACACAAAATCCACCACTCTGACTCTTTCTAATTGGCAATTTAAACAGGAGCCAAGAACTGAAGCGGTCACAGGCTGAATTCTTTGATTGTTAGTGGTCATGGCTCCAAAAGGGGCTCAAGGCACACAGTCAGTAGTGCGACAAGGAATAGAATACAGGAACCATCGTTTCTAGTCTGCAGCTTTCCTCATCAATCCTCATGAACTCTGTTGGAGATTAGAGTTAAAAACAGGGGACTGGAGAGCCAGGACTCCTGAATTCTACAACTGATACCTTGTTAAATTTCTGTTACAACACAAGTCATTTAGCATCCTAACATTTCATTACTCTTTAAAAACATGTACCTGTCCCTATGGTACATTGTACATTAAATGTGAGGATTAGCAGACGTTTGCAAGGCATGTGCTATTGGTAACAGGATGGTCACATGAGAGTACTCGGATTACTCCCTAGCCCGTGCCAGGCTAGAAATTGGTGCTTCATATCCTTTGCATTCTTTGTAAGGGAATATTTACAAAGTTGAAATAGGACTCAGGAGCTACTTTTAGCATTGTGAATATTTGAGAAAACAGACTTTAAAAATATGGATTTCAACACGCAAAATATTAACTTCTCATTGTTCTTAAAGCTTTTATGGCTTCTGCCGATTCCAGCATTGAATTCAGGTTTATAAAGAATTTACCTACAGAAGAGCTTGTCCTCTGTAATTTCAAGAGGGGATTATATTATGCCTTTACAGGGCAGCAAAAATGCTTTAAAATTTTTTAAGATATTTATTTAATGTTGTTAAATATACCCAATACTTGCATCTAGTATAGCAACTTAATTAGTATTTGTTTTCTATATTAAAATGCCAGTAAACATACAGCCAAATTTGTGCCTGTGTATTGCATTGCCCTTTCATATGTTTCTAAATTCATGTTGCAGAGTTTGAACTTGAAATTATGTATGACTCCTTTTCCCAAAGAGCTTGCAGGATAGTGGGGCAGCTAAGAAGGTAGACTTATTTCTGTAGGAGAAAATTTCAAGGACAAAGCTAAAAGGATTAAGAAAAAAATGGGGAATGCTGAGTAATTCAGTAGTGAAGGAGGAAGGAAATAACTGAGAAAAGTTGCTGATGCCACCGATGGACAAAACATGATAGGTAAAAAGAAGTGGGCATGTAAGTAATTATGAGTCTCTGATTTCAGTGAACACTAGTGTATCTTTATCTGATCACTCATTACCCAACCTGTAGAAATTCAGAGACCAAAGACAGAGCCACAGGCAGTACTGTAGCTGAGGCCTACAAACTGGAACCAACTTTTGTTGGCTTGGTATGATAAGGAAGTTTGCTTTGCTTATGTCCAAGATGGAAAGCATATGGAAACACAGTAAAACCTTATTAATGGATTTTTCTTCAACAGCATTATAGTAATATTTTCATAATTATTAGAAGCAGGGAACATTCATTTGATCTCTCACAGCTGCTTTCGAAGCCCACTCTATTATCAGTTACTTCGCTTTATCTTTCCCTTCTTATACGTGTGCAGCAACAGCACATCTATTTGCACAAATATTTTCTGTTTCAATGGAATTCCAATAAACAGAATATTTCAAAAGGTTCCCAGTGCAGCAAGGAGGTGGACATGCATACAGATACATGCAGCATGCAAACCATTGTGCAGCTTAGTTTCTGGCAAGCCAAAAATCTTTCTTCCAATCTTATAATACTTCCATTGGTGGCTCTCTGCTCTAACTATGCTCTGCTGAGCTGAATTGTGCTCACTGTGATGTATGCTTTGTAATTTGTTTTTGTGTTTAATTGGTTAGCTTATTTAATTGTGTTCCAATCTACATTTTGTTTTTAGATTGCATTGTCTCCATGGACTTGTACTGGTATTTGTTTATTTCATTAAGTTCTAAGAGTTTGTCTTTGCAGTTGTATTGGGATCATCCTGGAGTCCTTGCGATGATGGTAAATGTCATTGAAGCAACTATGATTAAGTAGTATTGTAAACCACCTTATAGAAATACAGCTGTTAAGAGATCCTTAGACATTTACCATCCCTGAATAACAGAAACAGCCCTGAATCACAGCTTCAGATTTCAGCATGCATGACTTTTTTGATATCTACATTATATCTAGATTTGAACCTGTAATTTAGATCTCTTCCTATATTTAGACCCTCTTTGGGTGAGATTAAATTCAGTTAGCTGTCATGCCCCTTCACCTTCTCAAACAAACAAAAAATTTTCTAATTTGAATGTAGAAAAATGTTTCAATATCTGCAGCTAACATGGAACTGTGCAATTAATCATGTTATGATTTAAATCTTTTCTGGTAAATTTAATAAGGCAAATAGGAGTAACTAAAATGAGAGCAAAGCAGTCTGGGTTTTAAATACCCTGAATACTGCAGCCTATGGGTGCAATCCTACATCTACTGCACTGCTATTTAGCCAGAGCTAAACCATTACCAGAGAAGTAATAGTTTTTACACCGTTCACTGGGAATGGTGTAAAATCTTATCAAAAATATTTGAAGAAATGTTTCACTTTTTCATTTGTTTTTTTAGATGCATAAATGACTTCATGCTGTTAGTGCTTCTCTGTTATGAATCACAACACATAAATTTGGAAGGATAATGCTGGTATTTGGTGTTTGTCATTACTGCTGCTTTTTGTGAGCTTGAAGCATCATCTGTTTGATTCCTCACTGGCTCTTTCCATTGAGATTGCTACTGAAACCTCTGAAATAGTCTCATTTTTCCTTCCTCCTCAGTTTTTCTAGTGATGAAGTTATCAAGACATACAAATGAAGATCTACGTGCTTGTCTATGACAGTAGTCGATTTCAACATCTGTTTATTTCCATCTGTTGGTAGAAAATAAAATTTATTTCTCTGCATGTTCTTGTATCAACTTCACTGCTTATATCTAAAGCAGGAATTTCACACCTCTGATTCTGTGTTACTAGTTCCTACAGAAAAAGAGATTTAGATTGCAAAGCAATGTTTTCAGGACATTTGTATTCACCATCTACATTTTCCTCCAATCCCACGTATCATGCAGAGAGTTGAAAAGAATTCTTCCCTCTTCCCCCCCCCCCCCCCCCCCCCCCTTTATTTTCAAATGCACAAAATATACGGCAAACTGATCAGTCACATTCTCCTGTGGTAACCCAGAACCAGTGCAGGGTGGCTTCCATTTCCTTGAACGCATTGAGGCATATGAAAAAGAAATTGAACTGTGCTGCTCTTTAATGATGTAGTAGATAGGGAGGACCCTAACTGGATTGGCTGCAAATCAATCTACCATTTTGCAAATCATCTTAGTGTACTGTATGGAGAACTACAATTTTTCCTTTAATATAGGTAGTGATAGTTGCAGAGCTTCTGCAATAGTGGAGGGGGAACAAACTGGCTGACGAAGTGTTGAATCCAGAAGGTACTGACAAGAGAAAGTCCTCAAGACATCTGAACCCTGGCACAGCTAGCTGATTTTTCAAGTGTCTAGCTGAACTCAAATGTCCTCTTTTCTCTCTGTCTCAGATTTGTAGTTTGTTTTATACCACTTGAAAATCTTTTTTATGTTCAGCTGTGGCTTTTCCAGTGAGACAGTACAGTGGCCTTTTTCTCTCCCCCTCAGGACTCCAATATCTTTAGAGAATTAAGACTTAGATCTTTGTTGATGGCTAGCTAGATTGTCTAAGCTCATCTTCATGCTAGCAGTAATGGGGCTTCAGCCCTTTCAATCCATCACTAAATTAGTTCCAATGCATCTGACATTTGCTTAATTTTTATTTTCCCTATTCTTACAGACTGCATTGTTATTGTTATTAAAAATATTTTAGGGGTCTATTAATGAAGCAAAATTTTCTTGTACCAAGTGGCCAGCCCCAAAGAGATAATTTTAAAAATTTACTGTGGTTCTGGAAATTGCTGCTAGATAGTGTGGGAAGACATATTCATATTTCTTACATAGATTTTTTGTAACAGTTGTAAGAAAAGCAGTTTTCTAATGGAAATAGATACTTTGTAGAATGGTAGAGGAGGGAACAGCAAGTGTGGTCTTTTTGACAGGTAAGGTCACGCTGAAGGCAATGAGAAAAACTATGACCTTTTTGATAAATTTTGGCCAAAGCAAAAGTTTGCTGAGTGTTCAGAAGAATGTAAATATTCATTGTGCAGTTAATGCTGTTCAGTCACTTCTATAAAAATCCTGCCATTTTTTCTGTAGAACAGCTTAAGTACTTATCGATTGAGAACTTCTATAACTCCCAAAATGGACGCATCCCCATATCTCTACAGGTATTTTAAATGAATTGAATTAATCATAGGCTTAAAAGTCTCTAGTGATCTTCATTAACTTTCCTGGGTTTAATTAAAACATCTGTGCGCTTTTAATTTATCGATTCATCCAACTCATATGTCATGTTTTTAACACACCCCAGCATGCTCTGCATCATTTTTAACCCGATTTCCACTTAACTAAAGCAATTAAATTCACCCCGGATTAATTAAAGCATACATACTTTAGTGCTTAAGTCAGCGTGTGCTGCTTTCCCCAAATGGTTTCTGAATGTCAAAGATTTGGCACACCTGATGGGTTTTTTGTCCTTCTGGAAATTCTTCTGTGAATCTCTTTCTTGCTTACTAATGTGCAGTTTGACAGAGCTAGACAAGAGAGCTTGGTAATGCTCGGATTTGGGCAACTGAAGTAAGGATTGCAGAGCATGACTACTACGAAGGGCTGTACATTTCATCTTAATACTTACCTGATGCCTGCAAGCATAGAGTAACACTACTATTAAATCATTTAAATTATGTGTGTGTTCTGTAGTCAAAGTAAACAGTTTCATGAAGTAAGTAATAAAGCATATAATGTCAGTAACAGTTATTCATAGTTGTTCATTCTTCTGCTTCAGTGAATTTCTACACGATGACTTCTGCTTGGAAGAGCACAAGGTCTTAGAGCAACCTAAAAGATGTTCTAGTTCTTCCTAATTGTCACTGTTCTTAAGAACATTTCACCCTGACGTAAGTTAGTGATCTCTGAAGAGCAGGCAGTCTAGTCAAACACCTTTCTTCCTGGTCATGCAGATATCATGTTTGTGAGGCATAAAGAACAGATGAAAGAAAATGGGCCTGGATTCATCCAATATCCCATTCCAGAATGATTTTCTTGGGGCTAAGTTTGCTAGGGGTGGGGCAGCTTCTTACCAGGAAAGTAGCAAAAAAATAATATAAACTAGTAAAAGTGAAACAGTGTAAACAAAAGAGTAGTCTTAGAAGTTATTTCAGATTTTCATATCCATAAATGAACACCATAAAATGAAACAGGCATGCAAACAAGTAGTGAAATGTGCACCCAACTGATTAAAATAGTTTTAAACATAAAATATGAAGGAAAGTGTTGTCAAACAAAACAATAGTATTTTTAAACTACAAATAACAATACTCATATATTTAATGTCTCCTAATTTTTAGAAATATCTTATGGGCAAACACTTGGTGTAACAAGGGATATGACAATTTGTTATGTTTCAGTACTGTTTTGTTTAAAATAATAATAATGGAAAGTCTAGAGCCAACATTTTGAATCGGGTTGTCAGAAATCAACTTCTTAAATAACTGGGCTGATTTTCTAAAATGCAAATGTTTGCAGTTCCTTTGGTTTTAGTGGTTTTGTGGATTTTAAGCCATTTAGAAATTAAGGTTGTTTATATCTAAAAAGGTAGAACTTCACTTTAGGAGGTTGACTGTAGGCAAGAACTTGGTTGTAGCTTTTGGAGTGAATCTGAAATTATTCAGGGCTTTGGTATACAATTGTAGTAGGATTCAGCTCTAGCATCAGTAAAATACATCTTCACCTGCTTACATCTTAATCTAATTTGTCAATTGAAGAGAAATTAGCATTTGTAGACTAAATGCTACATATGCATCACCAAGATAAAGACCAAAAAGAGAAAAATGCCAGTACAATGTGACCCTAGTCATATTTTTGGGGTATTTGGAACCAGGCGGTTGTAGATGACATTGGTTTTGGATCTTTCCTGTATTTCTACTCCAGTTTGGAGCTGACTTGGAATACATTTATTGGTTTCAGATCAGACTGTCATAAACAGTAATGCATCTTCTTTATATACTGGTAAAATCATGCATAATCTCTCAGCAGTAGCAGCTTAATCTCTGCTAAAAGGAAGTCCAAGTATGAGCTATTACAGAGTCTGAATTCATTATCCCCTAGAGGAACTGCACCCAGAAGGTTCACTGGTAAGGTTCATTGGTAAGAAGTTTGACCTACATCTGTCTTCAGTACAATTCCCAGTGGTCAGTGAAACAAAGAACAACTTGATTTCTATTATGCTAGTGTGTATTTCATTTTTTTATATAACTAGGAATTTGTGCAACTCTGTCCAAAGAGCATATCAAAACTGCCCAATCTGTAGCTTTAGACAATTTTTGAGAGACAGCTATAGAATGTTAATATGGTTGTATTAAAGGCTTGAAAAATATTTACTCTGTTTCATGACACATAATGACTTCCTCCAAGCTTAGGGACACTGGGCTGACTTACACTAATGAGTATAGGGAAGAATTGTTTGGGCAAACCCAGACTCAAAAAATTTGGAAATTCTTCTTGATGAGAAGCCTCAAAATGTGTCCATATGTTTGGAAGTAGAACCAAGTTTTTGTCTGACCCCAAGCAAACTTTCTATAAACCTCAACAAGTGCTATGCATGCTAATATTAGTGCATATGCCCCACTGTTGGATCATACTAGTTACAGTAGACCAATTAGACATACAAGTATGTGACCACATGTACAGAACAGGTGATCCTTATGCAGTTTTGTAAGTGCGTATGCTGTCAGGCACATTTCTTTTAATCTGTGTTCTTTAGCAAAAGTATCAGGACTGAAACTCACTTCCTCCTCCTAAACAGGAACATCTACAGATTAAAAAAATCTTTATTTCTCTTGGGTCTGACAAAGTTCTGTACAGGTCAAGTTCTGTCTCTTCAGAATGTTTTTTTCTGAATGTGTGTGTTTGTATAGAGGTTATATTACGGAAGTAAAGCTGTAATGACTCAGACCAAAATTCCATTTTACCCAGAATTTCAGCTCTGATGGTGGCATACAGCAGATAGTTGAGGAAGACTAGAAATTGTACCTGTCCTTGATACTTCTCCAGTAAATTTTTTTGGTTCTAGAGTTAACTTGTGTTAGCACTTCCTATAGTAGATGATGTCTCTTTGTGTATAGTAGCCTTTGTAGATTTTCATTCCACAAATTTGTCTAATTATGTGTTCAATCAGGGAATGTTCTTCCATTAGTTTTAACTTTTCAGGTAATCTTGTTAAAATTGGTTGATGGAACAGTTAGCAGTACTTAGGATATAAGGGCACTTTACATGGTGTCTAAGTGCTCTGTTAGTGCAGCCTTAAACTTGCACTTCAACACTCAGTCCTAATTTTCCTTACTGCTTACATTGTGAATAGGCAGTCGAGCTCATCTTCTATGCACACCAACTTGTGGTAATAAGAATCTGGTTTATATGCAAGATTAGGGCTTACAAGCATTATGGATACAACCATTCTGGTCCTTATTCAAACAGGCTTGATGCAATTTTGTCCATCCAGACCAGTGACTCCCCTCAGCAACCTGCCATGACCATCTCACCACAAAATTCTGTGGCACATATGTTGAAAAATTTTGACTTGATATGGGGTGACTCCTGACAGCTTGTCTGGGCTCTGAATAAGCCTGCAGATGGCACAAAGGAAGCTAACCTTCTTATGCCCCATTTGAAAATTTACATTTGGATGTAACACTGAGCTGCTTGCAAAATAAGAGCAATATAAGGGCATTGCTTGTGACCTGGTCCAGGACAGGGAAGCATTGCAGATGCAAGTTCAAAAACCGTTCAAGTCTGCATATTTTTGTGCCCAGAAACTCAAATAACTTTCAAGAGAAGTATACCAATTTTTCTATTTTATGAGGAGGAACTGAAAAAAGTCTGCAGTAGAGAACTGACAGCCTAGATCCTAGTGGTACAGGACTCTCTCTGCACCAGGGTAATGTTTGCTCTACAGCAAGAGGAACCAAGCCAGAACTCTGCCTTCAAATCCTGTTTGGAACTTCAAGTAGCAGGGGAAGGCCTCTCAACCAAGCAGCTGTGTAACTAAATCAAGTTCTACAACAGCCTCCAAGAGCTTGACTCCTCAAATATCCTTTACTGGTTTCTTGCCATGCTCTAGAAGAACACCTCTGGTGAGTATGTATGTGTGAATACCATAAGGGTGGGTGAAAGGAGTGTGTACACAGACCGCAGCTGGGATACCTATGTGTTAAGTGTCACTGGGCAAAATGGTGGCTTTTGATGCCAGACCATTTGGGCGTTATCCCTTACCATCTCCCCTCCTAGTCCATGTGTAACAGGCTGTTATCAAATCACCTTTCCTCATGCATCAGGGAATATTAACATTACTCCAAAATACCTATCCAAAGATAACCTTTAGAGAGAGAACTTTTAGAGGGATGTTTGGCTGTTCTTTCCTGCTCAATTCATGGTCTTAAATGTGCGCAGCCTACAGGACTCAAAGGTCTGTAGTATCCATTGATCAGCTGAGAGCCATGTTAAGAATTTCATCTGATTTTGTTAAAATACTGGTAAAGGGCAGAATCACATCACCAAAACCACATTTAGGGTTAATACCTTTTGTGCTTATTCAAACTTCACTCAGGAGATATACTTTGTGCTTAACGTACTTGAGTGTTGCCATAACTACTCCTGAAGACCTCTATCCAGTTTTTGACAGTGCTGGTATGTGATATGTGGTTGTCTTTATGCAACATATTTGTCCACAGAAATGAGAGGGAACTTGATTGTTCCATTACATAAACCAGCCTTCCTTCACACTCCTTCAACGGACTTTGAACAGTCAATTCTGTCTGTTCCACTTCCCATAGGGAAAACAAGCAGTCCTAGATAACAAGAACTCCAGATGACTCTTGAGTTGTTTGCACCTTAATTGAATCCACATGGATGTAAAATCAGAGTGGACTGGTTTGGGTGTCACCCTGCAGCAACACGGTCTAGCAAATAAGCATAAGCAGACCTCTTTTTAGACTGCCTGCTTTTGTTTTCTATGGAAGAGCAGCTTGATTCTCTCTCTGTTCCTCACTTAGGACAGCCTATAAACCCACAGCAGAACCATTAATGAAGAGCTATTTATTACAGCAGTGACAAGCCAGCTTCTCATAACCTATGCTTGCTTGCATTCTTGCTTACGTGTTTCTCCTGCAATCTTAGTGACATGGCAGTCTTGGAAATGCCAAAATCTGACCAAGAACCTCTGTCATTTTTCTTATTCTCAAAGTGATATTCCTGTTATATAGCTTGTAGAATAACCCCAGCAGAGGGTTGTAGATTAAACTTTGTGGCTTTAGGTTGCAAGTGTCTTAATCTTAACTGTACTCATTTCATCCTTAAGGTTAAATGACAGATTCTCTTATTTGTCCAAAGTCAGTTCTGGTGTCAGTAACATCTTGGCAATGCATACTGCAGTGGCAGACCACTGAAGGCAGATTACTCTTCAACTTATATACAGGCTTCAGGACTGAATAGATTTATGAACCATAGCAAGACCTCTGACCTGGTAGAAGCATGAAGAGAGGAATGAAAAGCTGTGACATGGCTTTCAGCTTTACTTAAATTTCTGGAGCACCATAGCAGAGTAAGGGAATACTAAAAAACTACTGTGGGAGCTCTTTAGCCCAAGACCCAGCACCATCTAGTAATCTTTCTTCTGCTGTGCCAGTCTCTGGTGTCCCAGAAGTTGAACCCTGCAAATTCAGATCAAAAGTGGGAGCCAAGAATGGCCTTCCTATAGACATGTTCCAAATAGCAGATATACATCCCTCTTAGCTGGACCACAATTGCCTATTGCTTAGTGAGACTTAGGGACAATGCAAGGAGAGAAGCCATCTTACAGCAGGTGGCTGGCACAGTATTATCTAGCTAGGTCTAGAGTGGTCACATCTAAGTTGCTTGTAGTTTTTTGGTTTTGTTTTTTTTTATTTTTTTTAATACTGGATTTATTTCTGCTCAGTCCCTCTTGCAAGGGAATGTGCTGTTCAAATAGAGTTACTGCCTTTATTTGAGTTTTGACTTCAGAGGAGAGGTTTGCAGAACAGAAGTCCTTTCAGGTGTTGAGTGCCATGTTGACCTGTAAAACAACAAAACAAAAAATGCTATTCCTCACTTGTATCCAGCTTGTAAGTCAAATCTAACTTTTGTCTTTATAACTACTTGAACAAATGTGGTTTGTCTAAAGAAACTGTCTACTGTCTACTGATTCATTTAGCTTTCCTAGGACCTTTTCTTTTCATGCAGCTCTATCACAGCATGGTGAGGAGGTTTATGGGCAAAAGCAAGCCATATGCTGGCATGTCCCAGTGCAGTCTGGAGAATCCACATTCAGCAGCCATTAATAATGATAACATTGAGTCTCTGCAATGACTCGGAAGTATGTAGAGAATTTGCATCTAATAGTATTACTTCCTTCTGTGGTGGACTTGAACAAAGGGACTGCAAGCTTAACCACCACATACAGGTGCTGAGAGGTGCCTTGTTATAGAGAGAGATACTTTTGTGTTAAGATGAGGCCCAGTGTCTCTACAATGTGTCAGGGTGTGGAAGGTGGCACCAAGAAACTTGCCGTTCATGATTACTACAGGTCTTCAGGACAAGCTGCCTTCTGATCACTCACCTCCAGATCCTCTACACCATGGCAAGTAAAGAGAGCAAGACTGAAGTGATTACCTTTCTTACAGTGAGCTGGGAAAATGTATCAGTGTCAGCCCAAACCAGACTTTTAATTGCGGTGAAATGGAGAGTTATGGACAAAGGAATTGTTTGTGTCCCCAGATCTTCATATGTGAAGAGTGGACATGGTCCTAGTTTGATTCCTTTCTTTATGGCTCACCTATATGACTTGCAGTAGCAGCAGTTAGCACATCTAGGCAGTGAAAAGCAGCGCATGCTGAGGAACTGAGACAGACCCCCTGATGTAATGCATGCAGACAGAAGGAATACTTAGTCATACAGCATTCAAGTTGCTACTAGTTCAGTGTGTTGTATATCATGGAAGGGTGTTTCATGATGACATGCAAAAAGATGTAAAATAGGCTGTCCTAGAGTGCTGTGTGGACATAATGGATATTTGTTGGTATTGTAATTCAATCCAGCTGGTTCAGTAAACTTAATTCTGAAACCAACTGCAAAAATCAAAACCAGTAGAACTTTAGCATAAACTTTTTCACTGAACTCAGTAAAGCACTTGTGAACATATGTCACATCTGAAATCAGAAAGTTGCTGCTGGAAATTATATTTTATTCAGATTTGTATTCATTTTTGGAGTGAGGAAGAAAAAGATTGAACAAGACTCACAGTTAGAGAGAACACCAGGAATGAAGTAGAATGAACTCGTATTGCTACCAAACAACAGACAATACGGCCCTAAGACAGAGGAGGGGTAGCAAAAAACCCCCAAACATCAGCATACCGATTTTGTTCTTATTCTACTGTAGAAAGAATAGGCTAAAAAAGATTATACATGTGACATGTGGCCCATCAACCTGTAGTCTTAATTGAAATAATTCTCAGCACGCTAAATTTTGGCTAACAAATCAGGTTACAAATCTGAATATATTTTTTTCTGATCAATTTTTTCCCATTTCAAATAAGAAAATTCTTGAAAAAAATCTACTCTGAAACGTGTTTTCGCAGCAGATCAATGGGACAGCTAAGATTAATAAGGGTTACAGGACTGAACAGTGGAGAAGTTGTATAACTGGACAATTACACATTTCTTTGTAGGAAATCAATTACTTGGGTTCTTCTTGATCATTCAGGTTAAAGGGATAGTAGAAGCAAGAAGACATTAGGACCTTTTAATGATTAATAGTAGCTTTTGAGTATATTTTTGGTGCTGTAAAACTAGCTGTAAGTTTCTAGTTACTTTGAAAGGTGAAAAGACAGGGAAATACTTTTCTGTCTTTATCAAACTGCATCAGAGAGAAGAGCACAAAAGTGTACCTTTTCTCAAACATTCACTTCATTACTCCCATTTTCTGTTATTCCTCTATTATTTTTTCCATTTCTCTGGCTGGTGACCACACATTCAGTCTGTGGCAGGCATGTAAGTTCACAGATTGCCATGTTCACATGGGACGTGTGGGCATAGGGCATATAGGAGTGTGAATATGCTTTAGTGTAACGTTTATGTGCAACTGGCTTTTAATAAACCACTCGTTGCTTTCCATTGCTCTGCATATGTACAACAATCTGATTCCTGGCATCCAAGACCTGCTGACTACCTTTATTATTCATAGGCTTCACTTCATTTGCATAAATGAATATTTGCTCAGAACGTGTCTTACCCCCTTAATAATACAAGAGGGAGGGATAAGGGTTAATCGTGCTTTCTTGCCAATACACACAGGGTAAAAGCAGTCATTCTGGGATTTAGGAAAACAAGGTTCAGCAGGGATATTGGTAGCAAGGTGCATTTGTTGTAGATGAAAGCCTGTATTATTCCTGTGTTCAAGATTCTTACACTGAAAAGTCAAAGGGTCTAAAAAATTTTTGAGACGTTACATTAAAAAAGTGTTATGGAAGAAGAAAGATGCTATATAATAAAATGTTCTTGGGACCGAATGTTTTGTGTTCTGCTATCTGTGAGAATTGGATGTTACCTACTTGAACAAAGCAGAGTAATGTCAGACTCAAATCTGTTCACATTGCCTCATTAGTTATCCCAAACATCATCAATAATCTATAAAGAATAGTAGTTATATTCTCAGAATGCCCAACACATGCGTGCTTTATTAAATAGTAATCAAATTATTTATTTGGGAAATGAAGAACTGAACTACTACAAATTATCTTAGATTTTTTTTCCCCAGTAAATTAACATATTTGAATATATGTATAAGTATTTGGTAGTGGATTTTTAGTGCACAGGAATACATGTATGACCCTGTATGCTGTTTTTCTTTCATTCAATTTTCCAGCTGCCTGCCCGGTTCTGTGCAGTGGTAATGGTCAATACTCTAAAGGCACCTGCTTATGCTACAGTGGCTGGAAAGGTCCAGAATGTGATGTACCCATCAGCCAGTGTATTGATCCCTCATGTGGAGGTCATGGTTCCTGCATCGAAGGGAACTGTGTCTGTTCTGTTGGCTATAAAGGAGAAAACTGTGAAGAAGGTAAGACATTTTCTTTCTATGTTGCAAGTTTGTTTTCTGGGTTTTGGAGTTATTTGATGGGTAAAAAAAAAGGAAAGAACAGAATAAAAATTTAAATTTAAAACTACTGTAGCAGATTATTGTGAAAGAGGGGTAAAAATGTAGTCCATCACAATTTTACTGATCTGTCAAAGTTCAGATAAAACTTCTGGCCTTCTGTATACATTGTTTTGCAGTATTAAGAATGTTGGCCACAAGTAAACCTGAATAACTCCCTTGTTGAAGAGTGAAGATAAATCTTTTCTTATGGATTATATTTATTGAACAATTTAGGTGGGAAACGCAGAGGAAAAAGGAGCAGCGGTAGACAATTGTATAGCTGCAGCTCCACACAAAGGAAACATATCAGTCACTATTAAGACAGAAGTTGATGAAACAAATTTGAAAGACTTAGGTCTCCATGTTACTTACAGACTTCATGTAGGGCGAATTACTCCTGTTAGCTGCAATCATATGGGATTAAAGAAAGGTAGATGGCGCACACAAACAATAACTGTCCTTTAAAAGCAGAAAAGCTCTTCATGTTGAAAGTGTCCAATTCCTTGTGTATGTAGAATGAGCAAATTTAACAAAATAACACATGCAAAATGTGGTCATAGATTAAGCTCGATATTGGTTTTATTCACAGTGTTTTCTGTTAGAATGCACAACATAAATTGGAGTGCTTTTCTTTTTAAAATACATTAGTATGGTTTTAAAAAGGAATTTGATTCCCTGGACAATTGCTAAATAGACAGTTCAGCATACCTTGGTGCATCCTTAGAGCAGTAATAGTTCAAGCTACTTTATGATGACATTCCAGAGCTTATTAATCCTCCAAAAGGAGGAGCAGTTTGAGGACTAAAGTGACAGGACTGGAGCTGCATGGGTTTAGGACTAAAGAGTCTCTATGGAGTATTCTGAGTGGGATGCAGAGCTGTCCACCACGTGTATCGATTTTTATCTTACCCTATAGGAAACAGCTGTTTCTCCCATCAGAAAACAAAGGAAAGAAAACTACAGGGACATAAACCACTAAGGGTTTTATTCTTAGTGGGGCATAGACTGCAGTCATTGCCTTTAGGACAAGATCTTGCATTAGTCTGAGTGAACGTATTTTGCTAAAAGCAAAAAAAACCCAAGGATCCTCACTAGTGGGACTGCCTACACTGCAACTGTTTGTTCAGTTCATCCCTGTCTTCTCCTTCCAGGAAGGCTCCACAACACTGGTTATTAAAGCTCTAATCAAGAACTGAATTGAAGTCAGTAGAGTTTTTCCATTGTTTTTAATGGGTTACATTTTAAGCTATATCCGGAAAATTCTGTAATGTCCTTTTTGTCTGCTAGAATTGATAGTTCTCAGTTCACCCTGAGTGTATGGTTATAGGAAATATTCAATATATATGGCATTCTCATCGAACTCAAAGATGGAAAAGACTGTCTTTAGCATGCTCTACAACATCCAGTCTATTCCCCAGGAATGCAGAAGCTCTCTTTCTGGTACTAACTGCAATTGTTTGGTTAGTCTAATTAAGTTGTATAAATTTAATCATGTTTTGTGTTGTCATATAAATGCTCGTATTATTAGAGAGACTATGGTAGATGGCCTAAAATGATCTTTCTTTCATTTGATTCTGTAAATTTTACCTTGTAAGCAGTTCCTCTCTCATCTTGATTGTAATTTCCAGCTACTGGCATGGAATTCTTGAATGTTGTCTAGAATGTCAGCTCACTGTAGTTGTCTAGAATGGCTGTGGTATATCTGAGCTAGACACCTTGAATCCCCTATCACTCCTGTAAGAGAAATAGACTCTTGTAGTGCTTAATTCAGCTCATCCTAAGGTGAATGTTTGAAATGGGTGAAGCAAACACATCACCAACTCCAGAAAAGTTTATAGAGCAAGCTAGTGCATATCTTTTTGTAAAGGTGTTGTTAACACCATTCAAAGTTGGAAACACTACAAAACATTGTCAGTCAACAGTTTTTGGGGAGGTGAATTACTATGTGAGGTGAAAGGATATACATTATTCAATCAACAGTGTGCTTGAAAGGATAAGTTTTTTCTTAAAAAGATAAATGGATTACAAAGGCAGGAGGTGTTGACTGCAAACTTGGAATGGGCCAATAACATGACAAGAAAGGTTAAAATAACCTTTTGCATGCATCAATGGGCAATAAATAAGTCAATAAATTAATTTACAAATAAATAAAAAACAACCATCATGTTTCTATTCTAAAATTCCATTTCTTCTGTACATATTTCTCACATTAATTCAAGAGCTACAGGAAAAAGGGTATAATATGAAGTGGTGTCTCTCCAGTTGCAGGTAATCATCTGATCTTATTTGAAGTTTTTGCATGAATTGAAATTATACCATTTTAATGGTAGAATGATACAAATAAATATATCTGTATTTATGTATAATAGATGAAATTTCCTCTATTGATTTGAGCTTCCGAAAGGAACGGTGAAGGTTGATTCACTCGCCATTTTCCAACTAGGATATTGAATTAGAACAAGTGGGTCAGCATTGTTTTCTTCCCGTTAGCTTTTTATTTCTGGTATTCATCATGGTCATATTGTTGAAACAATTTACCTGAAATGAAAGTGGCACCAAAATCAATATTTGTGATGCACAATTTTTGCAGCATAAACATTGTTGTTCTATTAACAAATTTGCACACAAGATGAAGTGGCATATTTGTCAGGTTTCGGTCAATCTGGTTTAGGGGGGAGACAAGTGAAATTGCCAAACTGGGTTACGCTAAGGGTGGTTTTCTTGTCAATTTCATGGTCGAGTCATTTTTCAATGACATTTAACTTTGTAAGTGTAATTCATGGCTCTTTGGGGGTTTTATGGTACATATTGTTCAGAAAACTCCTTGACCTCCTTTTTTGTCCTTTGGGATATAAATTGTTTTCAGTACCTTTTTTGTCAATTCTACAGAGGGCCCGATACTAAATGAGCTCTAATGATCTGAGCTGCCAAGGGGCTATGAGTTCTAAGTCTAATGTACTTACTTGCTAAGGCGCGTTCTCCTTTGTTTAAACACCAAAGAAGCTCCATTTATAAATCCTTATTAAATACCACTGTAAACCCTTCTAAAGACTCAGGGCCAGAACCTTTGCGGCACAAGTCAGTGTAGTTCTATTGCAGGTAATCACGTTATGCTAATTTTAGCAGCTGAGGATCTGGCCCAAGATGATAACTCTAAGAGCATGTATTAAAATAGAACAAGATTTGAGCTCAAAGTAAAAACTGTCTTCAGTTTAAACTTTGAAAGCTATTGCTTACCCATGTGATAGAACAAAACAGCTATAAAGTATATTTGTAGGACAAAGGACAAAGGTGGTTAGTGTGTTATTCTATAAAACAAGGGAGATTGGGGGCTTAGGGTATTGATAGGCTTATTCTGTGGAAATAAGTCTCAGCTGCATGAATACTGTAATTCAGGACAGAGGAAAGACAGTTAATTTATGTAGCAGAATGTGGTGTTTTTCATATGCTCCATATTTCTTTCATTAGTACTTTCATTTGAGAAGGAAGATGATACATTTCTGACATGGAGAGTACATTAGGACTTACCATATCTCCTAAAGTTAGCTGTCCTGCCACATACAATGTTACACACATATTACCCTTTTAAATTTTCCATTAAAATATCATCATCTAAAAAAATAGAATAGACTAAATTTAGGTGAAAAAAGTAACCTTCATCCTAAAAGTAAATTAACCCTTAAATCTTTGTGTTCTTTATTTCTTTATTCAATCCGATTGTTTTATCACAGCTCTGTGTCTATCGGGTTCAACAGAAATAGTATGAAAGACATATTCTAAACTTTGAACAGTTTCTAATTTTGTTAAACACCAAGAAGGAATAACAGTACAGGACAAGCATTCTGGATAATTTTAAAACAATTTATGAATTTATCAAATCTTATCTGAGCCACAAAACAATCTTGGTTTACCTATAAATACGAAATTGAGTTATAATATTTTCAGGTTCAATTAACTAAGCATTAAATCTTAAAAAAAAAGAAAAAGAAAAGAAAAAAACACTATAGCCAGTGTCATCATTAAAATTAAAATCTTCTAAGAAATGTTATAGTAGTTTATTCCTGTACTACTGTAATCTGAATTAAAATCAAAACTATTCTGATAACTCATGTTATTGCATCTCTAAATGTGCCTGCCTCAATCCTCTGTGTTGTATCTAATCTATATACTTACTTTAAATGTTCTGCAACTACGTAAAATAATTTGACAGGACTCTATGTTTATAGAAAAGTTGAGATTTGAAAGATCAAGTATTGTTCACATAAGGTAGAGTGAAAATGTCTCTGCCTTAATTTAGAAGGATCAATTTGGAAAAGATGAGAGATAAATCACTTTCATTATAAACTCAGATCTTCCTGGAGCTGCGGGAAAGAATGCCAATCATTCTTGGTCCTTCTGTTGTGAGCTAATATATACCAGTCATGAGATGAATTCATTTTATTTAGGACATGAATTTGACCTTGGCCCTCAATTCCACAGCAAAAGGCAGTTGGTAAAGCCTCTATGTTGGTATTTGTGGTAGAGCATAGAACACTTATACAAATTCATTATATAAGATAAGAATTTGGAAAAGCATAATGTTACTGGTAGAGTTTATTTGAAAGACAGCTCATAATACTATTTATCAAGATTGAAATAGCAACTGAAATTTCATTGGATGATTTTCCATCATAACTTTTTTCACTTTCTTATTCTGTTGTTTCTGGATTGAGAAAAGATGAAATCCATATCTATATCTGTTTTTCTTTATTTCTTTAAGAGGAATTATCTGCTGGTTAGAATATGGGTTGAAGTAACTAGGACACTCAGTTTCACAGCTCAGCTACTAATGGACCACGAATCAAATGTTCAGAAGTGCCTGAATAATTTAGGAGTCTGAATGAAGCTGAAAGCCACTGATATTTTGACTTCTAGGTACTTAAAGTGGCTATCATAATGGTATTCTCACAATGCTCTAGCATTTCAATAGTAATAAGAGCAGTATTGAAGACGATACTCCAAAGAAAAATATCCTTTAAAAAGTGCAATTTATTCAGATATTTTTTTTATTTTGTTATTTAAATATAGTACATGACTCTTTGGAACTTCAATGTATTTCAGAAGAAATGTCCCCAGGTGAAGGCTTATGTGTGGAACTCATTATATATATTTAAGTGTTACTTTTAAGTCTTTGTGCTTCTTCACTGCAGCATTCCTGCAGTAAGCTTTCATTGTTCAGTCACACCCTGTTTTATTTGGAGCTAATGTAAAACACAAATTACTTCGCACTTTCCCATTCTCAGATCAGGTGTTAATGTGACTTGAAGAACTACATCAATTTGCTTTATTTATCACAGTGACATAAACTTTTCAGAGCACACACCTACATGTTTTCCAAACATCATATTGTGTGAACTGACCTTTCTCTACATTGTTTTTGTTTTCTTCTGTAGTTGATTGCTTAGATCCAACGTGCTCCAACCACGGAGTCTGTGTGAATGGAGAATGTCTCTGCAGCCCGGGTTGGGGTGGAATAAATTGTGAGCTTCCCAGAGCCCAGTGTCCAGACCAGTGTAGCGGGCACGGTACCTACCTGTCTGACACAGGTCTTTGTAGCTGTGATCCCAACTGGATGGGTCCTGACTGCTCCGTTGGTAAGAAAAATATTTTTTCCTGATTTTGCAATAATGTTCCTGTTTTGTTAAAATGTTAGTATCTATAGCAAGTTTGAAATGCAAATAATTTAGAAAATTGTCTTCGGAACATGTTTGGTCCGGTTTAGTTATTTTGGGAGGAAGTGTGTATATATTAGGTACTATTTTTTGTGACATTCTTGATTTGGGACTGTCAGCTGGGGGGCGAGGGGGATGCAGGTTAGGAGTTTGTATTTCATTCTAATACTGACCCTTATTTTGACTGAAAAAGTTACTTAATTGCTTCACATCTGTTTCCCAACTGTAAATGAAAAGTTCCATGATTTATAAATATGTTTATAACATTTGGGGAATGGAAAACACTACAATTAAGTAGGTTTTGGGAGTCTGCTTTACTGCGCATCAAAATGCTACTCATTTATGAAAAAGATCACAAAACAGAAAAATCTCTTTTCGAATAAAGTGTATTTTTCCCTTTTCAGTCATACATAGAATATTTTAAAAAATAGTTTTAGAGCAAGAGACACTAAAAAGCAGGCACAAAAGTGTAGGATAAAAAATTTCATCCCCTCCAAACCTACAGTTGTAAAACTGATTATTCTACCAGAAGGAGCTAAAGAGAAAAAAAACAGTTTTGACAAGACAGCAAATGTTCTATTTGTGGGGAAAAAATACTGGGAATTTTGCATTTATGTTGTAAGCTGAACCTTGAGACAGAGCTAAGGCCATAAGCAAATCTCTCAAAATAATATTTACAGTTTTCACACTTATTCAGTTATTTCTTAAGATTAATGACTTAGAATATCCCACCAGTGAAATGAATATCAAGAGGTGATTTTTTTTTCTGCTTCATGCGTCAGCAGCTAGAAAAATTAATGAATGAGAATTTCACTGTCAATTTCTTTGATGATGCATGAGGCAAAAGACCCCTCGTGTTCGCTTTTCTACAACTTCAGCTGGTAGAGAGCGGTAGAAGGATTTTTGGAGTAAGACACCAGATAACTGACCATTTTAGTAATAGGATTCCAAAATCTCTCCCTTGAAGGTGTCTTTTACCCATCACTCGTAGAGTCTAAGTGACCCTGAGTTGTCACCATTCTTTGCTCAATGAGTTTTAGGTGAGTTTCAGTCTCTCTCATTCTTAGCAATCAATGACTGTATCAAAATCACCAGAGGTCCAGGTTTGAGTAAAACAGAGCTACGTGCTCCCCGTCTGCACTGCTGACAGCCATTGAGGAAGCTACCTGTGAAACTTGTTTGTATCTGAATAGAGGATGCTGCTCTACAGCAGTTTGCCCAGCATACATTAGCAAATTTTTAAAAAGACTTTTCAACATAATTTAGTTTGTTTTTAAGCAAAAGTTAAATGCTGGTTTTGGTCTGAATGTGAACAGGTGTCGTGGTTTAACCCCAGCCAACAACTGAGCCCCACACAGCCGCTCGCTCACTCCCCCCGGGTGGGATGGGGGAGAAAATCGGAAGAGTAGAAGTGAGAAAACTCGTGGGTTGAGATAAAGACAGTTTAATAGGTAAAGCAAAAGCCGCACACGCAAGCAAAGCAAAGCAAGGAATTCATTCACTCCTTCCCATGGGCAGGCAGTGTTCAGCCATCTCCAGGAAAGCAGGGCTCCATCACGTGTAATGGTTACTTGGGAAGACAAACACCATCACTCCGAACGTCACCCCCTTCCCTCTTCTTCCCCAGCTTTATATACTGAGCATGATGTCTTATGGTATGGAATAGCCCTTTGGTCAGTATGGATCAACTATCCTGGCTGTGTCCCCTCCCAGCTTCTTCTGCACCTGGCAGAGCAGGGGAAGCTGAAAAGTCCTTGACTAGTGCAGCAACAACTAAAACATCCCTGTATTATCAACACTGTCCTCAGCACAAATCCAAAACATAGCCCCATACCGGCCACTATAAAGAAAATTAAGTCTATCTCAGCTGAAACCAGGACAACAGGCCAGCTTTTGACAGCATACAGTTTTCAGCAAAAGCATACCTGTTCTACTCACTTTTCCCTTCATGGCTAGGTTTCTGGTTCTGCCATATTGCTGCTGACATAAGCTAGCTATAATCTTTATTCTTTTCTTCTCCTAGAAGTGTGCTCTGTAGACTGTGGCACTCACGGGGTGTGCATTGGCGGAGCATGTCGCTGTGAAGAAGGGTGGACAGGAGTGGCGTGTGACCAGCGTGTGTGTCATCCCCGTTGTACGGAGCACGGAACTTGTAAAGATGGGAAATGTGAATGCAGAGAGGGCTGGAATGGGGAGCACTGCACCATTGGTAGGCAAACGACAGGCACCGAAACAGGCACATATTGCTTTCTTTTCATAAATCGTAGAAACATAGTTACTGTTGTGTATTGTAATAGGCTGTTCCTTTAAGGACCCTAGTGCTTTCAGATATTATCTCTGCCTCAAAATGTGGTGGGTGAAATGCAGATGAGCTCTTGGAATCATTTAAAATCAGTAACAAACTGATTTGTAGAGGAAAAAAACCAACAACAGATTCCACAGCAAATGAACATTAGTAAGTAAAGATGTAACAAATGATCCATCACGGTATCATCTGAGCCAAGATTTTCAAACTTAACTAAACATTCCTTTGTGTGAATGGCATCTTTTTTAATTTCCTGGTCTGATGCATCAGTGCTCTCCTGCTATTATACATCACATCTGAAACACATCAGCACCATCGCCACACAGAGCAGGGGTCAAGTTGTGGAGGAATAAGTGTTCCTGGTGTTACAGAAATAGCTCCCTAGCATTCTCCTGTGTTGTGCTGTGACAGTGGGCATGGTGTTTGCATATAGACAATCCCAGCATGGGAGGGCCCTGTCGGTAGTGCGGCATGCTGCTGTACCCTTTCCTAATAGCGTGCTGCTCAGTACAGCATTGGCATCACGCAGAGTGCCGTGACTAACACGATTGCATCTCAGCTGTGATGTGTCAGCCTGGGAAGTTCAAAAAGGTTATACTTACACAAAGCAATGATGTTCTATCCTCTCAATTACCATGCTTGAAAATTTATTCTGAAGAGGAATTAATTGTTCCTAAATGAAGTTCTTTATTTTGTCTCTACAAGCAGTCAGG
This sequence comes from Mycteria americana, assembly GCF_035582795.1. Classification (NCBI taxonomy): domain Eukaryota; kingdom Metazoa; phylum Chordata; class Aves; order Ciconiiformes; family Ciconiidae; genus Mycteria; species Mycteria americana. The sequence goes on from NC_134372.1 coordinate 17,703,130, forward strand.
TAGTATATTTGGATTGTTTTGTTAAAGTTACTGAAAACAAAGGAAAAAGTCATTATTTTACCTATGCTGTAATCAAAAATGGGAAATTCTGAATGATCACATCTCTTCCGAGAAGCCTGAGCAAAATTCTCTGGAACGAGAGTATCCAACTGCTGAGACATTGTGAGATTCAGACGAGTGTATTTTTCTCCAAAGAATTTTTGGAGGACTGTGAGGTATACCTTAAAAGAAACCCAGTGAGTCCAAATCCAAGGTAATATTATTTTAATTATCTTAAAGTGGTAATTTTAACAAAGAAAAGGAGTAGGTCAGTTGAGATTTTCATGGCAATCAGGGACCCTAATGGGACAGTCCTATTACAAGTGAATTGATATTTCTTTACTTAAAAGTATGGTGAGATTCTTGCATCCCTCAAGCTGTTTTTCTTTTTCATTCCCCTCTGATTTCTCCCTGGATATACAAACCATTTCCGATACACACATGAGTTGGGAACTAAAAGTATACTCTTATTGGAGAGAGAGAAAAAAAAGAGATCCATATTTTTGGGGCATATCCTATGATGTTGTGGTGCTGCATGCTTCCACCACGCTACGCTAATATGATTTAAATCAAAGCTTTTATGACTGAACACTTTGTCACCAGCATAGATGCAGAGTGTTTTTTCACAATTGCTTTCTGACTTCCATCTTATCAACATATCACTGCTAGATTAATCCAGGCATTTTGTTTTCATATTAAGTACTTCCCAGACCTTTACAAAATGCCTAGTATATAAAATTTTTTGCATTAAATTGTGTAATAATTGCTTATTTTAAAAGTTGCTGCTTTGCGCAAAATTTGTTTTGCTTTATAATCTTTTAGTAATGTGCCTATGTTTAGAGGTAATTAGTGTATTTAAAGTCTTCATTACTGTGCACACAAAAAGATGCCTTGTACTGAGATCTTAAAAGAATTCTGAAAATTACAAGCTGAACTAGTGAACTCTGAAGTGAGATTTTTAGTCTAATTTTCAGAGCTGTGAAATAAATATTTTCCCTATTACTGATGTATATAATAAATTCTTCTTTTCAGAGAAAGGGTGATACTGCTGAAGTGATTAAAATATGCATAAGTTTTTTTAGTTTGGTATGTATGAGAAAGATTTCCTTGAAACTTAATGTGAGTCTGCCCGCAGCAAAGATGAGACTAGGGCAAAAAATTTAAGTTTGCCCTTCTAGTTATCGTACTTTTAAGTTTATGCAGTCATAAGTTGCCTGTGGCATGTAGACAGATATATATTCTTGTGACAGGCATGTATTAGTAAGAATTTTCATATGTTCATATCATGAGGCCTGATTGTGAGGCCATTTACAAAAGCACAAAGCATGATGCCAGAAATGGAATTCAGTTCAAAGGGACAGCTCAGCTTGATCCCACTGGTTCGTGTTACGTGCGGCTGAAACAGAGAGAGTTTGGAGGATAAGGGTGGTAAAACTAATTTTTGTCAGTATTTGTACAAAAAATGCTAGAAGTTACCACTGGAAAATTTGTCCTTAGAGTGAATTAATACTTTGGAATAAGGATGAGTTGCTCAAGACATTTTAAATGTTAGTGTGAAGAACTAAAGTGTACTTAGATTTTATGGAAACTCGTTTTAATTTAGAGTACTCCTTTTATGGTTCAGCTTTCAACTGAAAGGTTGACAGACCATTTAATGTCAGAATTACTCACTGAGGAGTGTCCACCTAAAAAGATAATATTCAGGAATAAAAATTTGATGTATTCAAACATTGATTTTTAAATTAAAAAAAAATTATTTTATTTTTTTAAATCCAAAGCCATTGTTTTAGTCCTGTTTGGAAGGTACCTGGCAAACTGCACAGTTTGTTTGTCCTAAGGCAAAGCCAGGCCAGAGCAGAGTAAAATAGCATATGAGCAGAGGTTGAATCCCTCTCTTCCCTGTATATAGTTTGAATTTTTGAATACCCATATAGGTCTTCAGGAGCAATGAATGGCCAGGCTTATCTCACAAGACATTTGAGAATTTCTCCATATGGACTTCAAGCAGAAAAATGTGAATCCCGTAGGAGAGTTTATTTACTCTGAATTTCCATTTATTGCTACACCTAGTCTGAAATCTCTTGAAGTCAGTAGAAAAACTTGCTTTGATCCCAGTGACTTTAGGCCAAGCCCTCTTAGAACAAATCAATCTAATTTGTGAGGAAAAAAACCAGGATTCTATACCCAAACCAAAATACATTTTCTTTTGTTTGTGTTTCTTTACCAGTTTCGTGTGTTATATTCACATGGCAGTGGAAAAGAAATCATTGTAGCAACCTGCAGGTATCCACGTTCATTCAGGTTATTTTACTCTATTTAATATCAAATTAGGCCTTTATAGATAGTTGACAGAATGTACACTCTTTGGCATTTTGATGTTGAGTATCTAAGCTCAAAAAATTCAACAAAAACGTAGTTTCTCTCTGCATTACCTGCATTTTAAGAAAAACACTCTGAAAAGCCTCCCAGAATGTCACTGTGAGCCCAGTGTTAACAAGCTCTTTGTGCAAAGCAGCTTTGACCTATGTGCAGCAATAGAATTACGTATAAAAATCAGTGAATACAAATTCCAAGTTACACAGATTTTGATAAATCTATAAGCAAATAATATAAAAATGAAAGGAGTGGTGTCTGGTCTTGCTCAAATGCTGTACATAGTAGAGCAGAACTAGGCACTAGGCACTACATTTCACTTTGCTACTTCAGGTAAGAAGAAAAATTGCGTACTGGAGTGATGATAAAGAAATGAATCTTTCCCAGTGCAAAAATAGACCTGTCAGGATATGTTTATTAAGTGGTTACTATTCATTGATTGCAATTATGAAGGAAGTTATAACTAAATAATAGAGGGTAATCTAGATGAGGAAAAAAATATTGGAAAACTAATAACAAAGCAAAAGCCCAAGATATACCAGTTGCTAAATCTTGAACCCATTTCATGCCAGAATTTTAAGATGGAGGATTTGGCTTTTCCTTGAATCGTCTGAGTGTTGTTAAAGCGTGCTGTTATAAAACAGATCTGTTACTTTCACTAAAAATAATATTTGGATGTTTAAAACTGTTGGTTTTAAACTGTTGTGGACGGTGCTCTCATATAAACTATCAGGATTGTTTACTAACGATAGTGTGATATATATGGAGATCTTAAGAAACAGTCAAAAATACTGTTTTAAAAGCATAATTCCATCTGTAATTCATATCCCTGCAGCATGAAATACAACTGTTATTAAGTCATTGGTAAAAATCTCACTGAGACACCAGTGAAACCAGGATTTAATCCTAAATATTTATAAGTAAAATTTTAAAATCTGCAAACATATTGTATCTTGTAAGGTAAGCTCTCACCAGAAGACGGTATGTGAGGTTTTCTTTGTGGCAGCCTGTCATATTCCCAAAGCCTTGCAATTGTCTGCTCGTGTCCTACATTAGATGTAGGTTAAGCACTCCTGCCTTCAGACAGAAATTGGCAAAAGATTGTAGTAAAGGATATTTGATAATACGGATACTCTGCTGCAGGTTACGATCAAGACAATTCGTATCTTCTCTGTTCCTCTTTTTTTTATTTTCAATGCAAATGAGCTGTACCCCCTTTGACAGCCATAGAAGCTGAACCTCCAACTATCTACCTGCTAGGCAGAACACAAACAGGGATGATGTGTGCATCTCTGCAGATTCTGCTTCCTGGCCTTGGTACCGCTTTTCAGAATCTAACTCCAGAGGTGGGGATCTGCCACTCCCTTTCTTCCACTGAGTCCTTGGCCTCTGTACTGAAAATGTCAAATGGTAGGACACGTTTCTTAGTAAATAATGGATTTGGAAATCTGTATTAGTGCTATACCTTATCTTCTATGTTTTCAGGGCCTTGAATAAAGATGAAGGATTTGAAAGAACCACGATCCTGTCACCTACATGGTGGGAAATAACCTAAAATTTTCAGATACATAAAAATGTACAGGAAAAAGAGAGGACTCTCTGTGTCTGGGGTGATTAAGATAAGAAGTTTAAGTTACGGTATAGGAGATTTGGGTTAGGTGTTAGGAAAAACCTTGCAACAGTAAATGAAAAACTGAGGTAAATTGTCTAAGGAAGTTGTGGAATCCTCATCAAAGGAGCTTTGAACAACAATTTAGACAAATGTCTGTCAGGAATAACAGAGAGGTAATTCATCCTGCCGTGGGGCAGAAAGCTGACTAGAAAATCATTGAACTATAAGAGCTGTCTTCCAGTCTGATTTTAAATGAGCTTAAAAGGAAGCATTCCTTCTAAGTACCTTATTTTATAATGGCCTATATTAAGATTTGTACTGTCATCCCTTTTAAAACTCTAATGTCTCTCTTAGAAGTAGAATTGATCATTTATCCAACCAAGGAGACTAATCTGTGTGTTCTGTATTTGCAGAAAAATGGGTTGTCAATGTATATATTGAGCCACTCTGAAACACCCAAACAAAGAGCAAATATTACACCCAGTAGGTAAATACTTCAAATCCTCTCCCTTGGAAGTACCAAGACTCACCCAAATGAACACTAGATGGATAGTATTCCACCTCTGTTTTTACTAAAAAAAATGTTTACTAAAAATTTTTTTGCCCGAGTGTTTTGGGATGACTATGCCCTTTCCAGCTTTTAGACATGTTTATATTTTTTGTAGACTGGAAGGAATACCACATATAAAGTATAAAGATGTAGATTTTTACCTTATGAAATCAATAATCGATAGAAACATTAATAATGCAACATTGTGTTATCTTTGGATACAGCAGGATATTTTCGTCCCATGATAATGCTCTTTGTGTCAAAGATTTTTTTCTTCTACTACGGATTTTTCTTGTTGTAATTACAATGGTAATGATTCAAAGATGAGGCAATTTTCAGGAGAGATGGAAAATGTGTGGGAGGAGACAGTGGAAAACCATCGTATCTGACAAAGAGCAATTTAGAAGGAGATATATTAGACTTATCCAATGCACTTCTAACTTGAAATTAATCTGTAACAGTTTATAACCTATCAAGGCATAAAAAAACCTCTAATGACAACGATAAAAATGTAGATTGCATGCTCTGTAGAGAGAGGGACACATTTTTTCATTTTATTTGAAAAATGCATAGAATATTTGGGTCATGACCACTTTGCATTACTGATGATATAGAAATATGTTGGTAATATATATGATGGCATGACCAAAAATGTTAGAGACATTGACTGTTTCTGTACCTGCAGATTCAGGTTCATCACCTGTATAATACAGTCATCTTATTGCCTTCACACCTGGTAGCAGGTTTCTTGATAAACATATCTGTGATGCAGTCTTTTAGGTACGTGGTGTCAAGCTTTCATCTGGACTGTGATAGGGTGGTTTCCCCCCCATGTGTCTCTTCAGCAAAACAGAAGAGTAGCAGGTATCTCATGAATTAATCGGAGAGATTCTCAATGATTTCTGCCATTCTCTGCACATAATTTACATTTTCATTTCCGTCATGGACCCACAGAGAGGCTTATAACGTAGAAGTTTTCCTTATAAAGTGACATTTTGGTCTCGTATGTTATATCATGGTACATTTCATAACCAAACCCAAGGAAATGTACTAGTCAACTAGACCAGTGGTCATCTAGTCCAACATCACTGTGCTTCAGTAAAGATGCAAGTTCCTGGTAAATACGCAATTTCTTCCTGGAAAGATAATGCTTTTTATCTTAGAATCATAGAATCACAGAATCATTTAGGTTGGAAAAGACCTTTAAGATCATTGAGTCCAACCGTTAACCTGGCACTGCCACGACCACCACTACACCATGTCCCTAAGCACCACATCTACACGTCTTTTAAATACCTCCGGGGATGGTGACTCAACCACTGTCCTGGGCAGCCTCTTCCAGTGCTTGACAACCCTTTTGGTGAAGAAATTTTTCCTAATATCCAGTCTAAACCTCCCCTGGCACAACTTGAGGCCATTTCCTCTTGTCCTATGGCTTGTTACCTGGGAGAAGAGACAGACACCCACCTCGCTACAACCTCCTTTCAGGTAGAGTGATAAGGTCTCCCTTGAGCCTCCTTCTCTCCAGGCTAAACAACCCCAGTTCCCTCAGCCGCTCCTCATAAGACTTCTGCTCTAGACCTTTCACCAGCTTCGTTGCCCTTCTCTGGACATGCTCCAGCACCTCAATGTCTCTCTTGGAGTGAGAGGCCCAAACCTGAACACAGTATTCGAGGTGCGGCCTCACCAGTGCCGAGTACAGGGGCACGATCACTTCCCTCGTCCTGCTGGCCACGCTATTTCTGATACAAGCCAGGATGCGATTGGCCGCCTTGGCCACCTGGGCACACTGCTGGCTCATATTCAGCCAGCTGTCAATCAACAGCCCCAGGTCCTTTTCCGCTGAGCTGCTTTCCAGCCACTCTTCCCCAAGCTAGTCTTTTCCAACTACATTTGCTATTGGGGTGCTTTGATGGTTTTGTAAATGTGCCATCTTTTATTTCACCTCCAAAATTTCTGAATAAAATCTCTTGGCTGTAAAGTCCCCAGACTACACGCTGTGTAAATAGCTCTTGTTTTGAATCTCATGCTAATTTTTGTTTCTGATTTGTAACTTTGTAAATTCCTATCCCAGTAACTAAAATATACTTTGCTACTTTTCTGTATCAGGGATGAGTAAACTTTCTAAACAATTTCTGTAGCACTATGGAATCCAGAACTACCATATGCATCCTCTTTATCATAGCTTAGCAAGATAGCTGATTATATATTTGGAAGGAAATATCCTATGTAGAGATTTGTATACAGTGAGAGTGGTTTGACTTTCAGGGAATTTAGAAACAGAATTCCTTTTCATCTGCAGAATTTACACAGGGCAGCTGGGGATCTTTTTTGGCTAAAAGGCAAGCTTATTCATGAGGAAGAACTTTCCTGTTTGCATTCTTTGCTGAGGGCTTCCTGTAAATGATTGAAATATGTCACAGTGCAGTGTCAGAACACTTGAGTGGCTTTTTTCTTTCTCTCTATACAGGATATTTGCAGAACATGACCTTACTTCTTCCCTTTCTAGCCCAAAAAATTTAATTAGTGTGTTTTCAGCAAGGCTTCCTGCATTTTGTCTGGGACTTCAAAGATGCACCCAGCAGATAGTGGTGAATAGTTTCCCAAACTAAAATCACGTTTCTTTTTTCTCCTTTTGGAGGGGCTTCTACATGAGTTATATTGATTTTCTGGCCAATTCTTGAACTCTTAAAAGACCACAAAAAGAGGGGAAGGGCAATCAATCAGGCAGCTGATCTAACTTTTGAAAGGGCAAAGCTGATTTTGGTGTTCATAGGAGTATTCACAGCATCAGGCAATCTTCTCTTCTTCCACAGATAATGTTTTCTGTGTTATTTTGTACCCTGTGGTGTCAAGCACAGCTTCAGCAAGAGAGTGAATTACATGGTGTTGCTGGATACAAAACAACAAAGACACGGGAATGCTTGTGAGAGGTCAGTGACATAGATTGTATAGAGATAGAAAGGTAGTACCAGATCTTGAGAAATATATATGTATATACATATATATAATATTTATACTTACTAAGAAACAAATACAAAAGAGTGTGTCTGCCCATCCTTTTGAGGCCTGCTTGTTAAAGCTATCTTTTCCTTAATCACTTGCATTCTTGCTTATACATTCTCAAGGTATAATTCTTGTATCTTCAATATGTTTCACATAATCTTTCATGCTTGAAGATGCAAATAAAGCCATATGTATTTTGCCTGACTACGACAAACTCTATGGAATAACAGTTCAGACACAAGGCTTTACCATTTCAGCTTCTTGTCAATTTTGTCTCTAATTCCTACATAATATCAAATTAATGGTAGGATGCATTAGAAGTTAGAGGCTTGTCTTCCTAAGATATTTGATGCTTTTGAAATTCTCTACTTAATATTTTCTTAGTTTAATGTTGTATTAAAAATATTAGTGTCAGAAAGAAAAAGGAAAAAATGGTTGCAGTAGCATCTCTGAAGTGTCAGTTGAGGATTTTGCTGTGTGATCTATTTAGGGCTTTGGGGAAAAAATGAAAGTATTGAAAGCTTTCTCTTTAAACTGTCAGTTATCTCTTGTGCAGTAACTACTCACTAAAGATGAAATACACACTGATGTTGAATATTGATACATCCTTCTTTCAGTAAAAGCCCTTACTAAGACAATTTTTTTAAAAGACCTTAAGGATTGAATATAGGGTACCAGCTATGAGGTATCTTGAGCCATTCTTATTGAACAAAGTTTTTACAAAATTTATGTTATTCGGCTCTTTTCTCTTGTTCTTTCTTTCCATTCCTATTCTGACCTGCTTATGAAATGCTTATGAGGATAACCTCGCTTCTGGAGATTATTCCTGTAGGTAGCCTCCGTCTATTTCATTTTAGGTATAGTTTTTTTATACGTATAAAAAGAAGCAAGGTTTTCTGTCCAACAGAAATCATCATATAATGTATATCTCATTTCCCCAAAGCAATTACAAACATCAATTTATGTAACTGAAATGTGAGAACTAAATACAAACCTGAGTGTTCTGGAAGGTGTTCAGGTGTGAGGTTATGGTCCATGTTCATCTCTGTATGTTGAAAGTGCAGATAGTTGGAGTAATATTGGGGTCATTATTAGCTGATTTATAGCTGCCATGAAAATTGTAACTAAGTGTTTAGATTTCTGCACTTTCCAGGACATACTTCTCTAGTGTTTTCAGTGATATAGTATTGATTGACATATAACTGTCCATCTCATTCTGTCAGTTGTATTCAAAACACATCCATGCTGGGATAGATAGAGACAAAGCAATACTGGTGTCTCATTAGTCTAGCAGGAGTTTACAGTTATAGTACTATGGACTATGAAAAGTGAAGGAAAAGTGGGACGTGAGAAATTAAGTGACTTTATCCTAATTCTCTCTTCATTCAATAACCAGATTAGAGCAGAAAGGATTCATGGTCCAGCTGTCTCCTTGAAGATTTTCAAATCTGAGAGCTGACCCTTAGCACTGGGTGCTACACACTTGACTTAAATACTTCAGTCTAAATAAGTACCTCTCTTAAACAGTTAAGCAGTTTTCATGGAAAAGTAGTAACTTTTGCTTTCACAAAGACTTCAGTGTGACATGGGTCATAACATTATACCTAATGAAAATTTAGTCAGAGACATGTTTGTCTGCTTATCCATGTAAAGCTTTTCTCCTTCTCGTTCTACTAAACTTAAAAGATACTTTTACTCCCGCCTTACTGTAATCTGCCAGTTCTATGGCCCATGACTGATGTCTAACATCTGGGATTCATTGCCTTTTCTTGTGCTGTCTCATTGGTTATTTGGAGCCATGCAGTGAGTCCCAGATGTTCAAGTGTAAACCAGTTTCTGCATTCTCTCAAACACAGCTTACATAATGGTGCCTAAGTCCTACCCAACTCATTTGTATTTTCTCTGTTCTACAATGCCTTTTAAAAGGCTATGGGTTTCCTGCATTCTGTAAATAGGGAGCCATAATTTTGACAAACTGCCAATCAATGTCAGGGTTTATTGCTTTTTCCTAATCCCGTTGTATTTTCAGTTTCTATTCACAGTCTTTTAACAGTCCAGTGTGGAGCAGGTTGATCAACTTGGCATCAATAGACTATGGTCTGCTTTTAAAATGCTGTAAAATAAGATACCATACAAAATAGCTGTAGGGACAGGTTTAAGTATTTCTTCTTAAATGTTCTGGAGTGATTAGGGTAGACTGAACTACACGAGCTGATAGTTAATCTTTCATATAATTAAAAAGTATATACACTTATTTTAGTATATTTTTACAGAAACCCATATAAAGTAAAGATTAATCTCTTCTGTATTCATTCCAGTTAATTATAAAATTGCAGGTGAGATTCTTTTTTTTAGGTAGATGTTGAAAGAGTAAAGTTATTCATGAGTGTGACAAATGAGTAAGATTCATAATGCATCTAGACCACATATGTTTTAATTTGCCTTCAAATAGTCAGTTTTTCAGAGCATTGAACAACTGAGCTGAAGAACCACAGTACATCAAGATGCAGTCCCTGTTCTGAAGAGAAATAGTAGTGATAATAGCTTTGTTATCTAAGTAATAAGTATAATGGTGTAATCATGATTAAAACCCATTCTTTTTAATTAAAAACTAAATCAGTTTGTAGTGAAAAATATTACTAGGTTGTGATTTTAGGCTGGAAATGATACTAAGAGGATAATTATCCAAAAGAACAAATTAACAACAACAAAAAAAGATCCGTTGAGGAATAACATGTTTACTTAGAACATGGTGATTTATTGATCTTAAAAGTAGTACTGCTTCAAATACTGTGATTTTCCAATTGTTAGGAATCAAAAGGGATTGCTGAGCTTCTTGTGGAATGAGTTCCTCAGGAATAGCACTGAGGGTTTCTTTGTAAATTCAGCATGCACAAACACAAAATCCTAAATGTCCCAGAAGATGCTGATTCTCCTAAAACCAGAAATGCATTAGTACAGATGAGAGAACTGACTTTTTGTTTTAACCACTGGGAATACCAGAGAGTAGAACGCAGCTCCTAATGTAGCATGGTGCCATCAACTTTTCAGCACATTTTAAATATAAACTGATCTGACTTCTTTGCTTTCCATTTAATAAAGCACAGCAAAATGTGTATATCCTGGGTAACAGATCACTCCTCTCTGAAATTAACAGAGGAATTAGGATTATAGCATACAGGTTTACAATGCAAGATAGTATGCCCAGAATTAAGCAGTTATAGAAAAGGAAGTTGGGTGTCTCTCTCCCTCTTCCCTATTTTCTTTTATTTTTAAATTGCAGAGTCACTTGCATTTGAACAAGAAAAGTATTACTGAAAGCAGGAAGCCATGGATCAGTATTTACTGCTGAAAAGTGAAAGCACAGTATGAATTTGTTAAAACGTTAACGGATTCTGATTAATTCTACTCCTTACATTTTTTTTTTCAGAATAATTTGATAACAGTACAGGAAAAATAATGGCGATATGCTTTTTCTTGTTTCAAAAAAAATTGGAAAGATGTTTTAGACTTAAGAGAGAAATCACTGCATAGGACTTTGTTAGGAATATGAAACGAAGTTTGACATTGCTCACCATGCAGCATTGGTAATAGAGAGTTGAATTCAGGGGGAGGGGGGAAGTATAGTGACATAGATTTTTATATCCAATGCATCTTTTTGTTGGCTTCTTTGGAAACTAGGGGTAAAATTGCTTTTTGTTACTGCCTGCCTTGGATCGTTATTAATTGATTCTTTATCATGGAGCCAATCCATATATATCTTCATTGTGTCCTGTGAATGTTTGAACCTTTTTTTTTTTTTCCCAAAATGACTCAGAAGTATTGATTTAGAATGGAGAAAGCCTTCCATATTTAGAGAACGGGTTATTAGAGTCAAGGTCACTTTGTTTGTGAAGGCTGAGAGGGCAACAGTTGCTTGAAGGAAATACTAGGCGAGTGTTACACTACAGAATATGTTAACCTTGTGTAAACAGGTCTGTACTCATTGTTTCTGCATTATTCCTCTATGGAGATGGTTATGAACCAGAAGCCTAAACAATGTATACACTGTGTTACTCTTGGATATGTAGATAGAAGGCTGAAGGGGAAATGAAAAAAATCTGTATTGATGGCCAAGCATTAGCTTGCAGTTGCAGCTTTCCTTAATTCAAATCCAGAGGGGCCTGTAGAGGTTATCAGTTTTATGATTTTTCATTGGAATCTTTTGTTATATATTCTATAACAATTTTGATTGCTTATTTGCTGAAGAAAAAAGTGAATCAAAATTGGTCAGGCCCCCCTTAATTTCAAACAGTAGTTCATATTCTTTATCAAAAGACTTAATTACATATGAAATAGCACTCAGACACTAAACTTTGTGGATACACTGAAGCGTCTCCTGAAATTGTTTATGTTTTCATACCACATGAAATTTTGTTACAATAAAATGAAGGCAGTGCTTATTAAAACCCGATGATTTCTCCATTTCTTTTAATCTTTCAATCTTCCATACACAGAGAATTTGGTAAGTAAAGTCTGTCTTCTCTCACCAGTATTTGTATTTGTAGTTACCATGAAATTCCTAAAATCCTTATTACCTAATTTAAAAGTGTTACTTTTAAGTTTTAAGTATGAGATGCTTTGTAAAGGGAAATATTTATTCAGCAGAATTGAGGTAATCTAACACATTTGCCTTCCATTTAAAACTGCATCTGCTTATTCAACCTTTATAGTTACAGTTTCCCCTGCTATACTAAGGATTTTTGTCAGCTTTTCTGAGATAAAACACTGTATTTTTAAAAATTTCTAGCAAGGTGTATATCTGATTTCTTAAGGTGAATGTTCCTATCGCTATTAAATGGGAGCTTTCTTAAAAGTTATTTGCAGAATATGCCCCTAGATCTTAATTATTTATTTTCTGTATTTTATTGCTTGAGATAAAGATGTTATAAAATGTGAGGAGAGATGTCATTCAAATGTGAACAAATGACAGTGAAGGGAAAAGGAAGATGTCTGTTCTTTTCAGTGTTGCTTCTATTTTTTTTGTCCTATGACTAAAAATTACAGGTTTATTAAAGATAATGTTTCACAGGGCTACTGCTACGGATCCCTTACTTGAATTAGGTAACTTCATTCCAGCTTAGGAAATAATTAAAATTAGTAAGATGTTTCATTCAGAATGAGAAGCAGGTATGCATGCTGGAAAATGCACTTAAACATCTTCAGTTTACTGATTTGTACCTTGAGGAGAAAGGCAATCAAACTGCCGTATAGTTTGTACAGTGAGTGATACCCAGTTAAGAAGGATTTTTGCAAAAACTTCCTAACCGCTTACAGGAGTTATTACAGTAAATTGGATATGCACTATGCCTGATTAAACATATTCCCACATACGTATTTACTCTGAAACCTAAAGCCATTCCAAAGTTCACTTTGCTTGATTAAGACCCGTGGAGATCTCATAAACTCAATAGAGTCAAACTGCATCAATCCTCAGGTGAGAGACCTTCAACTAACATTTTGACATTGCAAGGTGTTCTTTTGTTAGCTAGTCGTGGAATATAGAGTGGAGTATTATGGAAGTCCTCTGCAGTTTAAGTTAGGGCAGTACTTCTCACTTACTGCTCTGAACTGATGAAATATTGCTGTGCAGTGGAAAAGGCTGCTATATACTGCTTAGTTTCACAGCTTTGAACAAACCATTGCTGTCTAAAGGAAAGCCTAATTAATATGTGTTTCTAACATGTTCCTTAGAATGCGGTAACAGTTCAACTATGGACAAGAAATGAAAAAATATACTATACCCAATTGAAATTATGGGAAACAGGCAGAGTACATTAACCAAAGTTATAATTTTATTTGAACAGTGAGGGTAAATAACTCTAATTAATAACCTGGATAGAAAACAGAAAAGTAAAATTTCCTTGACATCTATTTGATATGTTTAGAGCTACTGTTGGCTACTCATGCTGTATGTTCAGTGTTGCAAAGAAAGGTCAAATTGCACAAAACTGTAGCAAATTCTCCTTTAGCTGTCCCATGCACAATTTTTTTTCTTGTTGTTTTGGGGGCTTTTTTTGTTATTGGGAATTCCTTTTGACTGGTCTTTGTTTTTAATAATGTTAAGTCTGCTTTCCCCTGGGGTTTTTTTGTTTTTAAACTGAAGCAGATATCATGACAATACATAGTTGTGCACCTTTTCACCTGACATGAATCAGTGACTAAAGTGGATTAATCCAATGTATTGATCATACCATCATATTGCAGCCGAGGGGGAGTGATCTCTAGATTTCTTGGCTGCATCTCCAACTCACTTAGATATTGTGTTTCTCCTCCTGAGAGAAGTGCTCCTAGCAAACAGTCCCATTATAACTAGTAACATCCTGCCTGTCCCAGCATGGCTTAAAAACTCTGTCAAATATAGATGCAAGGCAACCAAGGTAAAAGCCTAGTTGGTGCTTCTGATGGCTTCAGCGGAGAAATGGAAAAAAAAACCCTCTGTCTATAAGCAGAAAGACTTAAGTATTTGTTCCAGAGAATTAAGGTCACTTCTAGTGAGGCTAGGGGAGGAATGGAGCTATCAGTTGCCAGATAGTAAATATTTTTAATACAAAGCAAGCAGAGCTTAAAGAGTCTTTTCTCTTTCAAATTTCTTCCAAGTGCAGATTAAATACTCTTGGCTTTCTGAGGGGTGAAATAGTGAAGATGATCTCCCTAGTAGATCAAAATCAGTTTCCCAGATTTGTTTAGTATTTAAATATCAAGGCAACTGGCTATGTTTGAAGGATTATGAGTTTTTTTTCCTTCACCACTTACATAGATAAATAAGGAACAAAAAGAGAGCTATCCTATGCTTTGTCTGTGCATGCAGGATTAAAAGCAGTTTGTGAAAACATTTTTCTTTCTGTAGCTTTTATTAGTTATTTGTGCAGTTGGTAGATATAAAAATTGGAAAATTGCATGATATTCATGAGGCTTATGTCTACTGAAAAGGGATGCAGAATGGATGCCTAGCACTTTAGACTTAAAGGCATGTTTATAAAATATATTTTATGTAGTGAAATATTAATCTTCTATCCTACATCTGCCAAACAACTCAGCATACACAAATACTCACATAACTCAGAATGCGTTGTTTATGTATTTTAATTTGTTTTACATATGTTGCCGATGTGGCAGAATATTGCTCCAATGTTGTGGGCATTATTTAATCCTTTACATTTGTATATATTTAAACTCCATAAATTGTAGCTCTAACAAACATGTGAGATATATTTATTTTAATACTCAAATATCCATTATTTTTTGTCACTTCTTAATCATATTTTACGGTCATGAAGATTTAGGATTCCTGCAAGCCAGAAGGGGTATGAGAAGAATTTAGTGTATATTATCCAGGCTTTTTTCATTCCAAACTATCCCACAATACTTCCTAAAAATGTCTTTTTTTCTTCAGCGCTTTCTTTTGATTTTCCTTTGGGACAGCTGAAATGTTTGGACTCCGTAGTCTGAAACCATACAGTATGCAGCCATTTATTGGAATCCATGTAATTAATACTTTAAGAAGATCAGCTACAAAATATAATACATCTGTCTATAGAGCACTTTTCATCCTGAAGGGGTTCCACAGTTCTGTACCAAATTAAAGGATATTTGCTCATAGAGCATACTAATCTGTTATGCAGAAATGGGGGAAAATGCATACTTACGTTAAGGCTCATATTTATTCTTCTGATAGAGGTAACCTGCACACTTACAGAGGATCTGCATTTGCATACCTGAAAGTTAATTGCTAAATTATAAATTCTATGCAGACATCAATATCTGATGAATAGCAAGTAATTATTTTGTAATAATGCCTGAGAAAACTGGGATTCCCTGCTCTGAGAATTATGAATTATAAAGCTCTAAAACTGAAGGGTTCATAGATAATTCAGATTGGAGGGGATGTCAGGAGGTCATCTAGTCCAACCTCTTCCTCAAAGCAGGGTTAGTTTTGAGGTCAGACATTAGACTCAGGCCCATAGTTTTTAAGGCAGACTTCCTACAACCCTCTTTATTGTACATTGGATGGGTGGTTCCTCACAACTCAGCACCCTAGCTAAGCATCTTCTACAGCATATTGAGCAACATAAGTATATAATACCTGCGTGTTCTCACTACAGTGCCCTACTTGCGTATGCATGTGTGTGCACACATCCCATTCCCTCACATCTCTGAATTCAAATAGGATTAAAAATACCAGTGTAAACGACTGTTAAGTAGTGCTGGCATAAGGGAAACAGTTCTGTATGGTCACTGTAAATGCTGGCTTAGCTTACTAGAGCATTTTGGTTGACTTAAACTCCTCTGCTTTGTAAAGCTAGTTGTATATTAAAGGAGTTATGGTCAAAGAAATGCAATTTGTATTTGGAGCAAAAGTGGATAATATGTGATTTTTTTTTTTTAATATATATGTGAGTTCTTATTTATAGTGTGAAGGAATTCATTCCACAGTCTTGAACTGGCATCTTAAAATCTCCACCTCCTACGCAGATAAGATTAACTTTTGTCAGCTTAGCAGAGCTCTTGACCCCAGTTTCCATCCCTGTGCCTTAGACAGTCTCTTAAATATCCTGAGCCTACCCGATAAGAAGTAAGGCCTTGAACTCGATTTTGAATTTCTTTAGTAAACCGTTGGTGAGAGAATTAAAATAATATTTGATGTACCTGTTCTTGTTAAGAAGAAATCCCTCAGTATTCACTTAGCTGACTTTGGCTTACGCCCATATATATTGCGTTGCTGAATGGACTGTAACGGAGGTATGAAATGGAGTCTGACAGTCCCTCAGAAGTGGTTGATCGCACAGCTCCTGTATGCCCTATGTGGAGGATTTGTGAAGTGAATAAAAGTATTCTGAAGTTAATGACTGAACTGAGAACTGCGTCTTCCCCAAACATCCAAAATTTCATTAGGTCTGGAATGTTACTTTAGTTTTAGTAGGACTTTATAAAAATGCTTGGAAATGGAAAATTTGATGCTCGTGATATTTGGCTAGAATGGATGCATCCAAGGGTTGCTTCTTTGTGGAATGGTCACGCTCATGCCAGTCTGATGAAAGGAAATCTCTGTTTGTAAGTGATCCATTGTCTTTCAGACAGGAGAAGCGCTAGTTATCCAGGACCCTTTCAGGAGGGAGGAAGGGCTGTAAAACCACGAGCAGCAGTTTATAATCCAAGGGTTTTCACCAGGCTTGGTAGGCAGTTAACGCATAGAAACCAGAGAAAATTCATGCTTTTCTGAACAACCAATATGTTAATTTTATCTATTATATGAAGGGCCCAGGTACAGCAAACTGCCATGAACATTGAGGCTGTACAGTAGCTGATTGAAATGCATGTAATTCTGTTGAATTTGGCTGAATTTTCCCAATGTGGACCAGCTTGTGTCCTGGCCCTCAGCTGATACAACCGAGAAGCATGAAGTATCAGTCTGGTCAATGAAGAAGGATGTGATCCCAAGAAGTCTAGCCACTTCAACTTTAACAGTTAATTTTACATTACAGCGTGTCAGTTTTTCTCAGACAGATAAACTTTTCAATGTTTGCAGTACACCTTGTGTTTGACAGGGCTAATGCCAAGGCCTTGTTCTGTTGTGTCAGCTTTCATGTTCCGCACAGCATACCTGTTGGTGGTTTTGTTGTTCTCCCTGTTTCTGTCTGTGCATTGCTTCTGAAGAGACCGGAGTTCGAAAGCTTGCCTTGTTATCATTTTGTGGTAGGCCATCGTTGTTTAGAGAATGCTAGAAATAATTTTATTGTTACCAAATCTGATTTAGAGACCTAGATTCAGATGTAAACATGTGAGTACAGCAGAGGACAATGTTTCGCGCTTAATTACAAATATCCTGTTTGTAGGATAGTTTTAGGTCTACATGAGTCCTAAAGGGTTACTTTAATGTGGTTCTATTTAATGTATCTGTATATTTAGCTTGCCAGAAAATGTCTGATTTAACTTGGTTTGGCATTTACATTCCCTGCCTCTGCACTGAAACTCGCTGCAACAAATAATGTTGCTTAAAAACATTTTCTGCGTAGTAAAGCTACTGACTGTGATTTTCCTTTAAAATTTAAAGTAGGAGAAATGCTGGGTGGCATTTGTGTCTTGAGAAAAGCTAGCCAGTGACAATGTAGTCTCCTCTGCTGACCCATCGAGGCATTCATAGAGAAAAAGTATATCTGCCTCACTGGAGGTTTTCAATCCAATGAGAGATCTGGGAGTACTCTGTACTACCAGACAAAGCCTTGGTAGCAACAAGCATTCCTGCCCTTTCCAAGCCTGATCTTCTGCTTTTTATATCAGCAGGGTCTTAGGTTGTAAATATTTGAAATTAGGTCCTACCTCTGTGGCATCTTGATGTATAAGGGATTTTAAAAGTTTGTATCCGAGCAGGTGAAGGATAGGGCTTACCTCTAGTTTTATACAAGCTGCATTCACAATATCATTACACTGGGTTCAACTTTGGGTAAGCATGGCACCATGCCATCTCCACCAGCGAGCTGAGTCTGACTGGGAGCACGGGATAGAGCAGCAGCATCCTTTCTTGTCTGGGCTCCGGATGAAAACTGCGTAAAGGAACATGAAACCAGAAAAACCTTTAAAACCACATGACTTCATGCTTTCCTCCAAAGTTAGACTAGAATACTACAGGTACTTCAGTAAGCTGGGTATGATTCTGAATTCATACATCTTCTTAGCTGTTAAAAATTGCAAAACTAAAAGTATACCAACACTTTACCAAAACATTTATTCAAAAAAGTTCAAATGCATATTTTTGAAAAGCTATGGCTGCAACACATTTCAAATAATAAAAAAGGAAACTGCATTGTGTGCAAGGAGGCTGAATAGCAATTACTGTGTGAATCCTAATTTTTATGAATGAATGACTGAAACTCCCTGCCATAACACTGTGATTAATGTAAGGATTTTAGTTATTACATTTTAATTAGGTTATATATTCTTTTAAATATGGAGTCAATGTTTTGCTTGTTACTCTTCAATTGACTGAATTTACACATCCTGTCTGATAGGTCACTTCATCATTACACTGCCACTAAACTATTTATATAGACATTATTTTAGAGATAAATCCAACTTGAGAAGGCTTCTTTCTCAGAAACAATATTGCATATTACAAGGATAATGCCAGTCCTTGTATCCCGTATCAGAAACATTAATACAATAAAAGATTATGGTTGTTGTACTGGTTTTATGAATGCAATTTCACCCGGAATTATATTCTAAATGGATTTTGTTACAGTAAGATTAATTTGAAAGAACCAGCTATCTTAAATACAAATTTTACTGCATCTTTTATGTATTTTTTTATTGGGTATATGAATATGAGTTGAATATGAGTCTTGCTTGAAAAGAATACAGTGTGTAACTTGAATGTGCTGCTAGGGTCAAATTTTAGCTCTTGCTCAAAATCTCGGAAATAATCTGCTTAGCCTATAGAAGAACCTATGTAGCAATGCTGTAGCTTTTGGGCTGCAGCAGTGTCTTTACTTATGTCCATACGTTTCGTTTAACTACTTTGCTTATGGTACACATCTGAAACTATCATCACCTGATCATTGATAAAGCCACCATGCACAGAGTTGGTTTCTGTGCAGGATGTGATGCACCTTCTATGTTAAGGTTAGCTATATCGGGGCACGCAGGCAGTACGCTGCCTGCGCACCACACTCGTACCATCCCTTACCCGTGCCTGCAGTCTGTGGGTGCCGTGGGTGCTGTGTAGAGACAGGATCCCATGGACACCCTACATTTGCAGAACTGGATCTGGCCTCCTGGCTACAGCAGAGCACTTGGTCTCTTAGCATTGCAGAAGCTTTTCGGTTTTATGACTAAACTTCCAACCAATGCAGTCTCCCTTCCTTCCTGAAACTGTCTTTTATATATATATAGATAGCCCAAATTCTTGGGCTCAGCTGAAGCTCTTTGTGTATACTTAACCTTCTGAGCAGACGTGGATTTTTTGATTATTGATCTGTTTGGTTCCTCAAGTGTCAGGACAGTGTAGCACAAACTGTCACCCTCTTTTCCCTGCCCAGCTGTTGGCAGCTTGAAGAGAGGTCACACCAAAAGCTGGTGATAGAGAATTCTGTTGGTTGTGCACAAGAGGGAGACCTTGAGGGTCTCTCCCTCCAAGAAAGTAATGGGAGCCCATCTGCTTGAGTCGCTTAAAATGAAGTTGGATAAAACAGAATGTACTGCTGGGAGCAATCCCTTCTTAACAAGGTGTGATGCTCTGACACCCACGGGGGATTTTTTCAGTCTCAAATTTTTGTGACCTATATTGCAACATGAGCTTTCTTCATGAGCTCTGTCTTTTTTTGGCATTTGTATCTTTTTTACAGTTCTTTTTTCCTTCAGAAAGATGCAAGTGATTTTTCTTGAGACTTCCTTTTTAATACCGGCAGTTCCACTTTGTGTGAGGTTTATTTCTCTTCTTCTAAACAGTCACACATGTTTTTTTCATATTTTCCTATTTCATTTGGAAAGCTGGATGTTCTCTGAGTTCCTACCTTTGCATGTGAAAGACAGAAATTGCATAGATATACAGTAAGTAGAATTTGGAAGGAAATTCTGTTACGGCTTACATATCCCAGGCAATTTAAGGAACCTTACTTAACATTCATAATTGTCTGCCTGCACAGAAAGTATTAGAGTGGAGGAAATCAGGATTCTGGATTCTTGAAACTTACTTCTCAGCCTTTCCATTTTTTTCAGCCTGTTCAATAAATAAAAGTGTAGGTGGCCCAGTCTTTAGTTTTAACTCAGGCATGTATTCATCTCCCCCAACACATCTGCAAATAGTTATTTATTCCATACATTCCTTTGTCTGATATCTAGCTTAAAGACATATTTAGGGTATTGGATAATTTAAAAAAAAATGTTTTCTCCAAAAAATAAAAAGTAAAAATAAAAAGCAAGGAAGCCAGTCAGAGCATCTTGGTGACAAATGCTTCAGCGTCACAGAGAAGCTCCTGCTCTGTGTGAGCACTCTCTGGAATCGCAAGCAGCACTGCTGTTGTACTTGAGCAGTGAAATCAGGCTTTTTATTACACCAAAAGGCGGGGTTAATTCTTAACAATTTGTCAATCTGTGTGACTATCCTGCTTCGAAGACCTGAGCTAGTGCTTCTGCATGGCTCTTCAGCCTGTTCTGGAACTGTCCAAACTCACTCAAAGGGGCCTCAACTCTCACTCAACCCATACTATATTACATTGACATATGCTTAGTTACATGTTTTGGATTTGAGTTTATTTTAGTTGAAATATTACTCTGTAGAAAATAACTTGTGTGTGCCTACCATAATACTATGTGTCATTTTTATTTGTATGCCATTTCTTTGGCTTTAACTAAGCCCTGTAGGCTTTGGAATTGAAGGATTAAAAACTAACAATAGCAAATAAAAAGCATAATTTTATTTTCAATGTTGCCAGGTACCTCGTTCTACATACCTCATTTATTATTTGCTAGATAGCCATAGGCATACCAGGAAATCACTGAAGGAATGAACAGAAAATATGAAAACAGTGATTGTCCTCTCAAATCCAAATTAAACAGGCTATTATCATTACTGCTTTTGTGTCATTTCTCTATATTCTGTAGGTACCATCATATCCCAGACTACTTCTGTTTGCTACAGTTCTGTAGTTAACAGCTGTAATGAGGAGGATTTAAATGTAATTTAAATGTTCCCCTTGAAACTCATGTGTATCCTGTGAGCGAGAAAACATGGTGCTGTACAACATACTCTTTACTGCAGGGCATCTTCACCCATAGGACCGCCTGGTCCAGTGTCAATTCAAGTCAATGAAAAGACTCCACTGACTGCCAGCAGGCTTTGGATAAGGATGTGTAAAATGGGGTTAGGTGGAAAGATAAACAAGAGATACTACATTCCAGACTGTAGCTGCACTACATGTGTGCTAAGTGGGGAGAGGTGCTGGGAACCCGTTCTATCTGCTTGAAGATACTGTTTGGAGGAGTTTGGAGGATAAATGGCTGATAGACAGCTTTGGATGAGTAGGACCCGGAAGATGTAACCTCTTGATATACATCTAATTTTCCATGTACAAACTAAGAAGAGGCTAAAAACATTGTCTGCTTCTCTAAGTGGTTACAAGATATCTCCTAGAGAGATTTTACTTTTTTTCCTCCACCTCTCCTATTCCCCTTTTTCCTTTCATTATACTAAGAGGCTACCTATTCCTTCAAAGTTTGAAAACTTTAGAAAGAACAAGATTTCTCTAACTTCTTTTTCCCTGGCTGCCCTTTCCCTTCCTTCTTTTTCAGAGTGCTTGGCCCCACCATAACTGGGAGTTCTGATAATTATTAAGGTTTCGACTGAAACTGCAAATTAATTGGATAGTGTGTCTTTATATTTTGATTTACTTAACATGTTTGTTCTGGAGTTTTAAAGTAGTTTCTGCAAAGGAAAATCTATATATGCCTGGGTAGCTGTGTACATGTGTATTTGTATAGCTGGAGTTTGTGAGTATCAGTGGAATGTAAAGGAACTCTGAGCAGAATTTACCCAAAATTGGATTAGAATTTTTGATGTACTGCTTAATACTGGAGATTAATTTCCTGAGTTAAAAAATGAATTGATCACCTTACAATTTAGTCTCAGAATAATTTCATTGTAGGTAAAACCTATGAGTATTCTCTTGTAAATATATCCAGCACTATCACTTTCTTAGAAACAAGCACTGTCCATATTGATTTTGTTTACTATTCATAATGATTCTGCAGACTTTCTTGTTAAATTCAGCTTTTCATAAATCTCTCGTAAGTTTTGAAAGTATGAAACTATAGCAATAGATAAAGCTTACATAGGCCTGGAGGAAGCAGGAGACTTAATTTTGCTCACAATGACCTTGATAACAGCAATGTTTGTAGTTTTCTAGACTATTTATTTTTCTGTTGTTGCTATGAAAAACACTTTAATTTGTATTGTTATAGCATCTTCTAGGCCCCATCATGACTGTGGCAATGTGGAGCTCTACAAACAAATAACAAAATCTAGTATTTTAAGCTCATTTTGTCTTTTGGATTATAAGGGCTTTCAGGCAGGAGCTTTCTTTCCCTATTGTGTCTACTGAAAGGTCTCGAACCTTTTTGATCCCTTGTCTCCATGAATATTGATAACGTGAAATAAGATGAATGTAATTACTGTATATATATGTAGTAGTAGTTGACTAAATACTCCTCTTCGTATTGACATGTTCTCACTTCTCATAGTGTTTTGTTAAATACTGTCCTGTTCTTCTGATACTGCATTATTTACTTAGCATCCATGGTAGATCCTCTTCCTCTTAGTAATAGGCACAGTCAAGAGACAGAAATCTAATTGATTCCTAGAAGAAGGACCTCAACTATTTTATGGAAAAGATACCACACTTTTTTTTCCTTAAGCCACAGTCCTCTCATTTTGTTACTGAGTATTCATTTGTACTATGTATCACCAAAGTTCCTTTCACTGTAATGTACTGTCATCATATGTGCATTGGAATGGATAATCTGAGGAAATCCAAGTGAAGGGCTTTCAGGTACTGAGAAACAATGTAGGTATATGGGGGCAAGTGTCCCCATGCACTGAAACAGTTAAATTTGCTGAATCTGTGCTTACCAAATTGCAGTTTCAGAGTTGTCTTCAAGCCCTTGTGATCCACGAGAGTCAGTCTTCTCATGCTACTTACTGCTGTAGATGTGGTATGATATTAACTTGCCAAGAAATGGGCTTTTTAAACTATGAGCAAGTTAAGAATGTAACAGCCTGTTTGAACAAAGAGAAGCAAGAAACACTATAAAATCTATTAATAAATTTGTTCTGTTACTCCAATTTAGTTGGATAGTTGGAAAAAAACCTAAGAGATGAAATAAATTCAGGCATTAAACACTAGCCCTAGTGTTCCAGAACTGCAAGATTATAGAGATTGTTAGTGAGAATGCTAACAAGTGTTTTGGGATCTCATATGTACAAAACACCAGTTTACATCATTCTCTGTTAGATTCACAGATATAATGCCTGTTTTTTCTCCTCTTCCTTTACTACTGCCTTCCACCATTCACTTTACATGAATGCTGGGCATTCTGTCTGTCTGTGGTATGGAGAGGAATGCATTTTAGTATTTTGATTTTGAAACTTTCTGTTACTCTGATGGTCCCTTACAACACTAGTCACAGATTCCTGATGCTACATTGCAAAAAGTACTGAAATCTTTCTTGCTCTTTTAATTGTAAATGCATAGGTACATGTATTAAAGCTCCCAGTTACCAGTCCCACAGGCAAGTTGGAGACTGAAAGAGGAGGGAGGCTGCATTAGTGTTTAACCTCTAGCAGCAGCAGCCTGTGCAGAGACATTGCTAGAAAAGTGTGAGACACTTGAACTGCTGTTGCCTGTACTCTGCCTGTTCTGTGAATAAATAGGTTGTCAAACTAGCACTTTAAACAAGCACTTTCTTCTTTTTTAACCTAGCTTTTTGACATTTTCCATTAAGCATGCTGTAATAGAAAAGATGAGTAGAATTTCTCTACACATTAAGAATAGCAACCTGTCTGCTTAGCATGAAGGGCCCTTTTCTGTGCTGTGACTGAGAGCTTCATACCATGGTGGATTACTTCTTCAGGTTAGATGTTGATAGCCCTTCCCTCTGTGACTACCTTACTCTCTCTTTGACTGCCTTACTCTGTGAGTGAATTTCTAAGACAGCCAAGAGGTAATACACTGCTGAGTGTGAGCTAGGATTGCAGAATGAAAGCAAGCTTTAACAATGCACTTAGTGTTAGTATGTGCTTCGTACAGTGTGCGTTTCCAGTAAAGACTATATGTCCAGCTGTGAGCACTGACCATTTGCTGGGACTCTGAAGACTCCTCAGTTAGGGACTTTGTGACCTCGTCCACTGTCAAAACCCATTGAAGTGCATCAAGGCCCATTAGCCACATGCAAATGCTGTGTGTGCAGGGGATGTTCATCGGTACTAATCACTGCGCACATGCACATGTAGGAAGATTTAAATAGAGATATTCAGTGCACTGCCTAAATATAAACTTCTTTAGAAGAAAACTTGTCATTAATAGATCATAACAGAGCTCTGTTGTCTAGTTGGTCAACAGGCTGTTAGAACAAATTTCAGTCTAACAGACTATAATGCTATGTAAATATTTGCTTGAAGAAAGACAAGCATAAACAGAAATGCATATATGCACACATGCATGTACAGAAACACACATAACCATGCAAAATATCTAAATAGTTGTCCATCACTTAAAGCTGTTTTGAAAGTTAATACAGCATTAATTGAATAGATCTTTTACAGAAGACATTATTGTCAAAGTACCTGGATCTTATTGTAGTCTGCTACTGGTTTTTTCCCTTCCTTCTGATATTTATGTTATTGAAACACAAAGCCTGTCTTTGGAAGGCCACAGTTAAATAAACTCTACAGAGGTAGCGTAGTGTTTCCTAGCAACCTCATGTCTATACCAGTGATGCTTGCTTCTCTCTTTAAGCTAAACGCAAAGTCATGTCCATTAATCCCCAGCTGCACGTAAAACTTTTCAGAGATTTTGCTAGCTCCCTACTGTTCATGTTTCATCTTGCTCATATGCTGCAAAGCAAACTGCTGCAGTGATTTAATTCTCTTCAGTGCCTCAGTATAAAGCCAACTGTGTGTGTATATTCACAATTACTACTTGTTTTTCATTTAAAACAAATAATTTGTCCTACAGTATGATGCCTCCCCTCAAACATTATCATTTTGGTCATTCAAACAACCTGACAAATGAAAGAGATAAAATAAATGCTTTGAAAATATATTACCTGTGTTGCAAAATAAGTGCAATTATTTATAGCTAAGATATGCAATGCCAAAATAACCTTACATTTAAGTGAAAGGGGCACTATATTTTTTTAATACACAACAGCATTGAAATAAAACTTCTAGGACTTGTTTCTATCTGCTGATAGCTTTCTGTGTAAAATGAACCGAATGGTCTTGGTCCTGTTCACAGAGGTCTGGTATCTCACTCTACAGAGCTTTGGTGGAGATCAAGCTGCTGTGCCAGTGCTAGAAATGATGCAGGTTCAGGCGCCTTGGTAGGACAATGCACAGAAACTTTGGTTGCTGTTATCTATAAAGAACCTTTTCTGTGGGACAGCTGAGGTCTCAGAGGTCTCTGTCCAGCACCTTCCACAGGCCCAGCATTCATTTAAAAAAAAAATAGTAAAGGAAACTTTCAGAATTACATAGAAAATTAATGTGGCTGTGGACTACTTAGTCCTATTAAAATTTAATGAATCACTATGAATGTATCAGGTAACAACCCAACGAGGAGAAGTAAAAGTGAATGCTTACATATTGTGATACCAGTTGTGTGAGTACCAGGGATACAAGGCAGCTCGCTTTCCCGCATGGGAAACTCCTGCAGCAGTGTGAAAACCAGTATGGGGTCAGAGCAACTTCTCTCTAACATCACCTGGCTACAGCAAAGGCAGCTGGGAGGAGTAGGAAGAGACAAAAACTCAGAGCTGTGGCTTTCTGAACAGGTTTATAGAAACACACAGGCAGTCTAAATTAGTGATTTCTGGAAGGCTGTTCAACCTTTTAGCACTAGTATGAAAGCTGTGCTAGTTTGACAGTTGCTCCTATTCCCAGTCACCTGCAGAGGCCAAGGGGCATAAAGGCAACATGCTGTCATCTTAGTCTTTCTCTGGTGCTGCACATCTGAAGTGGTGCTGCTCAGACAAATAAAACATATTTATTTGCTTTCAGGATATTTCCTACTGCTACCTTACTCACTCACAGCTGGTGAAAAGAGTATCCACACTCTGGTAGGGTGCCCATAAGTTCCTTGGTGCTCTGAAAATGCCTGGGGAAGGGAGTGGAGTACTTAATTAATAGTCACAGCTTAGGGTCATGGTGGCAAATGCAAAGGACTAACCCAGCCAGTTGGTGAGACCTGAGAAGGCTGCAGCAAGTCCCTGCAAATCTTGATGCCGACAGTGACCCATCACTGCTGGTGGAGGGGAAAATGAGAGAGCATGAAGCTTTGTGAGCTGTTTTGAGATTAAATTTTCTGCCCAAAACCAACAGCAATGAGATTAATTATTCCATGTTCTCTGGTGGTTGTACAGATGGCAGGTTAGATTGTATTTCCAACCCAAACAAGAGAGCTTGTGAATGATTGGGATCCAACATCTCTTGTCATTATGGCATTGCAGCCTTCTCCTCCTGCTTAGACTAATGAAAAGGTGCTATGAGAGGTCTGCTGCAGGACTCTCAAATCTTCTGTCACCTCCACAGGCAAATACGCATGGTTGTGTGGATTGGGTGTTGATGGATTTGATCGTACATACCAAGTCTGGAATTTGGTTTTGTTATCCTTTTTCATAATGAATATTCAGTAAGATACAGTGCCTCCTGAGACTCATTTAGTTTCAGGAAAAAGTAGTCGAGGTATTCTATTACCTATGGACTTTTTGTTAGAACATATAAGCACCTTAGCTAATTAATGTTTTTGTTCCTAATTCAGCTCTTGCTATACAGTAAGTCACATCATATCCATAGTCAATTCAAAACTTGTATCTTTTGTGGGATATCTCTTCTAACGTGTCTTTCAGAAAGCATGAAATGTTACATCATAATATAAGTAAACAGTGTTAAATAAGTAGGTCTTTTAAAATGAGTGTTAAAAAAGGAAAATATTTTCAAAACAATTTAAATTTTGTGTTTATAGAAGCTGTGGAGAATTATGCAATGCGCAATATAAAAAGCACTCTGAACATTGGCACGCTTGTTAAAGAAGACATTCTCCCTCATATATGTGTATAGACACACCTCCAGTGGGAAAAGTAAGAGGCCGTGATCTTCTGCCAGCAGACTGTAATTTCTGTGAACTCAAGACCTTAACCTTTACAGGGGTCTTAAAGCACGTATTACGGCTGATGGTAGGACTCCTCCTGCCTTTTGGCTTGAGTTAAATCCCCATTTCTCTGAGGTATCCCCTTTCCTTACCCTTCTTCTCCACCCCAGGGCTGTGGCTCTGGGCCAGGAGAGCGTTTGTCCCACCAGCAGGAAGGAGCCTTTTTGTCTGCACAGTAATATTGTCAGAAGTCCAAGCGGCGGTGTGAATGAGCGTGTCTTGTACTTACCTTCTCCATTTCTTCAACCAGATGGCTGCCCTGATTTGTGCAATGGCAATGGGAGATGCACGCTGGGTCAGAACAGCTGGCAGTGTGTCTGCCAGACCGGCTGGAGGGGGCCTGGATGCAACGTTGCCATGGAAACTGCCTGTGCCGATAACAAGGATAATGAGGGAGGTGAGCAAAAGTCTTTCAATTCCCAGTCCCTAAAGAGCAGAGGGTTATACACGCTTTCTTCATGAGTCATTTTCCTTCAGAAAGACCTCAGCTGTCATTGTTGTCAAGTGTTGTTGTTACATTTCTTTTGAAACAAATGAGACCGAGCGAGCTGTGGCCTTGTGGAGAGACGTGGTGACCCACAACGCCTGCGTCGGGGACGAACAGGCAGACTCAGTCCCACTCCACGTCCCACTGAAGCCCACGGTGGAGAGCATGGCCCAGCGGACCAGAACTTTTTCCTGTGGGCTCTTGGCACATAGGAGCTGCAAAACAACTTACTGTCCCTGTGTGCACAAGCATAGCGGCTGATGGAGCAGGATATTTAGCAATATTCTTTCTGCTCTGTGCTAGAGGCCAGGGTCACGCTCTCATGTACACAACCTGTGTAAGTGGTTGTAGCTTGCTGTCATATTGTACAGTTCATGTGCCAGATTTAAAGGGCTGAGTGAGGTGTGCTGAACAGTCATATATGGTAAGGCTCCGAGATCCCAGTTCAATTTTCCCTCTCCTTTATCAGCCATATCCCTATTAAAGATAGAATTTGTGTTCTGTGTTTACCTTCAAAGATGGCTTTAGTTTATCTCATTTTGTAGAGCCTTTCATGGTGTATTAGGCTATGCTGGGCTGAAGTTGTGCCATCTAAGTAAGATTGCTTAATCTGTCTCCTTCATTTGAAGTAGCTTTCTTATGCCTTTCATTACAAAGTCTTTAATAAGTCACATAGATTCTTTTTCACTTACTTCTGCTCTTCATTAGAAGTCAAACATCAGACACAGCTTTGAGACTCCCTCACTTTTCTTTGGCCAGTAATTAATCTAAAGAGCGCATCTGTTGTTTGCTGATTAATAAATGTTTTACTCATGGTATCCCCTAAAACTGCAAAGAAACATTTGGCTTGGCTGCTTCGAGGGTAAAAATGTCATTAAGATGAGTGCTTTAATTTTATATAAAATTTCAGGGTGTAGAAATTGTTCATAAGCCCCACACTGAGGAACGGGTATATTTGGTTTTGATTACATGGTATTAACCACATCTGAATATCATCTGCTAGTTTTAATCTGTAAATCCTCTGTTAGTTCCTTGGTTTCACATGTGATCAGTGCTTACAGAAATATTTTAAAAGAGCTGGAGCTGATTCAGTTTTAGAAAACTGGAACTTGCTTTATAGCTGTTACTGAATTGTAAAGACCAGAATCTAACTGCCGAATTACACTATTTGGCATTTTACTATACAACAAAACCCACTAAACTTGTGTTCAGATGCAATGTAAGAAACTAAAAGGTGAACTGCTTAGGTTTGCAGTTTTTACAGGCTTTGAAGGAAAATTTGAAAACGGATGTATCATCAGATTTTCCTCAAAACAAGACACGAGTTTGGAAAACACTATTAGAAATACTGGGATAAGATGTTTACTTACTTATCCAAGACAATATTCTGCACTTGTAAAACAGATAGGCAAACGGGGGAAAAAATGACCAGTGAGACCGTTCAGCCGTTCAGACCACTTTAAAACTGCAGAATTCTAAAACTTAGTTCATGGAAGTCAAATAGTAGTTCATTGAAGTAAAAGGATACATCGAATAAATATGCCCTACAGTAGACATTTAATATTAATCAGCATTACCATGCAAGGTGCATGGTTTTCGGTTTGCCATAGTCGCACCTGAAAGAAAACTGTTTGGTCTAGCTGGAAACTCGAAAGATTAAGGGGAGAAGTCTTCAGGCGTTCTCAACGCTTGCAGGTTGAAGTCATTTTTTTCCAGAGGCTAGAGAGGTTACTGCTCATTGCTTCTTGTGGGAGTGTAGATAGTTTGAAAATCTATGCCTGTTCCAAGGTCCAAACAACCTGAAAAGTCCATTTGGCCCACACATTTTCACATGGGGATTTTATGATAAAGGCAGAAATTAATCTCTTGTTTTCTGACCCTTAGCTCAGTACTTTAATCCAACGATCATTACTACTCTCTAGTAGTCCCATCTTTATTACGTTTCTGTAGAGTTTTTCTGTAAGGGAGCTTAGGTGATGTTCAACACCTGTTCAGCTGGCTATCTCTGCACATACTTGCAAGGCATACCTGGAAAGCCAAGCAGACAAACCCTTTGATTCAGCCATGCTGTGTTTTGTACATGGCGCAGGTGGCGCAGGCTGAGAGCTACCCACAGGCTGTCTGGCACTGCAGTACTCTTCTGTCTCTCTCATGCCTTTGTGATTTTTGCTGTTTCAGTTTGCTTGATTAAATTTTGAGTTTCGGATTTCTTTGAGATGGCATGGAGTCCTTTCCAATATGTGCTGTAAGGACAGAGTCATTGTCATTCCCATCAGTTTGTCAAATTGTCAGTCACTAGAGCTACAACAAAACTCAAAACTGAACATAATGTTGATCACTTAATACTTAGTATCTTAGAGTGTAGTTCTGCCTTTGCCTTCAGCTGTACTACTTTTTATGTGTCTGGTTCACTACACATCTGGCCAGGAACAAGTCCTGTGACCTGTATGTTTATTAATGCTATCACAGGGGAGACCACAGGAGTGTGCGGGAATGGAGAGGAAGGAAGGGATGTGTACTGTGTGCTTCAAGATGCACCTTTACATAATTGCGACTGTGTATATAAAGGAACAGATAAAATTAAGTTTTCTCATTGGACAAAGCTGAAAACTGTACTACGGGAATCAATGTTAAAGATTGAGATAGTTATTAGAACCCCAAGTTTCACATAAACCACAAGATTATGCAGAGTTAAAGAAATCGCCTCTCCTCCCAGTCTCTCTTTTCATTTGAAACCCAACCCAGTTTATTTGCAGCAAAATGTTGAACTCATTTGCTGCTCCATTACCAACATTGCTCTGTTAACATAAGCAAGTAGTTCTGGAGTAGTACTGAAGACACAAGCTGTTCTTTCAAAAGGCAGTAGGGTAGCTAAAAATATAATTTTTTGCCTAAATGAGATCCTTATCTGGAGAGCTGAATCTCCTTCCTTTTCCATCCATCTATTCATGTTGTTAAAATATAGTTGCTTCAGCATGTCACTGAAATGCAACTATCATTTTCTGTCTTCCATTCTTCCCCATGCGGCAACAGATTTAACATATTTTGGTGCTCTTCCACTCTTCAGCCATTCTTATTGCAATTGTATCTCACAATGAGATTCAAAGGCCTTAGGCCAAGTCTTCATTTCATGGATGTCAAGAAGACCATTGCCACTGACTCCAAAGGGATTCCCATTTGTCCTGTTTTGTCTTATTATCTGCCACAATGCGAATTCCATACCATAGTTCAAAAAGAGAAAAATTGAAGATTATACTTAATATTTTCTTTCAATTTTAGATTAATGCCCTTTAGTTGGTTTATTCCTAGAAGAGGCAGATGTGTCCCTGTCTTGTTGAGACTTACAAATCTTCATTTTAAACGAGATGTCAGGGTGTATTACTCACATAAATAAAACAGGATTCCAGAGCAGACCGAGGAGAGAGTGTCCAGAGCTGTTTTCTCCTCTTAGACCTGTTCAAGTAGAGCTGTGCCTGATCTGAGGTAGCACTGGCAAATTCACCTGTATTTGTCCTTACCATCACATGTCAAATCTAGATATGGGCTCAACTGGGTCTTCATCACGAACCTGTCTAGGGTCGCTATGGTGCATAGGCTACTTTGCTGAAAAAGCTTGGAAGTCTCTTATTTAATTATTTAATAGTCTATTTATTTATTTATTTATTTATTTTTAAGGAAGGAGGAAGCCTGACTGAAAGGTAAGGGTTTTCTGGCATTGACTCACTTTTAAGATCTTTTTTAATTGGAAAATGCTTCTATTTTCCAAAACATGTTTGGATTACATACTTTACTTACTGTGGCCACTTCTAAATCTAATCCCTTTCCTTAATCAGTCCCTCAGTAGTCTAATAGTTATTAAGCATCTTTTGGAGGAATTAGAAATAGCTTTATTTTAAGACCTATACTTGTGATTACAATGTATAATCCTCCCAATAGACATGTATAACCCATTTAATTCACCGTGGATTTATTTTAGGAAATTAAGGGATTAGAAATGATATTTTGAGGAATGGGAGAAGGTACATTACTTTTTAAGTTCATATTTCTTTTGACATATTGCATAAGGAAATCACTACAGGGACTATTTATACCTATATTTTTACAGTAACTATTTTGTAATAGTTTAGTTGTTCCTAAATTGCAAAATGCTTTTAGTATCTTGGAACAGTCTTCATAAATTGTGTATGTTTAACTAGATTTCACCTTAGACCTTATAGTGCTTCCAAATAAAACGGACAATGTAATGCATAGCAAACATAACATTTCTTTTCTAAAGAATAGTTTCACTAGATGTTGGACGCACTTGATACCAGGAGCTCATGTTTGAGGGGCCTTTATCCTGAATTCTGTGGGATAATTTGGGAGAGATATTTAAGAACTCTGACTTCTGCAGAAGCAGCCCTTGCAAGAGTCCTGTATCACCCACCTGGGTTACTCTTTCTAAACTTTTCCTTTCCTTCTTTCTCTCTTCTCCCACCTTTTGCATCCTTTCAGACTTACTCTACTCATGTTTATAATTTTTATTGACAAGACAGTTAAATGATGTCATCTCAGAGAAAGGAAAATAGCCAAAATTTTGCTAAATTGGTTTGTTTCAGATTTGATCAGGATGGAGAGGGCAGGTGCAGGCAGGGTAAAAAAAAAAAAAAAAGCTTAAATGCAGTCAGTGCTTATATCACTTCACAGATCACATTTCTCCTCAAAATGTAATTATCTGGACTAAAATTGGGTGGGGAAGGAAAGGAAACCCATAGCGGTATAGAATACTAAGCAAAATAGAATGAAGAATTCCTTGTTTGTTACGCAAAGTGGGACATTCTTTTTAAAATACATTTTAATGTATTTCCACTTGGCTTTCCAAAGAGAGTTATGCATATCTCAGAAGGCAAATTTTGCCCTTCAGTTTGTTACTATATAGCTGTAACCCCACCAAGAAGTACAGTTGGTGGTAATTCTGTTTGGCACAATACATTAAAGATAATGAATGAGAGAAAGCCAGCTATCTGCTCCAGTATGAATTCTCTTCAATTCACAAGAAAAATACATTTCTAGAGAAGTTCACTGTCAGGACAGTGCACTTGACTGATTGAAAGGCTGTTTATTTGAGTTGTCTTAGAAAACTCATCTCTGAAATTAGACAGAAAGAAAATAGAAAAGAGAAGTGTCTTCCTGCAATAAACATTTAGGAAAAAATTGCTTTTAGAAAATTACAAATCCTGTGACTTGATACTGCATCAGGCTCGTGACATTTAAGATAATACAAGTATTTCACAGCACAAAAGCAAATCATGTAATTTAGCTTGCCTCAACAAGCATTGCCTCAGCAGGGGTGTCTAATTCAGCACAGACAAAAGATTTTATGAAGTTCTCAGCATAAATACCCAGAATACTCTTGGCGCAGAAAATACCTTTCCAGAGCCTGTACAATAGTCAATTTCAGAACATTAAATGTAATGAGTAGTTGAAATCTATTGTGGATGGGGGCCAGAGTGAGTCATGTAGGCTCGAGTATAAAATCTGTATCAAAACTAGACATTATGTAAGTTTGACAAGAGCTAATGAGTGTGCTTGTATGTGATTTTGTTAAAACTTCATGTCAGCCTCTAATCGCCTTTACACACATTAGCCAGCTTATCCTTACACTGTCCCTCACGGGATATGTTACTACAGTAAAATGCTCTTATAACCCATGGAGAAGTGAAAGAAAGAAATTCAGTGACTGCAAATTCCATGATTTAAAAAGCCACTGGTTGCTACGTAGGTATCCATGTGTACACTGGAACTGAACAAAGTTTTTTTTCAAGATTGTTTTCATCTTGGAGCCCTCTAGGTCAACTCTGCTCTAAGCAATGTGTGGTTTGAAGTTGGAGCATCAATAATCCACCAGTAGACACAGGTTATGAAGGACCACCATGTGCTCAGTGTGTAGCTGGAGCTACACCTGCAGTAGTTTCTTCCAGCTGGTGCTCTCAGGGATGAGGGTTTTCCTGACTGCCAGAGCGCTGGGCAGCACAGGGATCCTGAGTGGGCAAGGGAGGTGGGGCTGTTGCTCTACCAATGTCGTATTCCAGGGTACTTTAAAACCTCATTAGGGCATATTGGGGGGGCATTCAGAGGTACACCCAGCTTACACAGAAGCCAGGTTTATTCTACTTTGCCACAGTTTGGGATTTACAATCCAGCTTTTCCTGAAAGACAGCTTTGGTTTAGGGTTATGGTTCTGAAAATACTCTGTTGTGCTCACAGTTTGTTATAAAAGCCAGTGGTATGATGGATATCCTGACAGTTTAGAGAGAGGCTTTCCAGTTTGGCTAATTGAGGAAGAGGGCTGGAACAGGATTAGAAGCATTTCCTCTCTTGTTAGCACCAAGAACTTCTGAGGAATTATTTTGAATGATGTATGCCAATATAGCTAACAGTAATTACATCAAGCTACAAAAGTGAAAATTTGGGTTAAATGTTACATAAAACTTCCTGGTAATAAGATATACTGGGCTGTGAAATAGCCTGTCTGTGGAAACAGTTCTGCATGCAGTTTTAGAGCTCAATTAAAATATTTCTGTGTTGGCAGAGAGAAGGCCTACTCTTCTGATAATCT
The DNA here is from genome assembly GCF_035582795.1 of Mycteria americana. Classification (NCBI taxonomy): domain Eukaryota; kingdom Metazoa; phylum Chordata; class Aves; order Ciconiiformes; family Ciconiidae; genus Mycteria; species Mycteria americana. The sequence continues at coordinate 17,737,753 of NC_134372.1, forward strand.
GACAGAGCATCTCTAATTCTTTCACCTTGGGTATATTAATACTACACATAATTAAAATCGGATCATGATAAATTAACTAATTTGCCCTTAGAGTGATCAAAGGCCCTTTTGCCCTCAGGGTTCGTAGTAGCTGCTGTTCCCCCCCTCCCCACCTCCATTTTAATCATCAGTCTGAAATGTTTATTGGAAAAAGAAAAATTTCCAGAAATTATACTCTGAAAGTCATCAGCTCCTGAAGCTAGTGAAGTGTAAGGATGCCCTCTACTGAGCATGTGCTCGGAAGTTTTGTTTTGGAAAAAAAATTGTCCCCTGCTGGGTACAGAAAGCCTTTTCTCAAGCAGCTGGATGTCAGGTCAAAGTTGACTCATTCTAACACGCATCATGAATTGAACCTGAAGCACAACCTGCAAGTATTTGATGAAGAGTGGAAACTAAAGATAATTTGCTCATAGGAGTTAAAAAAAACCCCAATAGCTCAAGTGTCAACTTTCTGAAGAAAGGTCTAGCACAATTCTGGAATCCAGTCACCTGAACATAATGAGAAATATATTCACTGGTGAAGGAAAACTGATGATGAGAGGTTCTAAATACATTAGCAGTAAAATATATCACTATTTCTACTGAGAGCTTTTTAGGCCTTGTAATGATGTTCAAGACGAACACAATAATAAGGCCATCTTAAAATGCGGCATGGAAAAGTAGATTATTCTACTTACGTGTAATACTTTAAAATTTTCTTTTTGCTGTATAGTTAAGTCTGCCAAAAAGCTTGTGGAATAGTTCACGGAAAGTCCAGAAATATGTGTATCCATTAGCAGAAGTGAAGTCTTCAAGAGGAATACCATGTCATTTGCTTTGTTTCTGAGAAGATTTGGGAATTCAGAACCACAAACAGCAATGGAGAGCTAATCCTGTGCTGCCAGTTTAAATCAGATCAATATTTCCTATTTCTTTCTTCTCAGTTAAGGCCAAGTCAGGACTTCTTTTTGTCTCAAATTGTTGGAGGAAGTTCATCTTAACTCCCTCTACAGTCTCTTTCCTTTAGCATACAGAGTTTCAGAGAGCTGCTAACTGGCCACTTTTTAAATTCAGATGTGTATGCTATGAAAAGCAGCAATATCTTGGTGAGGCTAATGGTGAGGGTTTTGTCACTGAATTAACCATATAAATAATTCAGTGTGCCTGAGGAAATCTGGAAGACGACAAGCTCTGAAATATATATTAAAAACCAAAGTACTGAATTCTAATTAAAATTCATGCTTATGGCAGAGTTTTCTCTTACAGAAGGTACATTTTTTCTAGCCCTTGTTTTAATCAACTGAGTCTAATGCAACTAAATGGTCTGTAACAGTTTACTTCACTTCATATGTAATGGTATAATATGGCTGGAGAAATGGGCTGATAGGAACCTCACAAAGTGCAAGGTCCTGCACCTGGGGAGGAACAACCCCAGGCACAAATGTATGCTGGGAAACAGTTTTTTACCGTGAGGGTGACTGAGCACCAGAGCAGGTTGCCCAGAGAGGTTGTGGAGTCTCCATCCTTGGAGATATTCAAAAGCTGTCTGGGCATGGTCCTGGGCAATCGGCTTTTGGTAGCCTTGCTCAAGCAGGGGGGTTGGACCGGATTACCTCCAGAGGTCCCTGCCAACCCCAGCCATTCTGAGGTAATACGTCCAGATAGCAAATTAGGCAAACATGAACTAGAAACAAATATATTCTGACAGTAATCAATACTCTTTCATACATAGAGTCAGAGTTTTCAGAGCAACAAAATCAATAATAGCAGCAATGCAACTATGAATGTAAACAGTATAGCGGTGTACAAGCCTTTGACACCAAACAGCAGTGCCCAGGTTCTGGCTGCATATTGCTGAACAGATCCATACCTCCGTTCTGCTGTTGCAACAAGCTGGATCAACTAGGTGGCATAAGGTAAAAATATCCTAACTCCCAGATCCTGCCATCTGGGAATAAATTAGTATGGGGGAATATAGCCACGTATTGTAAGTAATAATGTTGCAAACAAGTAAATCATGTATATATTTATGTTACAGTATATGCCTGTCTTTTCTAAATATTCTTGTAAGCATCTGAAATTGTGCAAGTCTGAATTCACATAACTGCATAAAAACCTTCCAACATGAAAGAAATCATACACAGGTTTCTCCCTGCTATTGAATGGAGATGTTTCTAGCCTCTCAGGTCCTGAACTGGCAATTCAGAGCAGTTTGATTGCCTGCTTGATTGTTTGTGAGATAACGGTGAGATTGGCAGTGACAGGGTAATTTACTGAAGATTGCAATGTCAGACTGTATCCAAGGGGGCTTGTGAGCATAAAGATGTGATTCGCATTACTGACAGGACGCTGCGAGATTGATATGCCAATTGAAAGTTCATGGTGTCATCAGAAGTGTTTGGTCGCAGCATCCCATAATCTGCTGCACGATGAGGTCATTACAGACATAACATATGCTCACCTCTAATAACAGGTATAGCAAAAATATGATGCAGCTTGAACAGGTAAATGTAAATTCATCAAAAGGAGTAATTTACATCCTGTGTTTTGCTTCTGTTATTTCTAATGTGTTGATAGGATTCTCTTGACTGGTGGTCATCTAATAAAAGAACTGAGCGGACTAAACAGTGGGCAGCTTTAAGTTCATAGTTGTAGAGGTGTCACAAACTGAGAAAGAATGCAGGATGCTGAGAAAAAGTTCTCAGAGCTTAATAGGAAAACTGCCTTGAGTTATAATCTGAAGCTAATGGTGTCCTTACAATGATTATATAAAATGGGTGGAAAATGGGCTGTAGCAAAAAAAGAAAATTCCTACCGCCACGTTGGAAAGGATTTCAAGATGAATGGAGCTCTTAATGTGAATAGGCGACTGACCTTAAAGCAATGTATAGCTCTTGCAACAAGGTAGTTTGTCTAACTTAAATTTCCTTAGAGGGCTGAATGACACATTATCAGCGTACCTTGGCAATTTTGTTTTTAAATCAGAAACAGTCATTTCAGGCACACACAATCCATTGGAAATAAAAGGCTAATTGTAAAATAAGAAAGCTTTTTATAGGTTTGGGTTTGGGTTGGGTTTTCTTTTGTTGTTGTTGTTGTTTTTCCAGTTATCACTGTGTAGGGTAATGCTGGTCTGTTG